>NW_012267217.1:26172234-26217885 GCF_000151885.1 Dipodomys ordii | reverse complement strand
CACTTGAGCCACAGTGCCACTTCTGGCTTTTTTCTTTTTGCTTATGTGGTGCTGAGGAATCGAACCCAGGGCCTCATGCATGCAAGGCAAGCGCTCTGCCGCTGAGCCACCTTCCCAGCCCCCACTTCCAGCTTTTTTGGTAGTTTATTGGAGATAAGAATGTTGCTTAGCTGGGTGCCGGTGGCTCATGCCTGTAATCCTAGCTACTCAGGAGGCTGAGATCTGAGGATCGAGGTTCAAAGCCAACCCCGGCAGGAAAGTCTGTGAGACTCTTAACTCCAGTAAATGACTAGAAAACCAGAAGTGGTGCTGTGGCTCAAGCAGTAGAGCACTGGCCTTGAGCTGAAGAGCTCAGGGACAGTGCCCAAGCCCAGAGTTCAAGCCCACGACCGACCAAAAAAAAAAAAAAAAAGAATATTGCTTAACTTTCCTGCCTTGGCTGGCTTTGAACCGTGATCCTCAGATCTCAACCTTCTGAGTAGCTGGGATTACAGGTGTGAGCTATAAGTGCCCTGCTTGTTCATTTTCTTATTATTGAATGTTTTGTTTCTTTGTAGAGCCAAGTGCTTTATCAGATAGGTCTTTTACACATATTTTCTCTCAGTCTTTTCCTGTCTTCTCATTCTCTTAATATCTTTGTGAAACAAAGGTTTTTAATTTAAATTAAAGCGATTTTATTGAATCTTTCACTAACAATACCAAATGCTGGAAAAGGAGGAGCAGTAGCAATAAGCTTTCATTCATTCCTTGTTCAGTGGGAAAATGGTACAGTCATTATGGAGCATAGTTTGGTAGTTTCTTATGAAACTAAAAATACTCTTTAGCATATAATTCAGCAATTACACCCCTTCGTGTTTGCCCAAGGGACTTAAACCTGGAAGCTAGGTGTGGTAGCTCACAACTTTAATCCAGGCACTTGGAAGGCTAAAACAGGAGAATCAGAAGATCAAGGCAAGCCTGGGCTACATAATGAGTTCAAGGCCAGGTTAAGCTACATATTAAGACCCTGTCTTCAAGAGAAAAATAAACAAAAATTTTTCTTTGTCTATATAAATAGCTGCACATGACTGCTTATGACAACTTAATTCATGACTGCTGAAACTTGAAACAACCAATATGTCTTTCTGTAAATGCAGAGGCAAATAAATGGCGGCACTTACATACAGTGAGATTTGATTCAGCACTAAAGAAGAATGATCAAGCTATGAAAAGACATGAGGGAATCTTGGATACATATTATAAGTGAAAGGAGATAATCTGAAAATGTTACACACTATATATTCCACTTATATGAAAAAGTACAAACTCATGGAGAAAAGGACTGGGAAGGTGGCTCTGTGGTAGAGTGCTTGCCTTGCATGCATGAGGCCCTGGGTTTGATTCCTCAGCACCACAAACGCAGAAAAAGCCGGAAGTGGTGCTGTGGCTCAAGCGGTAGAGTGCTAGCTTTGAGCTGAAGAGCTACGCTGAGGGATAGTGCCCATGTCCCACAACCAAAAAAAAAAAGTTCAATGGTCACCAGAGTATGGGCAGAGGGCATGATGACCAAGCACAGCAGAGAAGATTTTTAATGCAATGTAATCACTTAGTTTATGTGCAACATTGGTGGATTTATATCATCCATTTCTCAAAAGTACATATAATATACAGTACCAGGAGTGATTTGTTATTATAGACTTATTGATTATAATTGTTAAATAAAAGTTGTAGGAGGCAATTGAATTAGACAGAGCTACTATACTACATCTTCAAATTTATTCTGCCAATTTTTAAAATCATAATAAATGTACCACTCTGGTGCAGGATTTTGATAGTGGGGAAGGATGTATAGAGGTGGGATATTGGGTACCTAGGAAATTTTGGTATGTGCCACTTAGTTTGCTATGAACCTAAAATTGCTCTAAAAATAGTTGTGTTAAAAACATGATTATGATGGGAAATTTTTCTATATATTTTCAAAATCCACAGTATACAAACTGTAAATGTCATCTTTCTCTTCTATATTTACCAAAGAATGAGTTGAAACCTTTTTACTGTCATTTAAAATGTTTATGGGGACTTTTTAATGATGCAAGGGTAAATGCCATATAATAAGTGACTCATTATTATTGCTATTGTGTTTAAAATGCTATATATGTATAGAAGAGAATTAAAACTGTCAAAATTTAAAAGAATTATCTCTAAATGATAGTTTTAGTGATTTTTCTTCTTCTTTTTTTTTTTTTTTTTTGTTGTTTTGTGGGACTTGAACTTTGGACCTAGGTACTGTCCCTGAGTTCTTCAGCTCAAGGCTAGTGCTCTGCCACTTGAGCTACAGCGCCACTTCCGGTTTTCTGGTGGTTTATTGGAGATAAGAGTCTTACAGCCTTTCCTGCCCTGGCTGGCTTTGAACCATGATCCTCAGATCTCAGCCTCCTAAGTAGCTAGGATTACAGGTGCCCAACAATTTTCTTTTTTATACTGCTATATTTTTACAATGGATGCGTGTTATTTTTAAAAGCCTAACTTGAGATGTTAGTTTGTTTTTTTATAAAGAAATCTGAGATGTACAAACAAAATAATATGATTCTGCCTTAAAAAGGAATAAAATTCTAATTCACTCTACAGCACAGATGAATTTTTAAAATATTATACAAACACGTGAAGCCCTGAGTTCAAATCTAGTATTGGCAGACAAGAAAGATTAGATACTGTAGGATTCCTCTTAAATGAGATACCTAATCAAATCGTACAGACAGAGTAAAATAGATGGCACCAGGGGCTGGGAGGTTGGAGGCATGAGGAGTTATTGTGTAACGGGTACAGAATATTGAAATTTGGGATGTTAAATATGGTTTGGCAACAGATGGTGATGATGGTTGCTCAACAATTTGAACAAGTTTTAATGTTATTGAACCATACTTTTTATGTGGCTAATGTGCTCTTTTATGTTATGTATATTTTACCATACCATAGTAAAAAAAAATGTTTAAAGAAGCCAGACACAAAAGTGTATGCACTGAGTTCATGTATACAAAGTTCAAGAATTATAGATGAGAGCAGAGTCAGAACAGCAGTTACCTTGGTAGATATGTGCAGAAAGGAAATTGGGAGAGGGAAAAACAGAGAGTACATTTCAAGGAGTTTGAAAAGGAGTCAAACCAGGTAATGTTAGCTAGGAAAGTATTTTTTTAGGAAAGGGAGAATTGGATATATTTTTAGTTTGAGGAACAGATGGAAAGAGAGATGACAATGCAAAAGAGGAAAGAGACAGATGATATTTGGAGTATGAGAGGAGAGGATCAAGCAGGGAGAGTTATAGGGACACCTCTGATACTTGACCGTCAATAAGAAGCAAGGATGGACAAAGGCCTGCCAGCCCCCAGAGAAGTAGAGGAGAAGCACATGGTCTTTAATTTGACTCTACTAACTTGCTTCTGTCTACCTGTCCAACATCACCAATATCTTTCAAATTAAAACCTCTCTGATGTAGTTATCAAAAACAAAATCTCTCTGCCACACATTACTTTTGTCAAAACCATTTCCGAACATACAGATATTTGATTAGAAGAATTCTAAGTTGAATTGAGATACCACCTCACCCCAGTTAGAATGGAAAAAATCAAGAACTCTAATAACAACAGATGCTGGAGGGGATGTGGGCCGAAGGGAACCTTACTTCATTGTTGGTGGGAGTGTAAACTTGTTCAACCACTTTGGAAAGTAGTATGTAGGTTCCTCAAAAGACTCCACATAGAGCTCCCCTATGACCCAGCAATCCCACTTTTGGGCATTTACCCAAATGTTTACAGACAAGACCACACTAAAGCTACCAGCACAACTATGTTTATTGCAGCATTATTTACCATAGCTAAGATCTGGAACCAACCCAGATGCCCCTCTGTAGATGAATGGATCAAGAAAATGTGGTATATATACACAATGGAATTCTATACCTCCATCAGAAAGAATATCATTGCCCCATTTGTTAGGAAATGGAAAGACTTGGAAAAAATTATATTAAGTGAAGTAAGCCAAGCCCAAAGAAACATAGGTCCCATGATTTCCCTTATTTGCAATATCTAGTACATGTATGAGTCAAGCAGAAAAGGTCAGATAAGGTGATGTTCGGAAAATGAACCCTAAGATATGTATTTTAAATGTCTTTTTTCTTTCATGCATTTGTTTCTAATGCATTATAAGATTATTTCTTTGTTGCTTTGTATGTCCCTCCCCCACAGTATAACCCCTGCTTTCACTGTATTTGATGTCGGTATAATTTGTGGAGGGAAAGGGGAAAAACAAGTCGTTTAAATAAGGATACAGGTGGACCTGTTGCAACAATGAGAAGTACAAGTTGTCATGTCGAAAATAAACTTTACAACTTGTGGGGGGGGGATTGGGGAGGGAGGGAGGATGGGAAGGGATGGGAAGGGTAAACAAAGGAGGAGGCTACAATGCTTGATAAGAAATGTACTCACTATCTTGCCCATGTAATTGTAACCCCTCTGTACAGTATTTTCACAACAAAAATAAAAATTAAAAAAAAAGAATTGTAAAGTTGATTTAAATATAACCTTTTGATTTATTAAGGATATGAACTTTAAATCACTTGGAAAATATATATATATACATATATTTTTTTAATTTCCTCTGTGTCCTGAGTTTTAATAAATGTAGCTGGGAACTACGAGCATTTATACTAAAATTATGTTGGAAATAAAAGGGAGTTATCAGCTTTCCTTCCAAAAGTTCTGTATTGTAAAAAAGGAGAACTTTCTTTTTATTCTTCAAAGAAAACTGATTTCAGATGTAGATAGCTAAATTAAATATAATCTCATGCACTTGGTGAATCAAAAATTTGTTAGGAGACAAATAATTGGAAAAGTTTCCTTGTCTATTCAGAGCAGTGAAGATTTTTATTATAGTGTATAAGCTAATAATGAGATTCTAGGATGGTTCTAGGATATGTAGGCTCATGAACTCAGGAGAGGGGCAGGCAATATTGCAGTAGGGGACTAGCTAGAAAACATGTTTAGAAAAACCCCTTTCTAAAGGCCCAGGCAGACACTTCAAAAGGCAATATTTTGAATGGCTAACACATGGAAGAAAATGGAAGGCTTTGTTAATATTCAAAGAATGCAAATTAAAATGACACTCAGATTCCATTTTATCATATCCAATTAGCAAGGCTTTGTAAAGGTAATCCTTAAGGCTAAAGTGTAATGGGAAATTTTATGGATTGCTTGTAGTGTATAAATTGATTTATTAAAAAAAATAGAAGGGTGGATATGAAAAGTCTGAGCAATAGCCATACTTTTTGAATCAATAATTGTAATGCTAGAATATCCTTTAAAGAATTCAGAAAAGAGGATAAAAGCATTTTCCCACAAGGTTGTTCATTACAGTGCTTATTATGATAGAGCTAGAGACACCTGAATGCCTAATTATGAGTCTTCTAATTATGACAGATATATATATATATATGATAGTATAACTTTTACAGCCACTTAAAATATTTATGAGGACTTTTTAATGCCATATAATAAGTGACTCAGTATTGTTTCTACTATGTTGAAAATGTGTACTATGTATAGAAAAGGAATAAAATGTCAAAATTTAAAGGAATTATCTCTAAATGGTAGAGTTTTAGTGATCTTTTTTCTTCTTTCTTTTTTTAATACTGCTATATTTTCACAATGGATGGATGTTATTTTTAAAAGCCTAACTTAGAGATGTTAGTTTGTTTTGATAAAGAAAGTTCTCTTTGATTACTTTTGGTAGTAGTTAAATCCCTGTACTCAGTTAAAATGATCCAAAACATCTGGTTACAATGAACTATTCATTTGACAGTATTTACTAAGCTCCTGCTGTGTACCAGGCTCCACAGTATGTTCTGGAAATATTAGGAGAGCACAGACACCCAGTGACAGGCTGCTCTTCCATGAGATTTAAGTCTACAGAGATGTACTGTATTCATTTGCTAAGGCTACCCTTTAAAAAGTACTACAGTTTAGGTGACTTAAAAATAACAAAAACATTAGTTTACTTGTCATTATGAAGGCTAGAAATCCAGAATCAATGAGTTAGCATGTTGGTTTCTTCTAAGGTTCCTGTCCCTGGCTTGCAGATGGAGACCTTCCTCCAATCTCTTCACCTCTTGCCTACATGTGTTCATGTATCCAAACTTCCTTTTCTTATAAGGCCACAAGACATGTTGGATTAGGACCAACCTAATGACCTCAGTAAAGCATGCAAGATACATTCTAAGGTACTGGGGGTTAGGATTTCAACTTCCAAGTCTTGGGTAATACAACTTAGCCTACAATATCTACTAAATGAACAAGCAAATGGGTTAGGAAGAGACTTGAAATACTGAGAGCAAAGGTTGAACATGGCACTCTCTGCACTTTGGTTAATTTCCAGAAAACTGTCCTGTTTACTATGTGTCCATACTTGCTGGTTTCAGTTTTCTTTCTTTCAGTGTGTTTGTATGCTTTGTAACTCTACATTTAACAGATTAACAGGAATGAAGCAAATTTCATCTAGTGATGATGAAATACAATTGACATTCAAAATTTAGCTTCCGAGTGTCAGAGAATGAATATTTATTCTTTGCTACAGGGTATCACAAAGTCATTCATTATCTTTCAGGGAACAGCTTGGATAGTGAATTGATACCTGCTGAGTTCCCAGATGAATATGTCTTCATGATTCCCAAGAAGGGCTTGGCTGGTTCTAAGTCCCTAGAACTGTAAACAAACAGAAACCTAGGGAATAAATTCTGTCCAGGCTAATAATGTCTCTGTGATTTGTTTTCAATAATACTCAAACTCCAGAAAAATACTTATTGTTGTTATTGTTGTTAATGTTTTTTTCTTCTTTGCAGTGCTGTGCATTGGAGCACAGGGCCACATGTAGGCTAGCCAAGAGTTCTTCCACTGAGCTACATCCTCAGGCCCAGAAAAATACTTTTTTAATGATTTCAAGTATGGAATCTACCTAAATTCTCAATGTATTTCCTATAAAGCTCTCATTTCATCTCAAATCCTTTATGACATGTAGCAGACTACAAATAAGCTCATTAAAAATAAAGCATTAGGTCTGGGAAGGTGGCTCAGTGGTAGAGTGTTTGCCTTGCATGCATGAGGTCCTGTGTTCGATTTGTCAGCACCACATAAGCAGAAAAAGCCACAAATGGCACTGTGGCTCAAGTAGTAGAGCACTAGCCTTGAGCTGAAGACCTGAGGGACAGTGCCCAGGCCCAGAATTCAGGCCCACAACCAATAAAAATAAAATAAAATAAAATAAAACATTAGATCCATGAGGCTGTGTAGGTCACAGTTGGAAAATGTTTATTACATCGCATTCATATATACAACCTACTCCTCCCCCATTTGGAGAAGAGACTGAAGTAGAGGAAAGGTGATTGAAGGTTGTGCTCTGAGGCAGACCCACCTCATCCCACCTCCAGAAGGATGGTGAAGATGAATGGGTGCACCCTGGGAAAGCCCTTACAGTAGCTCTGGGTGACAGTGATGTGTGCAGTGTTTGAGAGCTGCTATTGTTAGACTGCAGCATTGACTGTATCTGTGATGAGCCCTTTTCCTATGCTTCATCCAGACCTAGCTCTAGTCAGTTACCAAGTTCTAATTCAGACTTAATACTGAGTGCTCAATGACAACTTTGAGCCACTCTAAGGCAAACACTTGCTGTCTTACCTATTTGAAGTTCTGCTTCTGTCTTGTTGGGTCCACACAACTGTAGTGATTTTCATTATTATTGTTGTTAGTTTAATTTTATTAGCCTGTAATTGTACAAAGGGGATTTCAATATGATAGTTCTATCCATATATAATATGCACTTTGAACAAATTCACCTCCATTACTTTTCTTATGCCCCCTCTTCCCTTTTAAAAACAATTTTAAAGGATTTCATGTTCTGTTTTCATACATGCACGTAAAGTATTTTGACCATATTCAGCCTCTCATCATCATCTCTTTTTGCCCTTTCCTTCTCACTGCCCTGGTTTCTCCTCCTAATAGTGCCAGGTGATTCTCTTTTCTATGAATAGCAAAATTAAAATTTGTACAACTTTGGAAGGAAGGACATTCTTTGGTGTTATTCCATTAACTTGTAAATTCCTCTCATACACTTGGATTTATCCAAGTCTACTGTGAATAATCCTTATAGCATAATCACTGTCACTGCAAGAATATGTGTCTTTCTCATTATTATTAGCTACTGTGCTAGGTTCTCAGGACTTAGTTGCTTGTGGTTGTTCTCAGTTTGCAATGTTTTTGTCCCTCTTCAATAGTATTACCACTCCTTTTTCTAAAAATAAAATGAGTGAAATGAAATTGAATCTCAAACCTCTGGAATCTTTTTATTTTCATTCTTGTCCCTTGTCTCTAATAAGTTCTTATCTTCTATATTATGTTCATTTGCCCTTATGAATTACTGCTTTAAAATGTGTTTTTAGCTGGATGCTGGTAACCAATGCTTATGATCCTATTTACTCAGGAGGTTGAGATCTGAGGATTACAGTTCAAAGCCAGCCTGGGTAGGAAAGTCTGTAAGACTCTAATCTCCAATTAGGTATCAAAAAGCTGGAGCTCAAGAGGTAAAGCTCTGCTCTATCTAGACTTGAGCAAAAAAGCTCAGAGATAGTGCCCAGGCCCTAAATTCAAGCCCCAGGACAACTAAAAAAAGTATTTTAGATTAAGTGCCTTTTGTCACTGTTAGATTATAAGCATTTTGACAATGAAGCATATCCTTGAATTCTTTTGTAGGCTATTGTATTATTTTAGAATATATACTAAATATTGATTACTTTGGTATTCCATTGCCTCCTTCTAGTTACTCTCGGGGAGTCTCCTTGTACAATAGCTCCTCTAACTGATCTCTTATCCTACCATTGACAGCCTAAAGCATCTTCTGTTCTCTTGTATTTTCAAGCATTTGCTTGTACCTATTTTACTTTTTTCTTTCATCAAATTTATTTATATATTGTATTAGTGAAATTAAAATTGTTTCCCAGAGTATACAAATGGGAAAAATAACCAAGTGCCCCACCACAGTTAGAATTGAACTCTTCTCTTTGTGGCCCCTCAGTCTTCTTTATAGCGCCTTCTTATATATCTTCTCTCTTTTAAAATTAAAAAAAAATGTTTCAGTTCTGGGGCTTAAACTCAGGGTCTGGGCACTGTCCCTGACAGTGTTCAAGGCTAACACAATCCTCAGATCTCAGCCTTCTGAGTAGCAAGAATTACAGGGGTGAGCCACCAGTGCCTGGCAACTTCTCTTTTTTTATTCTATTGTAAGACTATATTCTCTTAATTGTATTGATCTCTAAGTTCTTGGTTCGTTGCCTGCATCACAGTAAGTGCTTTAAAATGATGAAGTAAAGGATTGAGCAAAGAGATTTACCTATCAAAATAATGCTCTGTTCTTGCTTGTTTTCTAAAAATCTAGCTTTAGACTAATGCTCTAAAGTGTGGGCACTGGAGCCAGATGGTGTGATTAATACCCAGCTCTTCTAGTTCCAGGCTGATGAAGGGCAAGTTTTTTTTCTCCGAGACTAGCTACATTACTTGTGAATATCAAGAGGTTATTGAGAGTGTTAATTTTAAGAAAAATAAGCACTTAAGAAATTTAGGCTATTGTTATTATTTAAAATGCATATTAAATGTATTAATATTTGTTTAATCAAGGAGACCAGGAAAATTACTACCACAGTATTGCCATATCTTTATATACTGAGGATTCAGTGTTCGACACGGACAACTCATCAGCATTAGACTAAAGTCTGAGGATAGGGACAGAATTTTCATCCATATAGATAACCAGTAATGTCAACATCTACAAGTTTTCTCATAATTAAAATTTCTATTTTAAAAATAGCTGTTATAAGATATGCATTAACCATTTAATTGTATACTTGAAATCTAATCATTTTCAAGTATACAGTTCATATGTGCCTCAAGCACTGAAATGTTTGCATTGTTGTGTGATCACCATTATTTTTGGAACTATTTCCATCTTGCAAAACTGAAGCTCCATACCATTAAACAACTTCTCACTCTCTTCTCTTTCCAATCCCATCAATCACCATTTCATTTACTATGAATTTGCCTGCTCCAAGTATCTAATTTTAGTGAAATGGTGTAGTGTTTGTGCTTTCGTGTCTGGCTTGTTATGCCCTGAATATTTTCAAATTTCACCCATGCTAGAGCATGTATCAGATTTCTTCCTTTCTTTTTAAAGTTAAATGCTATTTTTTTTTTTTTGGTGGTCATGGGGCTTGAACTCTGGGCCTGAGCGCTGTCCCTCAGCTCTTCAGCTCAAGGCGAGCGCTCTACCACTTGAGCTACAGAGCTACTTCCAGTTAAATGCTATTTTTAAGATTTAAATATTTGTGAAACATTTCTTTCTATTGTAGTATGTTTTTTACAAAAATATTTGTAGTTTATCAAAATTGGCCTGTCTTTGTAATGTTACCCAAGACATTCAAAACCTCAAATAATAATAATAATAAGATTGCAGAAAAAGAAAAGATTTTTTTAAACCAAAAAAATCTCATTAGCAACATGTCTTTTTGATCTTTCCATACGCGTATATATGATTTAAGATATATTTAAGATATTCTGTTTAAGGAGTAAAGGAAGAGGGTTGCTCACTGTTTGACTTTGTTGTTGTTTACCAGCAGTGATTACCACATATTCTTGGCCAATGTACTCAATGACCATAATAGGGAAAATATGTCTGTTGTTAGTAACATTGAAAGTGAGCTAGCAAGTGATTTCTGTGCTCTGGGATGGGCTGCTAGGTGAAACGGAAGATATTCTAACCAGCCAAAACTTGAGTTAAAGCCCTTAAAATAGTTCCTTTTCCAGTAACTGCTAAGATTATTAAATTGCAAAACTGGATCAGGAAGCTTCTGGCATGTATTTTATTTCAGACAGCAAACTACTAATGAGAAAAACAGCAAGACATCAGGGAAGTAAAGGGCAAAATTGCATATAACAATATTGGTGGTTTAAAATGTATTTTTTAATATGAATGAGAATGCTGATAACAAACCTGGAAATTCACAGGGTGTGGATGTTTCCTTTTTCTTTTAAGGGAAGAAAACTTTAAATTGGATTTTATTACCCTAGGAGGAAGAAATATTTTTATATTCATTATTTATATCCTGCCTAGTAGAAGAATTATTTGAGGCAATTGAGAGAATATTAAAGAATATAATTGAAGAAATCTGAACAGAATTTCTCTAGCTTGTCTTTTGTTGTTGAGGTACTGACCTTTCTCTGAAAATATAAGTAGAAATCTTACCAAAAAAACATAAACTCTGATGACTAAGGAGAATAGTTCAACAGCTTTTCAGTTGGAAGTAGCTTGTCTAACTTAGGGGTTGGTCAGCTCAATCCTCTCGTAGTTAGAATTTTCTTGGCTTGTAAATAGAATAGCCATATGTTCTAGATTTTCTGGGACAGCCCCAATAAAAATATTCTTTCCTGTTGTTAGGCCATGTGTTGGACCATGTGTTCTGATATTTTTATGCAAAATGTGGTCAGCTTTTTGAAATCATCAGTATTTCCTTAATGGATCTTTCTTCCAAGGTAGTTAGAGCCCTTTGTGTCTAGTCAGGGTCTGCATCCTACTGTTACATGAGATTAACTGTTGTCTTTGTATGTTTGTAAATCCTGGATTTCTTTAGCTCCTGCTTGCTACCTTCCTGCTCTCAGCTCTTCCTCTTTATCCTCTAATGTTATATTCTCATCAATGTCCAATTACATACTGTTCGTATTGGGTTTTTGTTTTTAAAGTCTCATATCTTCAACACATTTTTTCAGCCTGAGGAATAGGACCTTGAATTCCACAATTATTTCCATACTTCCATTAGGCCTATTACTCATTGTTTTGTGTGTGTGTATGTGTGTGTGTGTGTGTGTGTGTGTGTGTGATGTTAGTGGAGCTATGGTTCAAGTGGTAGAGTACCAGCCTTGAGTGAAAAAGCTAAGACTCAGGGCTAAGGCCCTGAGTTAATTCTCAATATTGGCATAAATAAATAAATATATAAATACAGAAATAAGTAAATGTGAACCCTATTAAGTATATAAAGACATTTTAAAATGTTTAATCATCTAAGATTGTAAATTAATTAATTAATTTTTTTTGGGTCCCGGTCGTGGGGTCTGAACTCTGGGCCTGGGCGCTGTCCCTCCGCTCTTCAGCTCAAGGCTAGCGCTCTACCACTTGAGCCACAGCACCACTTCTGGCTTTTTTTTCTTTTTTCTTATGTGATGCTGAGGAATCAAACCCAGGGCCTCAGTCATGCAAGGCAAGCGCTCTACCACTGAGCCACCTTCCCAGCCCTGTAAATTAATTTATTGATTGTACTTAATTTCTTTTCTTTTCTTTTTTGTTGGTCATGGGGCTTGAACTCTGGGTCAGAGTCCTGTCCTTCAGCTCTTCAGCTCAGGGATAGCATGCTACCACTTGAGCTATAGCACCACTTATGGTTTTCTGGTGGTTTATTGAAGATGAGAGTCTCACAGACTTTCCTGCCTGGGCTGGCTTTGAACCATGCTCCTCAGATCTCACCCTCCTGAGTAGCTGGGATTACAGGTGTGAGCCACCAGCACCAGGCTTTATTTATTTTCTTTAACATGACCTTACCAACTATTAACTAAGGGAAGTTCTTAATTTGCATAACAAGGTTAGTAATTACAACTCAAGAAAAGTTAGGTTTTAAATTTTGTAATTAAAAAAATTGAATTGAATTTATTGTTCCAGTAAGTATAAAAAGCTTTATTCTACTTTTAAAGATTTTTTTCTTGCTCAGACCATATAAACAAGTAAATTTCTGAAACTATCAAAAGACAGACCCCTACATATGTTTAAAATTAATTGATAGTTTATTCTCCACAATCTTTGATACTGAGTCTACGAAAGTTTTGGATTGCAAATGATCCATAAAATCTTCAATATGAATATTAGTAGTACTTAAAAAATTCCCTGTTAAATACAAAGTACCTTTAACTGTCAGGTATGTAGACAGATATGGTTGTATTACAGATGGATTTGCTCAATTGGTTTGTAAATGATCTATGTTAATCCAAACGAATTACTAAGTAAACAATGAAGACTTCTATTTTCTGGAAAAACATTTCAGACCTGACACCATCCTCCTTCAAGCCACTCTTCCTGGGAGCAATCCAAGTTTAAAGAAAAAGAGAAGAAGGACAATTGTTATGCCAGGAGATTCAAACACTAATGCAAAGCCTTGTTTCTTTAACAGTAGTAAAGTTGAAACTGCAGACTGGTCTTTCTCACTTCTAAATTGTGTATATCTGCTCAGCTAAAACTGCAAAGCCACTACTAGTACACAGGAGCAATGTACTTTGTAACTCCTGGTAGTACTTAGGAGCTTTTCAGGACTAGGCACCCCTGATATACAGTGTGTAGTACATAGTATACAGAGACTGCATAGCAAGAAATTACTGTGAAATACAGTCCATCAAGACAATTCTGCCCTGTGAATGGCTATGTTTTTTTAAATTTGTTTTAGATGCATCTCACTATTTATATTTTTGTTAAAGAAAAAAAGCATACAGAAGACCCAAAACTTTAGATTAAATTGAGTAGAAGTCAGGCAGGTGGCAAAATGCAAAACAAACAAAAATTATCTTATATAAGTACTATTTATGTGAATCAGGATTTTATTGCTATTATAAAACCAAAATCAAATTCAGAAATAAATCAGGTGCTTGTATACCAAAACAAAGCTAAGTTGTAATTGTTTTCCATCACATAGAGTTAAAATTTTGTGTTTATTTATTGGGCCTCCTTATGTTTTGGATGGCTGTTACACATTTAAAGTTATCAAATTAACTGGTCTAATAAGACTGCCCCCATCCCTCTCATATTGTTGGGATGTCCTGTAGGACTTCATTTTTAGAGTGGAGTCTTTGCTAAAGAAAGTTTGAAAGACCTCTGATTTACATCAAGCTAATGGTCCCTTAGCTTTCTTTTGGGATTCTAGTACTTCCTCTCTTTATCTTATGTAGATCAACACCAACTACACACCAACTTTACTGAAGATTTAATTATTTCTTCCTTTTTCTTTCCTAAAAATGTTTTTGATTTATGATCTATAAGTAGTGGTACAGAGGGGGTTCAATTCAATGTACTGGTTTAGTACAATGTGTCTTTATCAATGTTTCCCTTCTATCATTCTCCCCTATCTCCCAAATCTACCTATTCCCCTCAAGTTACCTGGTCCCATTTTCACACATGTATATTAAACATTATGACTATTTGTTTGCTCTCCAACTATATCTACTCCTTTTTCAATAATCTATGAAGGTTCTTTGTGGACTACTCAGTTAAGTTCAGTGTTTTTGGCCTGCCTTTCCAGGCAGATATAATCTGACCTGTCCTAACCAAGTGTTTTTTTCCCTAGTCACCCTTCTCCAGGACATTATGGTCTAACAGGGTATGGTGCCTTCACTTCCTTCTCTCCTGTGCTTGACAGGCCCTGTTCATCATGCACTGAGCTACTTTCAGTCTCTTAGAATTGACATGTGAAATGAAGCTGATGGATGATGCATCAGCTCTTCCCTGGACAGGCTCGCTTCCTCACTTGCCCCTTATGGGCCCTGCATTTTGGTGTAATGTGTCCTTAAATCTGAGACCAGGATCATGGCCTTCAGCATTTTTTTTCAAAACAGGATCTATTTTCTTAAAAGGTACCATCAACTCTTAGCTACATGTATAGGCAGTCTGAATTTAGTCTCAGTTCTGTTACTAACCTATCTGCCTCTAAAACCAAATCATTTAAACGTTCACTGTCTTGCCTTTTTTCTCTGTACAAGGGGAATAATAATCTTTTCAGTGTTGTCACGGATGGAATGCTTTGCTGCTTGTTTTGGCTAACCTCTTTATTGTAATCATTGTGGATGAAGAGACTGGTGTCAGGCCATTCCAGTGGAGAAATCCAATCTCCACCCAGAGTTGACGGACAATAGGAATCTAATTGATGAGACTATATGTAGTTCACAAGAGACTAGTGGCTATCTTTGCTGCTTGTCTACATTCTCTCTACAGGCAACTTCTCTAATCCCAAAGGCTTCTAAATGCTTCTGTTTGTTTGTCCCTCCAAATATCTGGGGCAGTTTGGGGTTTTCTTTCTTCGTGCACTTATTTCATTGATACTTTTTTTTTGTTGGTCACGGGACTTGGACTCTGGGTCTGGGTGCTGTCCCTCAGCTCTCCAGCTCAAGGATAGCTGAGCCACAATGTTACTTCCAATCTGGGGTTTTCTAATAAGCTTCATGGCTCTAAATCTAAATGGCCTTTTTTTTTGTTGCTATGTCATTATACTTGAGACTGGATAATTTATAAAGAAAAGAAATTTATTTCCTACATTCCTGGAGATTAGGAAATCCAAGAGGATGGTACCAGTGTCTAGTTAAGTCTTAATGCTATATCATACATGTAGAAAGGAAAGAAAACATGCACTGGAGACAGAAGCGAGAGAAGGCTAAACAGGCTTCTTAATAGTTCACTCTCAGGACAACTAGCCCACTCCTGCGATAATAATGATGTTAATCCATTCATGAGGTACTGCCCTTATGGCCTAATCACCTCTTAAAAGATTCCACACCTTGCTAGGCTCCAGTGACTTGAACCTTTAATTTCAGCTAATCAGGAGACTGAGATCTTAGCATGATGGTTTGAAGTCATCTCTGGCAGGAAAGTCCATGAGACTTGTTCACAATTAATCCCTAAAAAGCCAGAAATGTAGCTGTGGCTCAAATGTCAGAGTACTAGCCTTGAGCAAAAGCTTAGAGGCAGCAGCCAGGCCCTGAGTTCAAACTGTAGGACTAGCATGCACGTGTGCGTGTGTGTGCACACATGTATGTACACACACACACACACAGACACACACACAAAGCCTCCATACCTTAACAGTGACAATTAAATATCAAGTGACTTTTAGAGAGGATGTCAAACCATTTCTGATCTGACTATTATTTCTTTGATTACCCACTGAGTATAGACCCCAAAACTGTCAATAAAATATTTTGTAAACTGAAGTCAACAACACATTAAAAAGATCATACAGCTGGGCACTGGTGGCTCACACCTGTAATCCTAGCTATTCAGGAGGCTGAGATCTGAGGATCACAGTTCAGTCAGCCCAGGCAGGATAGTCTGTAAGACTCTTATCTCCAATAAACCACTAGAAAACCAGAAGTGGTGCTGTGGTTCAAGTGGTAGAGTGCTCGCCTTGAGCTGAGGAGCTCAGGGACAGCACCCAGGCCCAGAGTTCAAGCCCCACGACTGAAAAAAAAAAAGATTATACACCATGATCAATGTGCTTTTATTCCAAGAATGTAAGGGTGGTTCAACATGTTCAAATCAATAATAAGTGAAATACAACACATAAACAGAGTAAAAGACAAAAATCACACAATCATAAATGTAGGAAAAATCTTTGACAGAATTCAACATCACTACTTGGTAAAAGCCCTGAAGTAAGTAGGAATAGAAAAATACACCATGACATAATAAAGCATATTTACATATCTACATCATATTAAACAGGAAAAAAAACTGAAAGCATTCCTCTGAAGTAAGGAATAAGATAAGGGTTTCCACTCTCTCCACTCTTATTCAGTTTAGTGTTTGAGTTCTTAGCCAGAGCAATAATGCAAGAATAGGAAATAAAAAGGATATAAACAGGAAAAAAGGCAAATTATCTCTATTTGTAGATGATCAGATTCTATACTTAAAATACCCTACAGACTACTTCAAAACTCTTAGATCTAATAAACATGGTTAGGAAGATATAAAATTGACATACAAAAAACAGTACCTTTGTACACGCTGATAATATGCTAAGACAATAAAATTAGGAGAATAGTTCCATTAATAATAGACTAAAATAAAAAAGGAAACAAAAAGAGCCTAGGAATAAAACTAACCAAGGAGCTGGAAGACCCTACAATGAAAACTGTAAATCATTGAAGAAGACACTGACAGATGGAAAGACCACCCATGTTCACAGGTCAACAGCATTAGAGAATATATATGACAAATGTATAGCCAACATTGTATAAAACAAGAAACTGAAAGCATTTCAGTGAAAATGACTGCGCTTCTGAAAGCAATACCAGTACACACTTCAAAATTTCAGTATTATTTTTCATAGAAATATAACAATCATAGATCAGTGGAATACATTGGAAAACTTAGACATATGATATGACCATCTGACTTTCAACCAAAGTAGAAAACATGCATTACAGAATAGATTACTTCTTCAACAAATGGTGATAGGAAAATTTAATATTCACATGTAAAAGACTGAAAGTAGCTGGGTGCCGGTGGCTCACGCCTATAATCCTAGCTACTAAGGAGGTTGAGATCTGAGGATCGAGGTTCAAAGCCAGCCTGGACAAGAAAGTCCGTGAAAGTCTTATCTCCAATAAACCACCAGAAAACCGGAAGTGGCGCTGTAGCTCAAGTGGTAGAGTGCTAGCTTTGAGCTGAAGAGCCGAGGGACAGTGCCCAGGCACAGAGTTCAAGTCCCACGACCGATAAAAAAAGAGAAAAGAAAAGAAAATAGGTTTCCATCGTTCTATTTCCCAATTACTGATGCTGACTGCTGTGTTGAACAGGTTCCCATGTGACTCTCAGCTCCATTTAACCACAAAATGCTGGAAGTAGAGCTGTGGCTCAAGTGGTAGAGCACAAGCCTTGAACATAAAAGCATAGGGACAGTGGCAGGCCCAGAATACAAGCCTTAGGACTGGCAAAATAAAAATAAAAAAATAAAGCAAACAATATGACAAGGATGTGGGAGAAGGGACCCATATTGTTGATAGGATTGTAAATTAGTTCAGACATTATGGAAGTCAATACGGAGGTTTCTTGAAAAACTAAAATTAGAAGTACCATATAATCTTACCATAGTACTACTGGGCTTATAGCAAAGGAATGTAATTAATCATATAATAGTGACACCTGCCCACTTACATTAATTATTGTACTATTGACAATAGCTTAACTATAGAATTAGACATCAACAAATGATCAGATAAAGAAAATGTACCATATGGACAAAATGAAATGTAATTCAACTATAAAAAATGAAATTAGATCATTTGTAGGAAAATGGGTAGAATTGGATATCTTCATGTTCAGCATCTTCAGCAAAATAAGCATACAAATATTGCATGGTATCTTATATAAGGAATCTAGACGTAAAAAGAATGATGTGAAGTATAAGAGGGCCTATTTGTGGGGGCAAACCAGAGGGAGGAAAGTAAGTCAAAAGAAAGGCTGATGGTGTTATAGGAGATTTTGGGTCCTGGGCACAAATTGCTGGGTTTCATAGATCAGATCTGGTGATTTACCCAACATGTGAAATAAGAGACAAATAATGGTAAAAGACAGAGAAATGATGTTACTATATGACACAGGAAGCTGTGGGTGGAAAACATTTCAGCTCATCTTCCTTGAACAGACATTTGCCTTAGGTTTAAATAGAGTGCAGAATTAGAGGCAAGAGAGGTATACGTACTTAAACAGTTCCAGTCATAGATGCATTCCACGGTCATGAGTAGCACAGACAGCAGTCATAGATGGTCTGGCAGCTCATTGTCTCACTAAGAATGAGAAGGAAAAATTAAAACAAACCTGTGCTAAGAACACAAGGGAAGCACTTAAAGGTCCTAAGACTTTGTAGGCTTTTCTTATCGAATACTACTTCCAGTTTTCAAGATGTCTGAGCTTATCATTGCTTTCCTTCTAATTTCTTGGGGTTTAATCTGCTGTTCTTTTACTAGCTTCTTAAAGTAGAAGTTTAAACCAAGAGGCTTTTTAATATTTCTTCTCAAGTATATACACTTAAAGCAATATTTCCCTTTAAGTTCTGGTTTACCTACATCCAAATGTTTTAATATGCCATATTTTCATTCTTACTTAGTTTAGCATATTTTCTGATTTTCCTGTAATTTCTCCTTAAATTCATAATCTGTTTTCAAATGTGCTGCCTAATTTTCTAACATTTTGGGGAAGTTTTCTAATTACCTTCCTGATACTCATTTCTAGTTTGGTTCTATTATAATCAGAGAACACATTTTACACGATTTCAAATTTGTTGACCCTTGCTTTATGGCCTAGCACTTGCATACGGTCTTCATTTGTTTGCAACAAGGGCTTGTTATGTAACTGAAACTGGCCTTGAACTCACTATGTAATACAGGTTGGCTTTGAACTAGGAATCATCCTCCCCCAGCCTCTCAATTACTGACACCTAACACCCATGTTATATATGTACTACCACACCTGGTATGTACTATTTTACCTGGCTTATGGCCTATTTTGAGAAATGCTTAATACTTCTAGAAAATAATGTATATTTAACAATTAGATTAATTATGTTATTTAGATATTTTATATCCTTACTGATTGTCTGTCAGTTTGTTCTCTCAGCTGTTGAAAGAAATATTAAAATCTTCAATAATTATTATAGATTTACATAATTATCTTCTTAGTTATGTCAACTTTGTTTAATTACATACTAAAACTATGCCACATTTTTAGTGTGTATGTATGTGTGTGTATGTTTGTGTTTTCTTATGTTTTTTATTGTGAAAATACTGTATAGAAGGGTTACAGTTACATGAGCAAGGTAATGAGTACATTTCTTATCAAGCATTGTTGCCTTCTCCTTTGTTTTTCCTCTACCATCCCTTCTCTCCCATTTCTGTAACTACACTCCTCCACTCCCACCCCCCGTATGTATTTATGTATGTATTTTTACTAGAAGTTGAATTCAGGGCTTTGCACTTGTACTTAGGACCCAGGATCTTTGAGCATGCTAGGCAAGTGCTCTTATCACTTGAGTCACACTCTCAGTCCTGTTCTTTATTCCTTTATTTCAATTTTTTTTCTTTTTCTTGGGGGGGGGTAGAGTGTATAATCAAGTACTTTTAAAAATAATTTTCTCTTTTCTCCTACTTTAGCTTATTTATCATCAACTTTTAGAGACTCTGGATTATTTTATGTTCTGTTTACAAGTTTGGAGCATAGGGAAATCACTTTACTCCTATCGAGATGGTTTGAAGCTTTATTAAAGTTGACCAGTCATTATTATAAGGCTGTATCTTTTGGAGCCTCAACTAGAAACTTGGTCTTGCTATCTCTTCACTATCACAAGGCTGCACAAATCTCAGCACAGTTTTGTAGCTTCTCAGATGCTACCATCTCATTGTTTGCCAGCTTTGCATGTCTTGCTCAGCTTAGGCGTTGGCAAATATCTTAAGGAAAGAGTACAGGTGGTCTTCTAGGTTTACTTCCTTTCTTAGGGGTTTTTACAAACCCCAAGTCCTAACTACTTTAGCAGCTTTGAACTTCATCCTGTCTCCTTGACATAATAGAACTGCTGTTTGCTCCATTTCCTGCCCTGTAAATGGGGTAAGGGTGAATATAAACCTCACCTTGATGTGACTATCTTCTCTTACAAATTATCTACGTCAGTCACCTTCCATTCCCTTCTGTTGGCCATGTTATGAATTTTATTTGCTGATAGAATGTTAGGCTTGATTCAAAAGTGTTCCTTGCAGGAGAATGATGGAAGGGATGATATTGATCAAGATGTATTTTACTCATAGATTGACATATCGAATTGAAATTCCTTCATTCAACAACTGAAAAATTAGTTAACAGAGAAGTGAAAAAAACACAAAAACAAAATCATTCCTTTTTTTTAATTGAACACATTATATAAGTAAAAAAAACCTAAACAACTTAATAGACTGAAATAAGGAAATTTCAAAAGCATAAAAACTTGTTTCTCCAAAGGAAAGAACAACCTCAAGTGTTTTAGACTCAATATTCTGTTTAGAACAAATACAAATGTTCTTCCTTTCTCTTTAGGTTTACTGTTATGTCTTATTTTCAGTATTGGAGATTGAACTCAGGTTCTTCCAATTGCTAGGCAGACTCTTTGCCACTTGAGTCACATCTTCAGTCCCTTTTTGCATTGGCTATTTTCTAGGTAAGATCTTGCTTTATAACTTGGGTAGCCCTCTGTGCTTCCTTGAATTGCTTATGTTGACAGGCTTATGCCACTATGCTCCAGACCATATGCTTCTGCTGTTGCTGGAAAAACAGGGTCCTATTTGACTAGTTTCTCATAGTTCTCAATATAGCTGCCCCCAAAATTCAATCCTTCCAAGTAAGCTAGCATTACAGACTTGAGCCACTGGGCCTGGCTAGTTTTATTTTAATTTTTTTGTTTCTTTTTTTTAAACTGTATTTTTTTGGTACTAGGGATTGAACCCAGGATGTTGAACTTGATAGGCAAGCACTCTTCCACTGAGCACATCCCAGCCCTAATTTGTTGTTGTTTTGGGCAAGAGTTTTATACTTGAACTAAGAAAGCCAATGTTAAGTTGTATAAAAGCTAAATGATCCTGGAGAAAACTCATCCTTGTACCACTTTGCTTTTATTATTAATCAAGGAGGATGGCCATTGGTGCCTGCTTGCTTTAAGATTTTTTTAAGTGCAAGTAGGGTAAAATATATAAAGGAGCAGTCCTGTCTTCTTAACAGTGTTGGATTAGATTAGCTTTTCTCCAAAGGCAAAGTTCATAAGGGTGCCTTCTCAAGGCAGGTGGGTGCCTCTTGGACAATTTCTTCTCATGCTCCATTTTCCTTTGTTCTTTTTAATTAGAACAGTGAACTGACACTACTATGACTGCTATTTCCTCTCCATCTGGGTCAGGTGGTCCTGTCTATCCCCTAGAATAGAACACAGGTATTTGAATGGGAGTCTGATTTGGAGCGAGGTGGCTGGCCCACTGAGCCTGAGTGGAAAAAATTCCCTGTGGATAGGTCAGACAGAAGCCAAACTATCAATAAGGTTTTGGTCAATGTGAAATCTAAACAGAGATCCAGAAATGTGATTTTTGAAAAAATAGAATGGAGACTACAGGCTCATGCCTATAGTCATAGCTACTCTGGTGGCTGAGATCTGAGGATTGAGGTTTGAATCAAACAAAGCAGAAGAATATGTGAGACTCATATTTTCAATTAAACACCAAAACCTGGAAGTAGAGGTGTGGCCCAAGCAGTAGAATGCCAGTCTTGAGCAAAAAAGCTGAGCAAGAGCACAAAGCCCTGAGTTCAAACCCCAACAAAAAAAATGGCAATTACTTTTTTTGCCAGTCCTAGGGTTTGAACTCGGCCTGGGCACTGTCCCTGAGTTTCCTTTGCTCAAGGCTAGCACTCTACTACTTGAACCACAGCACCACTTCCAGCTTTTTCTGTGAATATGGTACTGAGGAATCAAACCCAGGGCTTCATGCATGCTAGGCAAGCACTCTACCACTAAGCCACATTCTCAGCCCCTCCTCTCTGATCTTTACATCAGTCTGGGAGGTCATCACCTGTTTCAAAGATGCTGAAACCAAAGATTATGGAGGTTTAGGCATCTGCTCAAACTCACAAGGCCTGAATGTTTCAGAGCTTGTGTTCAAATGTAGATTGTACCTCAACTCAATGTTCTGCTGAACAAGTTCTAAATGGATAAAGTCCCTCAAATTTAATCAGCTACCATTATGTTGTATCTTTATATGTCCCTCTTCTTAGAATTCATTTGTTCATGTTTATTAAATGCCTACTATGTTCTAAGAACTTATAATAGTAGAAAAGATATAAAGCCTAGCCTCTTATAAATGCAAACTAGTATATCCTCTAAGGATGGTAATTTAGCTGTGTTTTCCATTTCAACTGTAAATAACCCTTGACCAGCAATTTTACTTAGGAATTATCCACATAAGTGCATAAAGCCTACTGTCTAACTGGTAATAATGACAAATGTAGAAATGCATGCTAAGTATATTACCCCAAATTGAAATAAGTATTATAAAGAAAAAACCAGTCAGAGTTCCACCAGAGAAACAGAGCCAATATTTAAATATGAGTGGGGAGGGGAGATGGAGAGAGAGAGAAAGAGTGTTTAGAGAAAGAGAAAGCACTGTTTAGGGGCTAGCTAGACAGGACTGAGGTCTGTAGGGTAGTCTGGAAACTTGAGCAGGAACAAGCAAAAAGTTAGGAACTGATGGCTGAGAATGATTGTGTGAATGATGATAAGGAGTCAAATCCTGGACTGCTGACAACATTAGAATGATTTATAAGATACAGGAGGGTTTTGCTGAACTACAACCCCCATAGACAAACTAGGCCTGATCAACTAAGGCCATAGACTCATCTCCCCGACATGTGGGTGGGAGGATAACCCTATCTCTGGAAGTAATTGGCACATTAACTCCATTTTCTAGAACTAACCACTCCAATAAAACTAGAGATGTAGCCAGGCGCCGGTGGCTCACGCCTGTAATCCTAGCTACTCAGAAGGCTGAGATCAGAGGATGGCAGTTCAAAGCCAGCCCAGGCAGCAAAGTCCGTGAGACTCCAATAAACCACTAGCAAACCAGAGGTGGTGCTGTGGCTCAAGCAGTAGAGTGCTCACCTTGAGCTGAAGAGCACAGGGACAGCGCCCAAGCCCAGAGTTCAAGCCCCATGACCAACAACAACAACAACAACAATACTTGAGATCTTGGGACTTGCAGTGCAATACTCTTCACTCTTCCAATTGGAGGGTGTACTTTTGCATTAATAAATTGGTTCCTGCTTGACTATGCACTCTATCTGTCCTTGAATTCTTTCTCTGATGACACTAAGAACTTTCTGGACCCTAGATTTCAAGACTCAATCCAGTAGCAATACATAAAGGGGGACTTTTCTCCTCCTTAGAGAAACTCCAGTTTTGCCTTTCATCTACTTGTATGAAACACACTCACATTTACAATCTAATATCCTTTACTTAAGGCCACTTTAAGCAGATGTTAATCAAAGATCTCCACAGTAACACCTAGTTTAGTATTTGACTAAATAAGTAGGTAGCTATAACCAAGCCATGTTGACATTAAAACAAACCATCACAAGAGGGTCAAAAATAGATGAAGCTTCAATAATAAGAAACGGAAAGGCTTACTCAAACAGCCTTAAGCAATGATGAAATATACTGGTGTATAGCACAGGAAATCCAGAAGTAGGCTTGGTATGTCTTCTGGCTACCTACATGGCCCAACTTCTGAGGGCTATGCTCAGATAGGATGGCTGCAGCACTTCCCAGTACTCTCTGCCATGTAAAAAGAAGGGAAAAACCATCTCTTGTGGTGATGGAGAAATTTTCAGATGCCTCTAGCCAACCATCTTTCATATCTTATTAGCCTGAATTGGGTCACGAGTCCATATTTGAGCTGACCTTTGTGATGGGAATAGCATGTATTGATAGTGTTAGAGTTGAGGATCTGAGAAAAACGGATATGTATTATTCCATTAATTCAGGATTGCCCTATGTTTTTGATATTGTATGGCAAACTACAATGGCTTAAAATAAGCACCCCAAGGACTCCAGATAGAGCAATCCCTGGGCTGTCCCAAGGGTTAAATATTTTTGTATACCAATGGGTGACAGCACCTATGTTGGGTTAGGCCAATTAGAAAACGCTCTTTGGGGATACAATCTATTCCCAAATTATGAGGCTTCTATCCAGTGGGGAAACAAGTGGCATGTGTTTTGAGACAATGAATAAGGAAAGAGATTGGAAAGTTCTAACATTCAAACATATTTTCTACAGTTCTGGTTTCAGTAACTGGGTAGATACCAGGGTATATTGCAACTAGATTGTGCTAGCTCACAATTACACAGCAAAAATGGGCAAAGATAAATTAGTGGTTTTTACAAAAGGGGTTGTGGACTTGGTTGTTACAACTTCACTAGCATGTAATGCCAAGACAGAAGAGTACTGGAGGAAGAACAGGCTTGGCCTTTTGTTTCCTGTTGGGATCTTGCTCATCTTTTTATAAAAATAATTTTTTATTGATATTAAGTGATTACATAAATTTCACAGGTGTCATAATATTGTGTGATAGTGATACTTAAAGTCTCAAACACATTTTTACCTTCACAAGGCAAATTGTTGTTATCATGATCTATGATGTTTATGAATTCTATGAGCTTTGACCATACAACTATTTCTTCCACGTCGGGTGATATGTACAATTCTTTCTTAGTGTACATTTCTTTCTTTTGCTTAGTGTAAGCTGTTCCCTCTCATTCCCTCCCTCCTATTGCTGCCCTTGAGTTGCTTAGTTCTCTTTCACCAATGTCCAGTGCAGCTGATGCGCCCCTCTGTTGCATATTGTCCCCTCTTTCCCTCTGATTCTGTGTCCTCCTCCTAGCTTCCCTCAGATGTGCACATATACAATATATATATACACACACACACACACACACACACACACACACACACATATATATATATATATACCATATATGTTAAGAACATGGATTTATTTAGAAATGATACGACAACTTGAGTGGAGGTCCTTTGTTTCTCAAGTTCTGTTTACTTTGTCATATCTCCTTGCATTTTGGATTTAACATCCACATATCAGGGAGATCATGTGCTCTTGGCTTACTTTGCTCTAAATGATTTGTTCCAGTTCCATCCATTTCCCTGTAAGTGCTATTATTTTGTTCTTTCTAATGGCTGCATAATATTCCATTTTATATAGATACCCCGATTTTTGGATCCATTCATCTGTAGTGGGGCATCTGGGTTGTTTCCATATCTTGGCTGTTGTGAACAGTGCTGCAATTAACATGCAGGTGAATGATTCCTTGTACCTGATTCCTGTGGCTCAGGGTAGATGCCTAGGTGTAGTATGGCTGGGTCATAGGGGAGGTCTATATTTAGTTTTCTGAGGTACCTCCAGACTGCTTTTCAAAGTGGTTGTATTGGTGTACATTCCCACCAGCAATGCAATAGGGTTCCTCTTTCTCCACATCCCCACCTTGCTCATCTTTTTGTTGTTATTAAATTGAAGTGGAAATTTATGTAACATAAAATTGACCATTGTATACTTCCTTTTAAATTTTATTCTTTTAGAACACCAACTCAAGTGTTAATGCCCTCTGCTTTTCTTCATTATAATGTTTGATTTTACTTTTGAAAAGGCAATACAGGGGCTGGGAAGGTGGCTCAGTGGTAGAGTGCTTGCCTTGCATGCATGAGGCCCTGGGTTCTATTCCTCAGCACACCACCTAGGCAGAAAAAAGCTAGAAGTGGTACTGTGGCTCAAGTGGTAGCACATTTGCCTTGAGCTGAAGAGCTGAAGGATATTGCCCAAGCCCAGAGTTCAGGCCCCATGACCGACAAAAAAAAAAAAAAAGAAAGAAAGAAAGAAAGAAAAGGCAATACATAGAGGTGCTTCAAAACACAGAAAAAAATGAAATATACTGTAAAGAGCTGCCCTCTCCATCCTATCTCCTGGATATCCAATTTCTTTTTCTAGAAAAAATAAATAATGTGAGTTTTTTTGGTATACTTCCAGAAAATTAATAATAAATAAACAAAATTAAATTAAAAAATTACTTAATTTTCCTCATGCACAAATGCACATGTGTGCACATATATACACCAAAATATTGTTCTGACTTTGCTTTTCTTCATAGAACAAAACACTGTGTGGACAACTACTGCATACTAATGTATACAAGCCATCCTTATTCTTTTTATAGCTACAAATAAACAGAGGTATTGTCAATGATTTTGTCCATACTTCTGTATGTATATGAGTTTATTTGTAGGAGAAAACTTGCAAGTAGAATTCCTGATCAAGGTTATATTCATTTGAAAAGTAAAAGATATTGTTTAGATTGCCTTCTGTTAAGATTGTATCAATTTATATTCTCACTAGCAATGAGCAGGATGCTCATTTCCTTTTAGCCTTGACCACAAATACATTATCAAATTTTTTGCTCTTGCTAGTCAGATAGGCAAAGTTATATCACCATATTTTAAATTTTCTTTCCATTTTATTATGAGTAAGGTTGAGCATCTTAAATTGTTTTTAAAATAATTAAAAATTTTTAATTTAAAATTTTAAATCACCTCACTATCTTTCTAGGTAAGTGCAATACCATTTGAGCTACACCTCCAGTCTGGTTAGGCTTTTTCTTCTTTGTGTATGCCTCTGAGTGCTTGCTCACAGGCGCTCTCTCTCTCTCTCTCTCCCCCCCTCCCTCTCTAGCACACACAAGCGCTCTGTTTCTGTTTCTCTCTCTTCCTGCTTCCCTCTCTCTCTCTTTCTTTTTCTCTTCCATTATTCCTCCCCCCCTCTCCATCCTTCTTTCTTTCCGTTTTGAAAGAGGATCTTGCTATATAGCCTGGAATGGCCTCAAACATTCTATGTAGTCCAGGCTAGCCTTGAACTACCTAGTTCTCTTGTGCCTTAGCTTCCTCACTGCTGGGATTATAGGCATATGTGCCTCATGGACAGTTTTTACATAAACAGTTTACCTTTTTGGGTAAACTGTTGGTACCCTTTTTTCCTACTGGAAAATTATTATTAAATTATAAGAGCACTTTTATGATAAAAGACATAAACATCCCCCATGCACTTTGCCATTTATCATTTGATTTTATTACTAGTTTTTGATTTTGATTCTATTAGAATTTTCTTTTATACCTTCTTAGATTTATGTGACATATAGGAAGGTCTGCCTTACTCCACAAACTGTAATTATTTAACCCAGTTTTATTTTCCTGGGGTACTTTTATGCTTTTCTTTTACCTTTAGATCTTTGTTTCATCTAGGTTTTGTTCTGTGCCCTTCCCCCAACACATACATGGAACTAAATGGCTTCCTTAATATTATACATTGTAATATTCATATTTTTTTCTCTACTGCTTGGAAATTCTGCCTCTACATATGAACTTACAGAAGGAAAAGCAGCAAGGATTTGTACACTTACAGGAAAGCATCTTTTAGCCTTTAGAAAGTGATAGCACAGCCGGGCACTGGTGTCTCACACCTGTAATCCTAATTACTCAGGAGGCTGAGATCTGAGGATCGTGGTTCAAAGCCAGCTCGGGCAGGAAAGGTCGTGAGACTCTTATCTCCAATAAAACACTAGAAAACCGGAAGTGGCTTTATGGCTCAAGTGGTAGAGCGCTCGCCTTGAGCAGAAGAGCTGAGGGACAGCACCCAAGCCCAGAGTTTAAGCCCCACAACTGATTAAAAAAAACAAACAAACAAGAAGCACAGCATATAGCTAAATGCTTGAAAAGATGTTGATGTTTGGTTTAATTTGTTATTAAATATTATATATGGTAAGAGAGGGATAGGGAATAAAGCTCTATGACAAGAAATGAATTACCTAATTTATCCATTTTGTTATTCCTTTTATTATTTTGTTTTGAGAAACAGTTACACAAATGATAGAAAGGGCTGGGGATGAAGCTTAGTGGCAGTGTAATCGCTCAGTTTGGTCAAGGCCCTGGGTTGATCCTGAGAAGGAAGAAGGGAGGGAATGAGGAAGAGAAGGAGGCAAGGAGGGAGGGAGGAAGGAGGAAAAGAGGAAAGAGGGAGAGAGGGAGAAAGACAGGGAGAGTTGAATGCAAGACTAAGCTCTGTTTTGGTGTTTTGTACTTCTGTTGTCAACTGCTTGGATAGTTAGTTCCTCTGTAGCCTCAAACTTGTTATTAACGATATCTACACAGAACAAAATCTGGCATTGTGTAGATATATTAAATATTCTACATCAGAGAAAGTATAAAGATCCTACTCATAAAGCATTTTGGTCCCCTTTTTGGAGAACAGAGTTTCTCTTGACTAAAGTGAATATTGACATTAGAATCTGTAGAAAGCAGGACCTTCAAAATCGTTGTTTTAAGGCAAGGAAAGTTACACAAAAAGAGGAACTGCTGACATTTGACACAGTGGCAGGAAGTGGTGTTTCTGTCACAAGCTGGTCTTGGGACAGCGTCAAGGGTCAGCAGCTTGCTGATAGGGGAAGTAAATGTCCAGGCAGGGCAGAATTCTATGTCACACCTTCTCCACAGAATGGGGTTCTGTGCAGCTGAGAGAAGCAGCCAGATGTCCTGTGGGATGGAGGCACTTTCCCAGAATGAAGAACATGGTTTGGTTGGCCAAGGCTTGAAAATTAAAGTCATTTAGCTCTCCAATTACCCGTTTCTGTCTCCCCTCTCTGCTTTCATGGCCCTACAGTAGCTTTCCCCTTCGTGAGGTCCTTGGTAGTAAGTTTCATTTCACCTGTGTGTCTTAAAGTAGGGAACAAGGAGACCAACCGGCACAGGACGTGATGCATTGTCCCAGTCTTGGAGAGTAGCTCTGGAGTCCCTGTATCTGCACTCAAGGAAATGTTCATAGGCCCTAAGCAGATGAGCTACCTGTGGTCTTTTGGCTTCTGCTTGCCCATGGTATGTTGCTGACTGGGGTCAATTCGCCAGAACTTCTTTTTAGCTTGTCGTTTTGTCAGACTAGGAGGTGGAGGACTCTGGTCCTTGGTCTTAGAAATCCCCAATTCACATTTTCCTCTCATAATTCCTACTGGCTCTCAGCACCTGATAAATGATCATTTTTGATGCTATGAGACAGAAGTAAGGCCTGTTTTTTTACGTACATATTGGCTCACTAGGTAAAACAACTAACATAATGAAATAATTATATCTTCAGGAAAAATATTAAAATACGTTAAATAAACAAAATGCTAATCAGTAAATATAACCCACATACAAATCGCATGGAGGTGGGGAATAGGAAGGAAAAATAATAAAGAAAATAGAAAAGAGAAGATGTAGGAGAAGGTTCTGTGGAGGGAAGTGACAGTGTTGACCCATGTTAAAGTTCCCCTCTAAAACATTAAAATTAAAAAAAATTAAACCGACTATATTTAGTTTTTCATTGCTTCCATCCTTAACTAGAGAGAGTTGGTTCTGTTGAGTTAACCAAACCATTGTCCACCAAGAAAATCATTTTGTAACCCACAAAAGCAAGATTCTGATGCCACTGAAGATCACTGGCCAGCCTCATAAAAATTTGCTTTTAGGCCTCTTAACTGCCAAACTGCCAGCAATACACAAAGGAGTGGGGGTTGCTGATGATGGAACATCAGATGCCCTTAAAATAGAGATTAGTCTTCCCGCAGAAGGGGTAAGGTAAGGGGTAGGAAGAATTGTTTAATCATTCTCAATTTTTTTTTTTAGTTTCAACTCTGACATAGGCCAGAGATGAAGAGATCCTTTTTTGGATATATTTATGTCAATTTTTTTTTTCAGGACTGGCAAGGTGGCTCAGTGGTAGAGTGCTTGCCTTGCATATATGAGGCCCTGGGTTCAATTCCTCAGCACTATATAAGCAGAAAAAGCTGGAAATGGTGCTGTGGTTTAAGAGGCAGAGCACTAGCCTTGAGCTGAAGAGCTGAGGGACAGCGCCCAGGCCCAGAGTTCAGGCCCCATGACCGGCAAAAAATAAAAAAAATATATAATTTCCCTTATTTCTTGCTTTCTTTCTGATCTTTCACACATGCTAAGTACTGCTTAGGGAGAAGAGGCTATCATCAGCTTCTTAAGCTCCCACTTCTACAAAGATGACAGGGAACATCCCACTGCTGTGACTAACACCCCTGTTAAAACACGTAATTTCTGTCCCCTTGAAATATCTTCATGGCCCAGGTGCTACACCACCCCCATTCCAAATGATAACAAATAAGCTGCTCTGCTGCTGCTGCTGCAGGTTCTTTGGTGTTGGGAGAGGAGGCAGATAATGAGTCACTTTCTACTCATTTTCTAGAACCTTCCTCAACAGAGTGCCATTAGAGAGTTGGGTTGCATACCCTCTCCTAAGCCAATAAAGCCAATGACAACCTCATCCCCAAGAATATAGTTTGGGGCAAAGATTTGCATTTAATGAAAGTAATTTTACATAGCCTCTAGTATGATGGAAAGGGCTTATTCTTTTCTGCGTACCCAATGATGTTCCAATATTCAGAAACCTTTCTCACTGTGAATTTATAACTACAAATGGAAAAGTCCTTTGTCAGCAGGTAGGAGAGGTAGTTAGCATTCAGAAGATTCTTGCTATCTATAGTAAGAGGAATTGGTTTTCTGTGACTGGTTTTATATTACCAGTGGGAAAACTGATTACTCTCCAAGGAGTTTTCTTCTGTATTTTCCTAGCTACCACTTCCTTAGTCCTCACTTTATGTCAACTGTAGTTCTATCTCCTTTGGTTTAAAACCTACCTACTCTGGGCTGTCTCTGACCACACCTTGCTTCTAAGGCAAATAAGCAACTTTAATTTGGGCTCCCAAGTGGAAATAACTGATAGTCATCAAGAACAGAGGACTCTTGCCTGAGCTTGCTCAGTAAATTCCCCACTGCCAAGAAGGGTGCAGCTGTTTCTCTAGCTCCCTGGTTCTGCATCCCTAGTCAAAAGAACAGGAAGTTTTATTCTGTCAAATATTAACCCTGTCTTGAAGGCCTTCGTTGCTTTAGGGGAAAGAAATGAGGGTAGAAGGTCAAGGAAAAGAGAAAGGAGAACAAACACAAAGAGAGAGAGAGAAGTAAAGCAGGATCAGAGGATGTTAGGGAAAGGGTCAGAAGTTCAGCTGGACTCCAGGGGCCTCTAACATTACCAGCTGCTCCTTGTAGATCAACTCTCTGGCTACCATTCCTGGCCTTGTTAGAGTTTTCCTTTTTATTGTCATGGAAAAAATAATTATCAAAATAAAAGAGTTTGGGTAAAAATAGCCCTGAAATATGTTCATCCTCCTTTATATGTTTGCGTAAATATCTGGAAGGCTATTAATAAAGATTTTATTACTTTGAAATGGTAGGATTATAGATGTGTTTTTCTTTTCTTCAGAGCTAGGGGAAGGAGGCAAGGTTTTCTGAAGTGTATGATGATTCAGATATTTTATTGTGCTATAAATTCTCAAGTGTTAAGTGTTCTGTGCACTTAGTAACCATTTGACTACCATTTTCAGTTTTGTCCCTCATCCCTTTTGATTTTCTGGACAAGGGGTCTCCCTATGTTAGCCCAGGTTGGAACTTGTCATCATCCTGACTCAGCCTTCTCAGTTCTGGGATTACAGGCATGAGGCATCATTCCTGGCTCATCTGCAGTTTTTTTTTAATGATATTAGCTGTCAAATCTTTGGTGCACAAGGGAATCCTATCCAGGGTCCTATTAGAAGAAGTTCTAATTTACAATGATCAGGTAGAGCCTGGGTAGGAATCTTGGAAATCTTTTTAAGTATTCTGATACTCATCCTGCTGAAGAATGCCAGGATGTGCAAGATGATCCACCAAAATATGAATGAATTATTAGTCTTAATTACATCTTGTTTCATTTTCTAAAAACATATCTCTGTTGGAATGTATAATGCTATATTGATATTATGTATAATCTACAAATAAATAAACTTACATTTTTCAAGAGTATACCATCAAAAACTTTGGAGGCAACTTTAGAGAATTTGAGAATTCATGCTTTAGAGAATTCATGAATAGGATAGCACAAATGTCCAAACAAACTGAAATTCTCTGGGCTGAGGTAACAATCATGAGGGAAATTTCACACCACCCATGATGACTCACTGACCTACTTCGTTTCCTGCTTATGGGTGTATTGTTTTTTATTGGTCTGGTGTCATCATTTGCGGGCATATTACCTTCCCAGGTAGGTTCAGCTGGCTCCTTTGTAAATATAGATACACATATACACAGCTACTATACAGAACCACACATGTGAAGTGCACAAGGCCAGGAAGCCTGGTCATTATTTCATGATTCACATGCTATGCTCTGATAGCATCTTTGAAAAAACCCAACTAGATCATCGTAACTGGAAAAGTGAAACAACTAACAATAATTAATCATTACTGGCTAATTTGAATTCTTGAGCTTTTGTGCTCAACGCTAGCACTCTATCACTTGAGCCACAGCTCCATTTCCAGCTTTGTTGATGGATAATTGGAAATAGGAACTTCATGAACTTTTCTGCCTGGGCTGGCCTCAAACTTCAATCTTCAGATCAGCCCCCTGAGTAGTTAGGATTATAGGTATGGAAATGGTGCTGTGGCTCAGCATTCAGGTCCAGAATTCAAGCCCCACAACCAACAACAACAAAAAAATGGATTATAGGTAAGAACCACGTGCTCCTGGAAATTTTTTTCTAATATTCTTGCTACATAGTTCAGGCTGGCCTTGAACAAATAGACCTCCTTCCTCAATGTCCCAAATGCTGGGATCATAGACATGTACCATCATTCTTGGCAGCAACAGAATTTAGAAAGCTGGAAAATAAGAAATGTGGTCAGTGATATCATCCAGAAAAACTGAATCCAAATCAGCACTGGGGAAATTTGAGAAACCAAGCAGAATTCTCAAAGGTACAGGAATCAGTAGCCCCACTCTGGTTAAGTGGTGGGGCATGCTAAACATGGAATAGCTCAAAGTCTGTTCAGGAGGCATTTAGATTCTCAGGTCTCTCCAGTCTCTGTCCACAGAATCAGGCCAGTACTTTGGTCCCCATAGACATTCTGAACAGAATGTCAGCAGATTGGAGGATACTGGGCAGAGTTGAAGGCTGAGTGCTGTTCTGAAAACAGAGGGATTAAGAGAAGAAACATGTCAGGCACCTGTGGCTCACGCCTCAAATCCTAGCTACTTAGGAGACTGAGATCTGAGGATCTCGGTTAAAAGCCAGCCTAGGCAGGAAAGCCTATAAGACTCTTATCTCCAATTAACCACCAGAAAACCACAAGTAGCACTGTGGCTCAAGTGGTAGAGCACTAGCCTTGAGCTGAAGAACTCAGGGACAGTGCCCAAGCCCAGAGTTCAAGACCCATGATCTACCAAAAAAAAAGGAGAACAAACACTAAGACCCTCTGAACTGCTCTGTCTTCACTTGGCTCCCACAAGGTTAGAAGCCAGAATTATATGCTTTGGTCATAAGCCTGGATGTGTCCTCTCAAAGAAATTTGATCTTTGCCCAGAGGAAAAGCGTAAGGACACTAATGTGGAAGTGTTCCAATCAAACGGCCCAGCTCCAGTGTGTAATGGAGCTTCCAGACAATAACCTTTTTACTGCCATTCTTAAATAAGAGCAGATAATCTAGGTTCAGATGTTGTGAAAAACCTTTGGGATGAACTACAGAGACCAAAAGGAACAGATAAAGTCAACACAGGAAAGACAGGCTACCAAAAAATTGAAGAAAACATCAAATATTTAACCTCTGATTAAATCTTCTGATTATTATTATTATTATTTGTGTCAGTCCTCCTGGGCTTTGCACTAAGGGCCTACATGCTGTCCCTCAGCTTTTTTGCTTAAGGCTAATGTTCTACCTCAGCTCTAGCCACAGGTCTACCACACAGCTGCACTTCTGGCTCTTCTGGTTAAAATTTACAAGAATAAAAATTAAAATTCAATAAAAGCTAAAAAAAACAAGAGACAAATCTCTCTTCAACTTGAGCAAAAGAGAAAATATTGGGCAAATGGCTGATAAAACAATTAAGAGATCAGAATAGCAGGTGCAATATATAAAAATAGGAGTTCCAAAAATCAAGAACAAAGAGTAAGCTACTATCTCAGCACTTAGGTAAGGCAGGAGGACAGAAAGTTCCAGACCAGCTTGTTAGACCTGTCACAAAAAAACAAATACAAATAAACAAACAAACCCACAATAAACCAAAATACCTTGAAAGAGAAGAAAACAGAGAAGTCATTAAAGAAATAATGTAGCCATGGGCTGGTGGCTCATTCCTATGATCTTAGCTAAGATCTTAGGATCATAGTTTGAAGCCACACCTGTCAAGAAAGTTCATGAGTCTCTTATCTCAAATTAACCACTAAAAAGCTGAAGTGGAGCTGTGGTTCAATGGGTAGAGAATCAGTCTTGAGAGAAAAAAATCTGAGGAAGAGTGCCCAAGCCCTGAGTTCAAGGCCTAGTACTGGCACATACTCTCAAAAAGAAAGGATATGCAGAAAAGAAAAGTTATCATATTTTATGAATCAACTCTGTTTTATAGTCAAAATGACATAAACATTGAACATTTACCTACAATACACATGACTATATTAGAGGAATTTGGATGAAATGGAGAAAGATGTACATGTAGGACCAAACAGCTGGGGGGAAATTAGATAGATATTAGCTAAAATTGAAGAAAAATCAGAGAATAGCTATTCAAGCATATCAGTGCTTTTCTCATGAGAAAAAGGGGTTAAAGTGTGTGGGGGAAATGAGCTAGAGGAGTCTGATCAATAAGTTTTATAGAACTATTTGACACTAGACTTTATACATAACTGTGGGAAAACAGAGAAGCACTTATACTCTATTTAGGAAAAAAAATAAGTCAATTCATTTTCTTCTCTGATTCTAATTCCCAAAGCCTAGAGACCCTGTTCTTTGTATCTCCTCTCAGGTGTGTCTTAGGGCTGTACATAGCCACAGGGCTAGCCAAATCTTGTGATCTGCCACTGGCTCTTAAAGTTGAGACATCTAGACAACTTGCCTCATTTTCTAAGCCTTCCAATACATTAAAAAGAGAGAAGTTATAAGAAGTGGTATTACAAGAATGTGATCAACTTTGCATGATTCCTACAATAAATGGACATTTTTATCAGATACCAAATGATGTTAGAAGTTAGGGTTTATGTAAGCTTGAGGCCCAGGTTAAGTGGCCCTGATGCACCTCAGGACTTTTAGCATCAGCTCTGTTCTGTAACTAACTTTGATCCTTATCTAATTTTGTATCGTCTTCCCCACCTCGCTTGGCAATGTGTTATTTCCTTCCTTTTTCCAGAAGTGCATTATTCTGTATCTGCATTTGCCTTCACTGAACTGCCTTTAGTTCCCAGCAACTCCCCTGGTCCTTCTTTGGCCTGCTGTCACCTGTTGCCCTCCAGGCTAACAACCCTCATTAAATAATTAAAATGTCCTCCTCCACTTGTTTTCCATCTTCACATTTAATGAGAATGCTTGCCATTCCATTCTGCAGGTCACACATGAAGTGTTGTGTCATCAGGTCCACTCTCCGTGGTCACTCCAAGTGTTACATCCTCCCAGGTTAATCATAATCTGCTAGTGCTTACTCTCCAGGTATGCCACCACCTAGTAATTATGTGGGCTAAAGTTGAAATTTTAGACCAATGTTTCGCAAACCTGGATTCCTGCTAGAAATACTTAGAGAGAAATAGGGATCGTGGATCTTACCATTTCAACTGTGTTTTTTTTTTTTAAAGCACAACACAATCAAACAAAAAACTTGGCTAAATAAAGTAGCCTGTTTTCATTAGATATAGAATTTTCTTTGTCTCTTCAAAAAGAAGAAAAGTAAAATGGCTTGCAGAATTATAATACAAAAGAGAAGTCTGCTGGCTTTTAAGTTCTCCTTTTCTTGAATTCTAAAGGACAAAAATTTAGAACTTGGTTACATATGCTTCTTTAGTTTTCAATTCCAGTTGTGAAAAAAATGATACTCAAATATAATGACTTAAGACAGCACAAACTTAGCTGGGCACTGGTAATTAGCTCACACCTATAATCCTAGCTAATGAGGAGGTTGAAATCTGAGGATCTCGGTTCAAAGCCAGCCCTGGCAGAAAAGTTCCTGTGACCCTCTTATCTCCAATTAAACACTCAAAAACTGGAAATGGAGCTGTAGCTCAAAGTGGTAAAGCGCTAGTCTTAAGCAAAAGAGTTCAGGGACAGCTCCCAGGCCATGAGTCCAAGCCCTGTGACCAACAACAACAAAACAACCCAATACAAACAAGCAAAAAAACCCAAACTCAGCACAAATTCATTATCTCACAGTACTAGAGACCAGAAATCTGGCATTTAATTTCAAATGGACATGGTTGCTATTTATAGTGTTGCTGTAGGTTTATATTCTACAACCCAGAAATTCTAATGAATTCTATTGCACATAATTCTTATTAAAATTGTAAATATATGGTATTTTATAATTACTGCATAATTTCTGACATCTATTTTGATAAGATCTGTAAATTTAAACATTCTGCCTATAATTTTGCATGTCTAATATTAAAATCATTTTCCACAGTTTAGTTTCTAGCCCCATATGTTTCAAGCCTGGTATTTTCTCTTCTATCTCCATAACTCATATTTCATTCTGACCTCTGACCCTGTACCTTCTGGTCAGAGTAGCAGGTGATTGACACAGTATATGAGGAGTGATTCTGGATGACATCCTACTTCCACCAGACACCTAGCGAATATTCTAGCTATACATATAGTGATTGCATTCCATCTAAGTATGTTCTAATAAACCTAAATTTACTGTCTCCCCAAGATCCCTTTAGCTAGATTCCCCAAGTGCCTGATGTACTTCACAGAGAAGTGAAAAGAGAACCAATTAAAATATTCTATTGCTTTAAATAATCTTATTTTGCAAAAATTCAGAAACATAGCGTGTTTGAAAAGAATGCTGAAGCACCTGCCAGGGACTTAAGATAAATTTGTGTAAGCGAGAAGCCCTATTGCTTCAGTTGCTTTATATTAAATCTCCCTTTGTTTACATGCATTGTTTATTTTAGTAGATGTTACTAAATTATTTTCCCTCCCATTCATAGTAAAAGGTGTATATTGTGGATGTATAATCAAATTTTTGCCAATTTGATGGATAGGGCAAAATAATTTGGTGTAATTACATTATGCATTTCTTTAATTAGGAGTTGATTAGCTTTTCTTAAGTTTAAGAATTATTTATGTTTCCCTTTCTTTGCTCTTTATTATATGATCAGTCCTTTTCTAGCTGATTTTAGAAACTTTTTATATATTAATAGACTACTACTGTTAGCGAAGGGCCACAAATCGTTTGTTGTTCTTTTATATTGTTAGTCTTTTACTTTTCTTATTAAGTGTTATGCTTTTGTTATTTGTTTTTTCCCAGGTAAAGTTTTTAGTTATTACATAAACTTTGTTTCCTTTTTTCTAACCAAACTTAATTGGTACTCTTTTTGGTGAAAACACAGACAAAAAGTAGAAGCTGAAAATAAAAGAATGAAGTAAGTTTTATTACTTGCAGCAAGAAGGAAAACATAGAGATATTTGCAAAGCAATGGTCTCTCTGAATAAATAAAGAATAGAGACGATATTAGGAAGTTTGACAACTTATTCATATTTGAAAAACACATGTAGGGGAGGGCATAATCCTGAGCATGCTCAGTTCAGGGTCAAAGACCAGATATTCAGAAAGAAAAGATGGTGGACTGGCTGGATACTGGTGGCTTACCTCTGTAATCCTAGCTACTCTGGAGGCTGAGGACTAAAAGCTTAGTTCAAAGGTAGCCTAGAACAAAAAGTCTTTGAGATTTTATCTTGAATCAACCAGAAAAAAATCCATGCTCACTTGAGCCTGGCTCAAATGGTAAAGCACCCGCCAACTAAACTGAATGAGCTTAAGGGACTGAATTCAAATCTCAATACAGGAAAAATAGAAAAGCTAGTGGACTAGAAGACTTCTAGTCAGAGAATTTAACATTGTAATGAACAAAGTACTTTAGGTAGCCTAAAAGAAGCATGCATGAAGAAGCCCTTGGTTTGATTCCTCAGTACCACATACACAGAAAAAGCCCGAAGTGGCACTGAGGCTCAAGTGGTAGAGTGCTAGCCTTAAGTGAAAGAAGTACAGGGACAGTGCCCAGGCCCTGAGTTCAAGCCCTAAGACTGGCAAAAACAACAACAATAAAAGAATCAATCAGAGGAACTTGGTGATCTTGACTGACTTTTCTTAAGTTTTTCCAGAGTTTTAAGTGATGAAAAAAGAAAGAAAAATGTCAAAGGTTTGTTAGCCATCTTGTAAAGAGGAAGTAGCTTTCTCCTGGGTTAAGTGTTAAGAGTCTGTCCCTAAAGGTCAGCTCCTCACTTAGCAGATAAAATCTTCATTTTTCAGTAGTAGCAGGAAGGTCTTCCCCACTTCAAGATTGTAAAGAAATGCTCCTGTGATTTTTAGTATACAAATATTCAATATTTTATGCAGAATGGTTTTGTTTTTTATATTTGAATCTTTGATATTGCTGTATGGAAAGGTTTTTTTGTTCTTTGTTTATTTGTTTGTTTTTGGTGCCAGTCCTGAGGTTTGAACTCAGGGCCTGGGGGATGTCTCTGAGCTTTGGTGCTCAAGGCTAGTGCTCTCTACGACTTGTGCCACAGTGCCACTTCTGGGTTTTTGGTAGTTAATTGAGGTAAGACTCACAGGATTTTCTGCCTGGGCTGGCTTCAAACTGTGATCCTCAGCCTCCTGAGGTGATACTCAGCCTCCTGAGTAGCTAGGATTACAGAAGTGAGCCACTGGCACCTCGCCTGGTGTGAAAAGTTTTTTTTTTTTTTTTTGGGTCCGGTCGTGGGGCCTGAACTCTGGGCCTGGGCGCTGTCCCTCAGCTCTTCAGCTCAAGGCTAGCGCTCTACCACTTGAGCCACAGCACCACTTCCGGCTTTTTTTTTTGTTTTTGCTTATGTGGTGCTGGGAAATCGAACCCAGGGCCTCATGCATGCAAGGCAAGCACTCTACCACTGAGCCACCTTCCCAGCCTCTGGTGTGGAAAGTTTTTAAACATTGATGGTTTACTTGAAAATCCTAGGGTCTGAAGAAGATGGAATTCAGGTATCATTCAAAGAAAGAGTAATGTTCCCAACCTTTACCTTAAAAAGAAAATCAAACACTTCTACTAGAGCTTAAATATTAATTTGCTTTCTTCATCAAGCTAATATTTATTGTGCTGAATCATTATACTTTCCTGCATTGAAGAATACAAAACTAGGAACAAAAGCATTCCAAATAAAGATTCATCTCCTCTCAGAAATAGAAGCAATAAAAAAAGTAATGTTCAGTAGCCAGAAATAAAAATCTTCATGTTTCCCAGACATCTTAATATTTATAGCCTTACAGACAGTTCTGTCCTTTCTTCATGCTTGGAGCCACATGCTTCCTATGGAGGAACTCACTCTTCTGGGGATGAGCAAGTTTCCTTTGTAGTACAGGTGCTTATTTTCCAAGAAAAGATCAAATGTTCCTCTCAGCTGGAAACACCCACTCTCCCCCGTGGTCTCAAAGAGTTTCTTACTCTTACATTCCAAGCATGTCCAAACTAAACTCCCGGTCAGAAAAGTAGCCCTCATTTCAATGCAACCCATTGCCTTTGACTCTTAAGAATTAGATCAGAAAAATAGGCCAAGCAGGGATATAGGTGAAAGTCACAGAGATTTAGGGTAGATATAGGGTTTATGTAAATCTAATGTACAACATGGTAGTTATATTTAATAATTATATGGTACAGGAGGTATTCATTTCAAGTAGGTTGTAGGGATGCACACAAATAAGTAACCAAGATGCTGGATATTTGAATTTGCTTGGTTTTAGCAAATGTTCTTACTAATGTTTCTCTAAATATATTGTATACCTCAAATATATGGAACAAAACAAATAAAATTTACTTCTAATTATAGTTTAATCATGCAATGTCTTTATGAAAGTTAACACTCATTAATATTCATCACTAAAAAAAGTAGTATTTTCTTTGGTGTTGAAGAGGAAGAATCATTTTTATAAATATTAACTTGGCTCCTAATGTTCAGAATTCTATCAAATACCAAATGAAGGACTTTAGAAAAATGTCATCTCTGGAGCACCATCAGAAACTAAAGAACTAAAGTAATGTGAGAACTGAAAGGTGCCTTTGAGATATCTTGGCTCAGCCCCCCTCATTTTAAAGATAAGGCAGCAGAGGCCCAGAGAACTCTGAGCTTAATAACACCTTACCTATGTTTGTCTCAAGTCTTCATGCCCATGCATAAAAGAACTACTTAGCCCTCTTCCTTAATTTTACTTAATTTATGTAGTTATAGCCTTAGTTTATTCTAAAAATGTGCAAATACAAAAAAGCAGGGGGAAAATAATCTAAATCTCTGTACACTGGGATAGTCTCTGTTAAAGAGACAGCAGGACTATTATTAAGAGAATGAGCTCTGGAGACTGTGTTAGGGAGAGCCCCAGCAGTTTTACCACTTAAAGGCTCGTGTGATTATAGCCTAGTTACTTTACCTTTCAGAACCTTAATAATATCCATCTCATAATGAAAATAAAAGTTTATCATAGGGCTGGGAATGTGGCTTAGTGATAGAGTGCTTGCCTAGCATGCATGAAGTCCTGGGTTCAATTCCTCAGTACCACATAAACAGAAAAAGCTGGAAGTGGCACTGTAGCCCAAGGGGTAAGAGTGCTAGCCTTGAGCAAAAGAAGCTCAGGGACAGTGCCCAGGTACTGAGTTCAAGCCCCAGGACTGGCAAAAAAAATTATCATGTAGTTAAAGCATTCAGGTCACTGAGGCACAGATGTATTTGTTAGCAACAATTAGTATTACAGTTATGTCAATACATTATGGATTCTTGTATCATGTTTTTTTTCAGTTATTGTGTCACACATATTTCTTAGATAAAGATACACATTTAAAAAATATCATCGCTGAGTTTGTAGAGGGGGAAAAAAGAAAGGATTATTTTCATTTTAAGCCCAAAGTTGCATATATCTTCCTAATCAGGGTGAGAAAATAGCTGAATCAGCAGCTTCAAAAAAAGTAAAAGGAAACAAGTTAATTTAGAAGAACTATTTTGGAATAAACACCTTGATTTACAAAGCGTGTATATGAGAATGCTTTGATGTATGTATTTAGAGAGTAAAGGATATAGAATAATTGATGGCTATATTGGCAGATCAAAGTCTCCCAAGTGCATTGTAGGCTGGGGAGTTAAACCATTTACACTTTCCTGTGTTTAGTGTGTGTATTTTGTGAGCATAATAATAATTTGTCCTCACACAGGACCTTTCATCTGGGGAGGAGCTCAAAAGCACTTTGAAGATCTTAATAAGAAAAAGACCTGCTAATTAAGATTGCTTAAAAATAAAAACTCTTTCAGCATGCTTACTTGGTTGCTGAGAAAGTGATGACTCAAAGGAGATTTGCTACACAGACAAGTTTTTTTTAATGTTTTCTTTTTAAATCATACTGTTGGATATTTTTACTGATAAAATGGCTTTCTCCAGATAGCCACTTCCACTGTTTGCTGGTTAATTGGAGGACAGAGTCTCAAGGACTTTGCTGCCCTGGTTTTGAACTGAAATGGTCAGACCTGAGCCTCCTGAGTAGCTAGGATTACAGGCGTGAGACACCAGCATCCTGCTTTTATTGGCTATTTCTGAGGTAGGGTTTCATTATTATGCCCAGGCAACCCTGAACTTCAGTTTTCCTATGTGTGCTTCCCTGAGTTGTTTAAGGATCACAGGCTCGCATCTCCATGCCCAGCCATTGGTTGAAATGGAGTTTCATGAACTTTTTTTTTGTCTGGGGTGACCATGAACCCTTGGCCCCATTTCTGCCTCCCAAGGAATGAAGATTACAGGCTTGAGCCACCTCACCTAACTCCCAGAAGAATTTTGTAGAACCAAGAGCAGTGCTGTGTTGGGTATCTGTAATAAGTTTTAAGGCAAAAGCCAGGCATTGGTGGCTCACGCCTGCAATCCTAGTTACTCAGGAGGCTGGGATCTGGGCATCACAGTTCAAAACCAGCCCAGGAAGGAAAGTCTGTGAGACTCTTATCTCCAATTAACCACCATAAAACCCCAAGAACAGCTGTGGCTCAAAGTGGTAGAGTGCTAGCCTTGAGCAAAAGGAGATCAAGGGCAGCACCTCGTCCCTGAGTTCAAGCCCCACAACTGACAAAAAAAAGTTTTAAGGAGACTAAACTCAGCCAAACTAGCTTAGAAGGATAGAGATAGATTTTTTAAAGTCATATTGATTAAAGAAAATTTAAGTGGCAAAAGTTGATTGATTAAAGAAAATTCAAGTGGCAAAAGTTGTGGAACATTGTCCCAGTGCATGGTGAACAGGATATCTTTATTGAATTCTACAAGCTTCCACCCTAACTTCCCTACATCAAACATCCTGAAGTAAGGCTGAAACATAACTCAAGTAGTAGAATACTTACTTGTCTAGCAAATACCAGACCTTGAATTCAAACCCCCAAACAAAACCAAAACTAACAAAAGACAAAAATATAAATATACTGAAGCACATGAATGAAATTAATGCAGTGAAAATTAGCCCTGATAGCAACGGCCATTCTCAACGGTACTTTCCTTTCTCCTCCCTAGGCAGTTACATTATTTGTCTATTTAGTATATATGTAATCTTTTCTTTTCTGTCAGTTGTGGGGCTTGAACTCAGAGCCTGGGCACTGTCCCTGAACCTCTTTGTGCTCAAGACTATAGAGTTCTACCACTTGAGCCATAGCACCACTTCTGGTTTTTGAGTGGTTAATTGCAGATAAGAGTCTCATAGGGACTTTTCTGCCTGGGCTGACTTCAAACCGTGATCCTCAGATCTCAGCCTCCTGAGTAGCTAGGATTACAGGCTTGAGCCACCAGCACCCAGCTTATGTTTTCTTTTAATTGTATTTTATTGTAAAGATGCTGTAAAGAGGGGTTACAGTTACATGAGTAAGGCAATGAGTATATTTCTTGTCAAGCATTGTCATGTTTTCTTATATGACAATTTTTATAATTCTTCTGTGTAAAAGAGTAAACCTTAAGAAAGCAGAACATGTTTTATTCTTCTTAATATCAACTCAGTGCTTGATCCTGAACATGACATATTCATTGATAACTGCTATTTTTTTGTACTTTGGCTTGAACTCACCAGCTTACTGGCCTGACACTCTACCATATGAACCATACCTCTAGTCTAGTTTTTTGTTGGTTATTTTGGAGTTAGCGTCTCATAGCCTTTTTTGCCTGGTCTGCCTCTGACCCATAATACTCTGGGTCTCAGCTTCCTAAATAGCTAGGAATATAGGAATGAGTCACTCCCACTGATAACTACTTGGAATTAATTTTATCCCAAGGCAGGTACTGGTGGCTCACATCTGTAATCCTAGCTCTCAGGAAATTTAAAGCCATCTGGGGCCAGAAAGTCTTGATACTGTTATATCTGACTGGCCATCAAAAAGCCAGAAGTAGAACTATGACTCAAGCATTAGAATGCTAGCCTTCAGCAAAAAAGCTCAGGGAAGCATGGCAACAGTGGCTCACGCCTGTAATCCTAGCTACTCAGGAGGCTGGAATCTGAGGATCAAGGTTCAAAGCCAGACTGGGCATGAAAGTCTGTTGAGACTCTTTATCTCCAATTAACCACCAGGAAACTGGAAGTGGTGCTGTAGCTCAAGTGATAGAGCACTAGCCTTGAACTAAAGAGCTTAGGGACAGCACCCAGGCCCAGAGTTCAAGCCCCACGACCAGCAAAAAAAAAAAAAAAAGCAGCTCGGGAACAGTACCCAGGCCCTCAGTTCAAGCCATAGTGCGTGCGGGCGCACACACACACACACACACACACACACACACACACATTATCACAAGACTTTCATGATAAAAAATTGGGGACAGCAGGGCTAAATAGAATTATGAAACATCCATATGAAGGAATATTGTTGTCAAAGGAATGAAGTCAGCTTGGAAAGTTCAATGATTTATTTATTTGTTTTACAGGAACTTGAACTTGGGACTTTGAGCTTACTAGTCAAGTGTTCTACTTCAACCACACCTCCAGCCCTCAATGATGCTTGGAATGAAAAGTTCACATATAGTTTAGGATCTGATTTCTTTTTAAAGGCCAACTAAACCAGCCAGATGTGGTGGTACATGCCTATAATTCCAGTGCTTGGAAGATGGAGGCAATAGGATACTAAATTGGAGACCAAAATTGGGCTACCTAGTGAGACTTTATTTCACAATCATCAGCCAATCGTTTTAAAAACCAAACTAAATAAAGTGAATAGTTGATTAATACATGAGATGCACAGAGACCAGACAAATAGACTAATACATTTTCTTTTTAATTCAGAGAAAATGTAAACAGCAGAAAAATGAGCAAATTACCAACTGTGAGTGTTTGTAGTGATTGAAGCTGAGTGTCCTGGACTGGTTGTGAGAAGATGGTCCTTCTGTTTTTACTTTAAGCTCTACATTGCTTTAGCAACAAGCAAGTATTATTTTTATTCATAAAGAAAAAAAGGTTACTATTTATTGATTTGAAGCTTGAATTTTTGAACTTGCTTTCGTTGAGCAGATGACCCAATATCCTATATTTCTCAACTTGCCAGGTTTCTCTCTAAAAGAGCTTCTGGCACTAGATGAGCAGAAGGGACAAAGTCTTTCCTTTGCAAGAGTAGGCATTTGGCAGGATTCAAACCAACTCCCCAGGGCATTTTCCTGGGGCACCTTTCCAGGCCTTGCTTTCTAAACTTAGTACACTAATGGGCTGGGACATATTCCCTAGCTGACTCTGGAAGCTGTCAAAATCTCTCTGGTAACTTTCCTTGTCTTTTCTGGTCTCTAATGAGACATCAACCTTTTTCAGTTGTAAATCAGTTTGCATCAAAATTCAAGCAGGAGGATTCAAGTCCCTGAAGCTGCTAAAAATCCTTGCCACCCTTTCCTTCTGCTCTGAGTTCTGACTTATTTAAAGTCATACTTGTCTGGAGATAATCAGAAAGAGCTACCCTTGCTCTCCTCCACTTTTTCCTCTTCTTCTTCTTCTTTCTTCTTCTTCCTCTTCTTCTTCTTCTTCTTCTTCTTCTTCTTCTTCTTCTTCTTCTTCTTCTTCTTCTTCTTCTTCTTCTTCTTCTTCTTCTTC
>NW_012267217.1:26134269-26172054 GCF_000151885.1 Dipodomys ordii | reverse complement strand
CCTCCTCTTCCTCCCCTTGCGTAAAAACATTTTGATAGGCTTTTTATGTTACTTTCATGCTTATATATAATATATCTTATATGTGTGTGTGTGTGCCAATACTGAGACTTGAACTCTAGGGTCTGGGCACTGGTTCTTATTTTTTGCTCAAGACAGGTATTCTTCCACTTGAGCCACAGCTTTACTTATGGCCTTTTGGTCATTAACTGGAGATAAGAGTCTCATGGATTTCCCTGCCTGAGATGACTTCAAACCTTGATCTTTAAATCTCAGTCTCCTGAGTAGTTATGATTTCAGGAATGAGCCTCCAGGTGTCTAGCTGTGTAAAACATAGTTTGATCATACTTCTCCCACCCACATTGCCCTCTCTTGTCCTCTTCTCCCCTCTCTCTTCTACAGGTCCCCTTCCTCTTTCTTAATAATCACCTCACCCTTCTACTTGGATTAGACTAACTTCTTCAGTGATCATACTCATGCTTTAATAAGGTGAAGGGGTGCAATCTGTTTTGAACCGTTTATGTAAGATGGCTCTCTGCAAGCATGATTCTCTCAACTAAAGGAAGAACTGACACTAAAATGAAAGGGCAAGAGGGAATTTGTGGAGGTAATGGAAAGGAATCCACTTCTCTGTGATCTGGCCTACTCCTTGTTTAGTGAGCCTGGTTTAGGACTGGATTGTGGTTATGTAAATGTGCCAACAATCCAGGAGAGGAAAGAATACCCTCTGCTGGTAAAGTTATATGTCTGCACCCTGAATTTCAGCTCACTACCAAATTAGTTACTCATCTGTACCTGAATGAGGATGTGCATTCCCACTTAGCCACAGAAGTCTATATATAAAGATCTTGATCTTGAATCATTCTCAGAAATGCCAGCATTAGAATTTCCATTTCCCTATTATGCTTTCTGTTTGGTTCTAAGTTACCACATTGTGCATTGTGCAGATTAAAATGTCTAACTTTGTTATATCATTTCATTGTGGAAAAAGATCCTTATCATGATACAACCTCTAGAGTCCTAATTGGTTTTGTATAACATTATTAATGATGTTTTGCTTATTGCTATTTCAGGCCTGTCCTAGTTTTCACAATGATAGATTTATTTTTTATCTTTTATTTTTGTCTGTTGTAGAGCTTGCACTCTGGGCCTGGGCGCTGTCCCTCAGCTCTTCAGCTCAAGGCTATGCTCTACCACTTGAGCCACAGCACCACTTCCGGCTTTTTTCTTTTTGCTTATGTGGTGCTGAGGAATCGAACCTAGGCCTCATGCATGCAAGGCAAGCGCTTTACCACTGAGCTACCTTCCCAGCACCAATGATAGATTTTTGATGCCCATTCTGCTCCATTTCATTCTGCTCCATGATTTAACATTCAGAATGTCTTTATAGCTGGGCACCAGTGGCTCAAGCAACTGGTAATTCTAGCTACCCAGGAGGCTGAGATCAAAGTTTAAAGCCAGACTGGGCAGAAAATCTGAGAGTCTTATCTCCAATTAGCCACCAAAAAGCTGAATGGATCTATGGCTAAAATGACAAAGCACCAGCTTTTGGAAAAAAAAAAAAGTTAAGGGACAATGCCTAGGTCCTGAGTACCAGCAAGAATGTATTTATAGGGGCTGGGAAGGTGGCTCAGTGGTAGAGTGCTGGCCTTGCATACATGAGGCCCTGGGTTCGATTCCTCAGCACCACATAAACAGAAAAAGCCGGAAGTGGCTCTGTGGCTCAAGCGGTAGAGCACTTTCCTTGAGCTGAAGAGCTGAGGGACAGCGTGTAGGCCCAGAGTTCAGGTCCACAACCGGCAAAAAAAAAAAAAAATGTATTTATAGCCATAGACTCCAGTCTTCCTGTCAGTTAAACTACTCAATTATCAGGAATGGGTTTATTGATTGAGCAGAACATGATCAAAACTGATACTCCAGTTCTTCAGTTAGCAGGCCTGGTGTGGAATGTTCAGTGGAAGCCAGTGTTCATGTGGGTCTTGGAAGTCTGCCTTCCGAAGGCTCTGCCTTTGACTTTCCTTTTGGGAATCATGCCAGAAAGGTCACTGTTTCCAGTTCAGAATATTCCCTTTCAGTGTCTTCTTTTTTTGGTGAGAACTCTGTCTAAAGCATTTTCCCTTGACCATTTGTTCTTTCAGGCCTTGAGATACTTCTGAAGTGGGGAGAGTTTAATAAATTCAGAGTTTCTGCTCAACATCTGCACCTTTACGTGCCATTGAAGAGTGGACCATCTGTGGTGAGGCAGGGGCACTAGGAGGTGAGGTGAGAGAGGATAAGGGGGAGTCAAGCCAGTATCTAACTCTTGCATTAGCTTCTTTTCAAGAGGTTCACTGGCTATCTGATAATATGAATGATCTTCCTCATTTGCCTGAGACTTTAGTGTTTTCCAGAACACAGAGACTTTCAGTGCAAAACCCAAGGAAATTCCAAATCAACAAGTCTAGTTGGTCACACTAATATGAGATTAGGACTGACTGCAACAGTCCTCTTATTTCCCCCTGGTTCTGTAATTGTACTTTCTTTTACTGTATGTCTGCCAAGTGTTCTTTCTGATACCTTCTAGTGAAAAGATTATGAAATAATTACCAACTAAACATTAATAAAGAGAAATAAGATAACATACTAAGGATTTGTTATATTTAAAGGCCTTAATCATGGAAACCTTTTTTGTTTGAGCTTAAAAATTACAAAAACATGAAGTTTGGGGTATAGTTCAGGCTAGTTGAACTCGCTGCAAGACCCTGAGTTCAAACCCAAGTACTCTTCCCCTACCCCCCCCCCCAAATAGCTAAGGTCAAATTTATATTTTGAGCTGGGAGAAAATGAACTAGAGATTAGCTGGCCCCAACAACTCTACTGTAATAACATTACAGTTTGTGGGACTGTATAGCACAGGTTGGTGATTACATGCATGCAATGCCCGATACTGAGGGTGAGGAACTAAAGCGATAAACAGATAACTATCACCAGTGCAGGAGGCCAAAGAACACTGGTGGCTCATACCTGTAATCCTAGCTATTGGGGAAGCTGAGATCTAAAAATTGAAGTTTAAAGCCAGCCTGGGCAGAAAAGTCCTTGAAATTCTTATTAACCAGCAAAAAGCTAGAAATGGAGGGTGGCTTAAGTGGTAGAGTAGCTTTGGCCCTGACTCTCCCCAAAATAAAAAAAAAGAGCTATTTCTAGCAGAGAAAACAGCTGTCTACAGGCTCAGGAATGGCTGAGTAGAAGCTACCCGGGCCATTCTGAAGCTTCAAGTGAATGATCAGTTCAAAGAGGGTATGATTACAGCCAGGTAGTTCTGCATCATTGTATTTGCAAGTAGTACAAGCTCATTGAGTACAACTTTACCAAACAGAAGAACATTTCTTTCATCTCCTGTCCCTCTGCCAGCTTTTATAGTGTTAGGCCAGTCTCTAAAGAATTACCCAACTGTCTCAGTACATATTTGAGGTGCCAAGAACTGGAGCATTGTCAAAACTGTATGTACCTACTCCACCCTTCCTTCTATTGAGCCCAGGGCAGGGTGGGGCGGCCCAAGGAACATGAATGAGGAAGCCACCCTTCACCTCCTATAAATAAGCCCTGGCACAGACATTTGGAGCAACAGCCCCATCTCTTCTTGTGCTTAGTAAATACATGAACAGTTCCATGAGAAATGAAATTTGAGGTGACTATAGGCCTCCCTGACATTTCTCAAGAGCGATATATCATAAAATGAATTTACCTTTTCCCTGCGAGAATCCCACTGTTAGCCAGGCGCTGGTGGTTCACACCTGTAATGCTAGCTACTCAGGAGGCTGAGATCTGATGATTGCTGTTCAAAGCCAGCTTGGGCAGGAAAGTCCATGAGACTCTTATCTCTAGCTAACTACTAGAATACCTCAAGTGGAGTTGTGGCTCAAAGTGGTTGAGAGCTAGCCTTGAGCAAAAGAATTCAGGAACAGTGCCCAGACCCTGAGTTCAAGCCCCCACAGCCACCACCACCACCACAACCAACAACAACAACAACAAAAGAATCACTGTTTATAAGGTGGATTGTGAATTTGAGAACTTCACTGTTACTTAGTGAAGGAAGTCCCTTTCAACCCAGGCAAAGACAATGTGAAGATATGTGTTTATAAACCACATAACCACCGATATAACTAGGACCAAGGAAGACAGTGGCAAAAGGGGTAGGTATCTTCATGAGGCTTTTCCTTGGGAGACCATGGCTTGTCTTCCTCTTGCACTGAATTGATTCCAGTATTTTTCCTTTGGTAAAAACAAAATCTTGGATGCTTAAGGAAAAGACACTGCAGATACAAAAAGGGAGGCTTAAGGTTATGAATCAGAATCTCTTACATTCAAATTGTCTTGAAACTTATCATAGATTTTATTTTAAATTCTTTGAATTACAGATATACTTTGAAAACTCTACTGTTTTGCTTGTTTGGAGTTTTATTTTCTCTCTATAATTGTTTTTGGAGGGACAGGATTTTGCTATGTAGCCCAAGCCGGCCTCAAATTTGTGATCTTTCTTCTTTAGCCTCTCAAATGCCTAATTTATTGGCACATGCCATCATATCTGGCATTCACTTCATGGTCTTGACTCCATTCCATGTCCTTTTTGCCATCTAATTTCCTTCCTCCTTTCTCAATTCTTTCTCTAAACTGTTCTTTATCTGCCGTATTTCTGATCCTGAACTTCCACTTTGCCTTCTGCTAGCTGTTAAGTTAGCTCACAAGGACTGCTTTCTTTCAGAGGTGTTGGGCAGCATGGCTGCCATGGTAAGATCTGGTCCCTTAAATGGCATGAACACAAGGTTGAATTATTGAGTTGAATAAATGAACCTATTTTTTTTAAACTGTGCCATTCTGTTTTTCAGTTTTTGCCTTATTTGAAGACATAGCTCAGTAACTAATATTTCTATGCTTGAAAATGTGGGAGGGAAATTCCATTAGTGTGGATTAGTCAAATGAATTCTTCATTCCCATACATTAGTGTACAAAGGGGTGGTGTTCATTGACATTTACACATATGTACAAATGTATTGCTATCAACATCACCCCCATCACTTTCCCTTACTCTTTCACCCCTTTCTAAAATGATTGCAACAGATTTCATTGTTCTATTTTCATATACATACACAACATTCTCCTCAAACACCTAGCTTTATTTATACTTCTTTTTGTGTTTACTCATCCTTAATTACATCTACAGCTGAGTTCTTTCTCCCTCCACCCCATTTGTCCCAGATATCATCTTTCCACATTTCTTTGTGAGTATTTTTTTAAAAGAACCTTCCAATTCACTTTGTCCTTGGTGGTATCACTTAAATCACTATGATTGGAATTAAATGCAAAGTTTGGTATTTGCTATTTGTTTAAAGGTTTCCTTGGAGAAGACTCAGTTCTTTTAATCTTAGTTTTTAATTTGATAATCAGTTGCTTTTAAAGTACTTTAAAGGACTTAAAGCTTCTTATTTTGACATTTTTATCTATAAATATTTGAACAGTCCCAGACAATGTGGACACCTCCCAAGTCTGTCAGGTAATCATCCTTCATTGGAGAATCCTCCATTGCATTAAAAACCTAAAAAAGCATTCAGACTGCCATAGTGTCATCAGATTTAAGTCATCAGCCTCCTGGGGGTCAAAAAGATCTTAGTCTCATTGGAAAAAAAATTCAAGGACAAATACAGAGACGTAAGCCAGAACAGCTTTATTAATGCAAAGCAAAGCGAAAGCAAAGCAAAAGTGCATCCCTTAGTGAAGAGAATGGGAAGGCTCAAGAAGACCCTCACTGAAGGTCTCCAAACCTTCAAATTTTTATTAAGATCTGTAGAGATGGGGGTGGTCTGGGCTGGAAAACTGGATTAATAAGTCAATAACTTCTAGACACAGGGTTATGAACTTTTACATGTTGGGCAGGGGACTTCATGGCCTTAGTCTTTGTGTGTGTGTGTGTGTATGGTGTGTAAATTTGGAGGTTATGGGCCAGCAAGACCCTGTTGTATGTTCATTTCATGAATATCATCAGTCCAGGATGTGACTCCTTGTAATATTGAAGCAATCATTCTCAGCCATCCATTTTCCTAATTTGCTACTTCAATTATAGATCAACAGAAGACCAATAGCTGTTGTAGTCAAGGGCAATCTGGCCACTAAGCCAAGAACATCTAAAGAAAATATTGGTAGACTATTCTACCATATCCATTAATTCAAACACCATTGCCAAGTCATGGTTTCTCTGAAAGTTCAGTTAGTAGCAGACCATTAACCTTTCTTGCATTCCTCTGGCTTAGGGAGGAAATAACCCGCCTTCTAATTTTGGGCCCACAGGCACAGAGAGCTTAAATAACTGCAAGAGGGTCACTAGTTCAGGCCACAAAGACATGTACATGTAGGACCCAGAAGGTAACAAAATGGGTCACAGAACTGAACACAGGGACTGCCATCAGTGCTCTTCTAAGCAGGAGAAATGCTATTTTATACTACATAAAATGCCACTCCATCAGGGTGTTGATGGCTTATACCTGTAATCCTAGCTATTCAGGAGGCTGAGATCTGAGTATTGTGGTTCAGAGCCAGCCCAGGCAGTAAAGTATGTGAGACTCTTATTTCCAATTAACCCTCAGAAAACCAGAAGTGGCACTGTGGCTCAAAGTGGCAGAGTGCTAGCCTTGAATGAAAAAACTCAGGAACAACTCCCAGGTCTTGAGTTCAAGCCCCAAGACTGACTTTTAAAAAAGCCTTTCTACAGAACTCCTCCTCTCTTCAACACAGGAAATCTAATCTTCTGACTTTAGGCAGCATTGTTCACAGAGAAGTTGGTCTTCTGCCTGGGCAATCTTTCTGAGACAATTTTCTTTCAATCTTTGACTACGAATATGGACTCGGGCTAAAAATGTGAGAATTCAGACCTTGACCCTATCATTTTTACTTTGGACAAGTAATCTCTCTTCAGTGACTTTTTTTTACTCCTCTGTAACATAGAAATTAGTAACAGTAATTAGTAATTAGTGCCTTAGACAGAGATCACTAGAGATCAAATGAGTTGATCCAGGTGTGCTAATACATGCCTGGAATCCCAGGTACTCATGGAGGCTGAGATTTGGGGGGAGGGGGGGAGAGGGTTGGTTGTGGGGCTTAAATTGAAGGCCTCAGTGCCACTTCTGGTTTTCTGAGGGCTAATTGGAGAGAAAGTCTTTATGGATTTTTCAAAGCCAGCCCAGACTGGCTTTGGACTGTGATCCTCAGATCTCAGCCTCCCAAGTAGCTAGGTTTACAGGCATGAGCCAACAATATTGGACTCTATTTTGTTTTTTTTTTTTTGTTATCATTTACTATGCTTCCTTTCTTTGTTTGGAGAGCCTTCCCTTTCAATGGCCATTCGTATACTTCCTCTCATATTAAAATAGCAGAGCATCAGTATCAGCTACTAACATACAGTAGGGAAACATTTCACATTGCCTCTGCCAGCTGGTTTGCCTGTCAAGCTTTGTTTGTAATTGGAGAATGGAAAAATCTAACTCTGTTTAAGGAATTTCAGTAACTATAAGTGTGTGTGTGTGTGTGTGTGTGTGTGTGTGTGTGTGTGTAGTTCTGGGGCTTGAACGCAGGGTCTGGGCTCTGTCTCTGAGCATTTTTGCTCAAGGCAAAAACAGAATGAAGATTGTGGTTCAAAGCCAGGGTAAGAAATTCCATAAGACTCTTACTTCCAGTTAACCATGAAAAGGTCAAAAGTGGAGCTGGGATTCAAATGTTAGATTGTCAGCCTTGAGCAAAATAATTAAGGGATAGAGCTCAGGCCTTGAATTCATGCTCCTAACAGTTTCATACTATAAAAAGTTAAATAATAGAGAATCATTAAGTATCATAAGTCATTTTGAGTTAGGGGCATGGTTCAAGTGGGAGAGTACATAATTAGGTTGAACAAGGCCCTAGGTAGCACAACCCATACACTTTATCCCCAGGAAAAAATAGTTATTAAAATCACAGTCTAGCTAGGCGCTGGTGGCTCACACCTGTAATCCTAGCTACTCAGGAGGCTGAGATCTGAGGATCAATGTTCAAAGCCAGCCCGGGCAGGAAAGACCGTGAGACTCCTATCTCCAATAAATCACCAGAAAACCAGAAGTGGCACTGTAGCTCAAGTGGTAGAGATCTCGCCCTGAGCTGAAGAGCTGAGGGGTAGCGCCCAGGCCCTGAGTTCAAGGCCCATGACCGACAAAAATAAATAAAATCACAGTCTGAGGTGGTTCTACTGTTAATAGTGAGATTGTTTTGGGACATAAGCCTCCTTGATGTGTATATTTTAAACATAGACATTCATTTACCTGAATGAATGCATGTTTCCTTCCTACTCTTCATTCAATAATTTATCTAAAAGCATTTCTGTAAATGTAAACATTTGTTTTCCTGTACTAGAGATTGAATTCGGGGCTCTCCATTCTTTTTTTTTCAGATAAAATATTATAGGTTTATTTAAAACTTAATTCTCACCTTGAGTATGCAAAATACAAACTCCACAAAACGTTCAATTTTTTTACTTTGTAGTTTACAAATACACAAAATAGAAGTATGCTTAAATTTACATTACATATTTATTAAAGCAAGGAACTATATAGAAAAAACATATTAGCTCTGCTTAAGGCATACTTAGGAATAAACCATTATACACATTATTGCACATCTGAAACCAGAGTATATAACAGATTGTCTGCATAAAAAAATGTTAAAGAGGGCTGGGAAGGTGGCTCAGTGGTAGAGTGCTTGCCTTGCATGCATGAGGCCTTGGGTTTGATTCCTCAGCATCACATAAACAGAAAAAGGTATAAGTGGCGCTGTAGCTCAAATGGTAGAGTGTTAGTTAGCCTTGAGCTGAGGAGCTGAGGGACAGTGCCCGGGCCCAGAGTTCAGGCCCCATGACTGACAAAAAAAAAAGAAAGAAAGAAGGAAGGAAGGAAGGAAGGAAGGAAGGAAGAAAGAAAGAAAGAGAGAGAGAAAGAAAGAAAGGAAGGAAGTTAAAGAAGTAAACCGGAAGGGATGGGAAAGGGAAACAAAGGAGGAGGCTATAATGCTTGATAAGAAATGTACTCATTATCTTGCCCATGTAATTGTAACCCCTTTGTACAGTATTTTCACAATAAAAAAAGAAGTAAACCTGTGTAAGTTACCTGACTTAGGTCATACATGTAGATCAGAAGACAAAAATAGATTTCTTATCAAAGTATGCAGCAGTTTGGGGCTCTCTATTCTTGTTTGGCTTTTTCAGTCAAGGCTAGCACTTAACCATTTGAGCCACAGCTGCCCTTCTGTCTTTTGGTTAGACTTTTCTGTCCAGGCCAGCTTTGAACTTTTGATGCCTCTTAATGAGCTAGAATTACAGGAGTGAGCCACCAGATCATGCTAGCTCAGAAATAGTATTTAAGACATATATGGACCACGTTAAACATACTCAAATGTGGAGAACCTGTGCCATATTGCCTCCTTGTCTCTGTTACAATCATTGATGGTTTCTCTGTGTTCAATAGTTTAGTATGTATCTTTAAAATATAACTCTTTGTAAATACACAGGACCATTAGCATAATTCATTATTATTTTCACACAAGTAGTATTTGACTCAAGCATGTAATCCTGTCTACTAAGAGTCAGAGGTCTGAGGATCATTGTTTGAAACCAGTCTGGGCAGGGAAGTCTGAGAGACTCTCATCTCCAATCAACCAGAAAGCAGCAAAAAAAAAGAAAAAAAAACCAGAAGTAAAGCTGTGCCTCAAGTGGTAGAGTACTAGCCTTGAACAAAAAACCTCAGGGCCTGTGCCAGGTCCTGAGTTCAAGCCTCAAGAACAGCGCATGCACACACACACCACACCACATACACACACACACACACACACACACACACACACACAGAATAACAGCAAGAAATTCTGTATCATTTGAGGATTCATTTGCTCTTCCTTTCTGGATTTTTTCTCCAAGTATTTGCCAGCCAGTTGAAACTTACTAGTACAACTACAAGTGTTTTGTTTGCTTGTTTGTTTGTTTTGTGCTAGTACTGGGTCTTGAATTCAGAAGTACTGAGGTTTGAATTCTGGGCCTCTTTTACTCTTGCTTGTCTTTATGTGTTTGTTGATTATGAGGCTTGAACTCAAGTGTACTGGAGTTTGAACTCATGGCCTCTTGCTTTTTCATGGCACTGTGTGTGTGTGTGTGTGTGTGTGTGCGCGCGCGCGCTCTCACGCGTGTGCGCGTGCATGTGTGTATACCAGTAATCCAGTAATGAGGTTTGCACTGAGAGCCTTTAGCTCTTGCCTGGCACTAGATTTTGGGCATGCATATGCTGGTATATTTGGAATTGTAGTCAGGGCTCTTCCTCATGTTTGACAAGAGCCAAATGCACAAAAATGGCTCTGTGTGTGTGCGTGTGGTGTGTGTGTGTGTGTGTGTGTGTGTGTGTGTGTGTGGAGAGAGAGAGAGAGAGAGAGAGATCAGTACTGGGCCTTGAACGCAGGGCCTGGGCACTGACCCAAAGCCTTTCCTGCTCAAGGCTGGTGCTCTACTACTTGAGCCATAGCTCCATTTCTGGGTTTTTGCTGATTAGTTATAGATAAAAACCTCATAGACTTTTCTGTTCAGGCTGGCTTGGAACCACAATCCGCAGATCTCAGCCTCTAGATCAGTAGGATTATAGGCACAAGTCACCAGTTTCTTAAAAGTTTTAAAGCATAGCTGACAGGTTTACTGGGATAGGTCTTACCTGTCTCCCTCTTTCCCTGGTAGAAGTTGTATTAGTAGGGCCTTACTGTAGTTTCCTTTTGGGGTGATTTTTTAATAAATGTTTGGGGCTAGGATGACATTTCTGAAGGCATCGTTTGAGGTTTTGCTTGGGGTCACAGTCCAGAGCAAGCCTGAGTCAGCCCCCACCAATCTCTCACTGAAGCCTGCTTTCTTTGGTAACTTCTTTTTCATGGCAATCTGCACAATATAATACCAAGGCAGCTTTTGGATGCGATCTAAGCTGACTAGATTGAGACGCACTCATAACCTGCCAGAGTGTGGAGGAAGATCTGTTCTTGTTCTTTTCTTTTGATTACTTCTCAGGGTCATAAGGCACCAACTAGGACTGAGTTGTTTCTTTATTGCATTGCTTCGTCCATAACTTCATCTATGGGAAGAAGATAACTGCCCTTCTGGGAAATTTTCTGGGTTCATCTGTGGAGTTCACATTTTTAAAGGAAGGCTTATTCATTGTGTGTCTGATTCTGTTTGGGCAAGACCCAGGAGAGATCTGCTTGCTACTGACTGCATCCATCTATGTTCATTAGATGTTTAGCTGCAAAGTTAAATTGGTACCAACTGGGAAAAATTGACTTTGGGTCCACGAACTACGGTTTCTTTCCTTTTCAAAGAAGGGAGTCCAGAAGTTGGAGGGATATAAAATGTGTTTTAGAGTGTTAAACAATTGCTTTGTCCTAGTATGATTCAAAAAATGAGGTAGGGAATAAAGGATAGGGACTAAAAGTTGTGGAAAAGTTGTGAAAGGTGTAACTAGGCCTTGGAGAATGGAGGACAGAGCATAGAGCGCCACCTGAAGGATTTGTGGGGAAATAATTGGTGGTAATTTGGAAATCAGGTGATGTTCACAAGTCAATTTAATATGCTAATATAAAGCAAGTTCTTTAGTCAAAGTCTTAAAAAAAATGCTTTGCTTTTGGTAACCTGGTTTGCATCAGTTTGAATTAGGTAAGGGTTAATATATGATATACTTGTGCCTTAAAAGTAAGGGATCTGTGTGAGGTCACTGGCATTTTCCTTATAATTGACATAAGGGACCTAAGTTTTGCTTTGTGTCCTAGAGTACATTAGAGACAGATTGAAAAGGAAAAATAAGAGTCCCATATATGAGGGGCTCCTTGGGAAGGGATGTAAAGCCATGTATGAGCACAGGTCTGTTACTCAATTTCCTTTTCCTAAGTTCAGGGACAAGTAGGAAATCCCATTGACTTGGAAATCCAAGGTAGATGATGTCCTGTGGGCCTTGTGTGGGCCATGCACAGTTAAGAGCAGATACTCCAGTATATCTGACTTATGCATGGGTGCAAAGTGCCTGCTCAGTTTATTCAAAGACCAGATGACAGGAAATGGCCAAGAGATGCCTTCACTTTTGCCAGGGTAAGCTCTGAATCTTAGGCATGTGTTTCTGATGAATTCAAAGCCAAGCCCCATTTCCACTGTTGGCTATTTCTGCCCCCACAAAGCATTCCTCTAAAAAGTGTGATAGTAGTTCTTTCAGTATAGAAGAAATTCAGACTGATGAGTGGTACATAATCTGAATTTACACCTGAGGTGCATATTTTGATAACCAAATCAGGGTTATCAGATGGGATATGATTACCTTTAGATATGGTATTTAGAATGTTTAAAAATAATTTATATTCTCACACTGTGTGGTTTTCCTACTTTACAGAAAGTAATTCTGTAGGTAAACTTGTGGCTTATTCCAAATGTTAGTGAATTGAAAAACTTATGTACTTAAACTGCACATACACCCCACACACTCACACAACCTCACACCCATCCCGCCCCCCTTCATACACACACTCTTGAGGAGTCAAGTATATATAAAGCAGGCAGATGACCTGTCCAAACCACACATGCATTAGAATTGGATTAGATCCTGACTTCTCATTTTTATGTTATTGCTACTTTCTTTCCATGGCCTGGGAAAGGCAGTAGTTAGTGTATGAGAAGTTCGTCTTTGGCCTCTCAAGTTGATCAAGCCCTAGATACTACATAATTCAGAGACTGACAAGCAGCAGTCTTTAGTCTTTTCTAAGAAGTGCAATTCAATTTGAGAAACTGGCTTTATAATAGGAGCACTGGAAAAAAAAAGTTTGACCTGGCATCTACTTCCAGACTAGATAAACAGTTAATGCTCTAGGTTTGGTGTTGAGGTTTAGATTGTTAGAAGTGATTATCATGAGCTACCAAGATAAAAAGCTACTGGGAAAAGATTACTGAGCATTTTTATGCTGGATGTTTATCCCTTAGCGAGATATGTGCCAAACAGTGCCTACTGTTCTTGTGCTCTTAGCCAAGTTTCTGCCCTATAAAGTGAGGTTGTTGCCACGATTGCTGTAGGGTCTGTGTAATCGGTTTAGGGGAAAAAATGTAATGGGAGATGCCAGCTACTATGTCCAGAAGATTGTAATTTGGAGGCCAGACTGTACATCTTAGAGTTGATGTAAAAGAGAAAAAAATATTTGTGGGCCACTTTAAAAGCTGTGAGAATATGAAGCCATTTAATGTATACCACTGAATGGTTCCCTGAATAGACATCATTCCAATGTGCCTATGATATATGAGCTTTAGAGTAGAGTTCAGAATCGAAAAATGAGGAGGACATAATCTTTCCTTTCACATTCTAGTGTGGTTGGAGAAATAATAAATATACAAACAAATTTAACATAACAAGGTACTAGAGATGAGGAGTATAGCAGATTGCCAGGAAAGCACCATGGTTGTGTTAGCATGTTACAAGTAGGTGTTATTTGTTTGGGGATTTCAGAATGAGCTTTAGCTGGGAAAGAGACAGCTCTCTTCAAAGATGGAGATACCAGCCCTAAAGGATTCAATGGGAATGTGTTGTCAGTCCCTTGGTCATACCATAGTTTCAAAGAAATTAAGAGGATCAGAGGCTTTGCTGATAGTATGATTTGGACTCTTTTGGCCTTTGTGATTTTTGAAGATCCTGGAGATCCTGGAGTTGTTGCTGGTGACATGAAAAGGGAAGAGAAAGCAGCCAGGGGAAAAGCATTGGTAGTAATGGCGGTGCCCAGTGCTGAGATGTAGTTTGTCCATGCATTTATCCTGGGAACGTGGGTGAGACAGCCTCTCAGTCCACTAGGGGCTGCAGTCTTCTCATCTACAAAGGGCACAGAACTTGCTGCTCTTCAGCAAGTTCCTTGAGATTATTTTTGATCATTTACATTTGTTATTACAAAATTTTCAATCATTGTCTAGCTAGACATTAAAAGTGATTTTGCCCAGTTGTTCTATTTCTTGTCTTTTATAATTTTGTATTTTGCAGCCCTTATGTAGTAATACTTGAGATACACATTGTATACTTTTTTATCTTTCAAAACCATTTGTAGGGCTGGGAAGATGGCTCAGTGGTAGAGTGCTTGCCTTACATACATGAGGCCCTGGGTTCAATTCCTCGGGACCACATAAGCAGAAAAAGCTGGAAGTGGCTGAAGAGCTGAGCAACAGCACCCATAGCTCAGAGTTCAGGCTTCACAACCGATAAAAATAAATAAATAGATAAATAAATAAATGAAAAGAGTTCATAATAAACATTTAAAAAAAACATTTGTAGGGCTGGGAAGGTGGCTCACTGGTAGAGCTCTTGCCTTGCATGCATGAGGCCCTGGGTTCGATTCCTCAGCACCACATAAGAAAAAAGCCAGAAGTGGCGCTGTGGCTCAAGTGGTAGAGCGCTTAGCCTTGAGCTGAAGAGCTGAGGGACAGCGCCCAGGTCCAGAGTTCAGGCCCCACGACCGGACCCAAAAACAAAAACAAAAAAACAACCATTTGTATTTCTCTTCAGCTTGTTTTCATGTCTCTTCTAGGTTCCACATGGACAGATGAATTTGATGCCTTCTAATGTTGACACAAAATGAGTCCTGGATGCCAGTCACACAACATTTTCTGCAAGGAAATGTTGTGTAGGGATGTACACACTCCTATTCAGTCTTGTGTGTATTTCTTATCACATCTTTATTACCTGAAGAAAAGTGGTTTGAAGTTGCAGTTGTCTGGGCAATTTTTTTTTAGTTTTAGTTTAAGCGAGAAAGTAAGGCGTGTGTGATTTTTTTTTAACTTTTCATAATGTGTCCTTCAATTAACCAGTGGAAAACAGACCAGTTTATCCAAGCTAAAAGTACTGGTGCATAAAGTCCTCGTTTGGTCTGTAGATGATGATTGTGTTGCTGTTCTTGGTGTCTGTTGTTCTGTCCAGATAAATGAACTCATGGGAATGTTGCTTTTCACACTACAGCAAATGCTGCAGTAATAGATACTTAACACCTAGAGATAAGAAAAACATGTTCTTTTAGAATAAACATATGTTTCAGGAAGCTTTAAGAAACTTTTTATTAGTGTCTTACCCCTATTTTAATGTTTTATAAGCTTCTTTAGTAAAAGAACATTGTAAAACATTTTTGGTTTATGGATTTGGCTTAAATTAAGGTTGTGGGGCTTGAACTCAGGGCATGGCTGTTGTCCCTGAGCCTCTTTGTGCTCAAAGCTATCACTCTACCACTTGAACCACATAGATACTTCCAGTGTTTGAGTGGTTAATTGGAGGAAAGAGTATCAAGGAGACTTTTCTTCCCAGGCTGGTTTTGAACCATGATCCTCTTATCTCAGCTTCCTGAATAGGTAGGATTACAGGTGTGAAACACTGGTGCCAGACATTTTTTCGTTTTTTTTTAAATTGGTACTTTGGCTTGAACTCATGGCCTCCTAGGCAGGTATTAAACTGCTTCACCTATTCCTTCACACTTTTCTGCCTTAGCTCTTTTTGATGGTTTCATATTTTGTCGAGACTGGCCTGGACCATGATTTTCCTATTTGCATTTTTTGTGTGTGTGGAAGGTGGAGTGATAGATACACACTACCCTGTCAGCTTTTTCTGTTGAAATGGGTCCTCCTGAACTTCTTTTTCCCCAAGATGGCTTCCAAACTTGATACTTCACAATCTCAACCTCCTAATCTGTACCTCGCAGTCTCAGCTAGAATTGAGCTGTATTAGCTTTGGGTATACAAATGAATTTATTTCAAGTTCCAAAATAGTTTTTTCCAACTGTTACTGTTATACTTTGACACTTGACCAAGTTCCATATGACCAGAACTGAAGCATTTCCAAAAGGAACATCTCTCAGTAGCATCTCTCAGTAATCAGCATCAAAGAAGTTTTGGCGCATTTTTTGTCCTTCCATCCTCTAGAATATTCGTTTTCTCTGGTCTTATGTGTATTCATCCAAGACATGTCATCCCAAAAGACTGAAGACTTAGAACCTTTTTGAAGAAATTACCATCTGTTTTACTGGCTAGAAAATTACAGATGGAAGAAGTCATATCATTGGCTTTAGACCACTCAGTGGCCAACACAGGTTTGTTTCTTTGTGGTTCTTGCCCTCTGTTATTACCCTCCCTCAGAGCAGGAAAAGTAAATCATCATGTGATAAACTAAGCATTTTCTAAGTCACTGCAATAAACACTTGCCAAGTTCCCTTAGATAACCAAGGCCCTTTCATCTTCAAATGTAGAAGCAAAAGATAAGGCTCTGTCTATGTTTCTGTTGGATGAGAATCTCGCTTTTAAAAATTCAAAAAATACTATTTTATTATCTTTAGGTAGTTGTACTTAGGAGTTGCCACTTAACGTAGTTTTATGTATACAATAAATAAGAATCTCTTAACCTCATCTGTCTAGCGTACCAATTATCCAAAGATGAGCTTCTTTCTTGGTGCCAGTCTTGGGGCTTGAACTCAGGGCCTGAGTGCTGTCCCTGAGCTTTCTTCTTCAAGGCTAGCTATTTACCACTTATGCCATAGCTCCACTTCAAGCTTTTTGCTGGTTAACTAGCTATCAGAGTTTCACATTTTTTCCCACCTAGTCTTGTGTTGAACTGTGGTCCTCAGATTTTAGCCTCCTGAGTATGCAGAATTGCAGGTGTGAGCCACCTGAACCTGGGAAAAACTTATTTTAATTGTACCCATGCACAAAGTGTAAGTGGAGGGTAGTACACTCTTATTAAGTCATTTTTGTTTTTGCAGTTTCTGTTTTGTGTTTTGTATTTTCTACTTTCATTCTACTTGAGCTACACCTTTACTTCTGGCTTTTTGCTGGTTAACTGGAAATAAGATTGTCACAACTTTCTGCCTGGGCTGCACTCCTAAAATCTGTAACGTAGCAAATAGTTTTAATAAACTACTCTTACCTCCTCAGATACTATGTTTTGAAAAAGCAAATCTGACACACCTTTCTTGGCCTTAGATCTGAGTTTCTTCTACAAAAATGGAGAGATTTGCTGGCATTGAGAGTTTCCAGTTTACTTGCTCCTTCCTTCGTTCCTTCCTTCCTTCCTTCCTTCGTTCCTTCCTTCCTCCCTTCCTCCCTCCCTTCCTGCCTCCCTTCCTCCCTTCCTTCCTTTTTTATGTCTCTCTACCCCCCCCTTCTTGATGCTTTTCTCAACTTCTCCAAAATGTACTGGAATACTTCTTAACCAAGAATCAAGAGTCAGCTTCTCTGCATGGTCATTTTTTTTTATTTTTGCCTTTGGCTTCTTTGCATCTGATCTGGGTTTGTATTTTCCTGCCTCAGAAGCTACTTCTTGTGGTTCAACTCTCTCCCATCATGATCTTTTCAAATTTTCTCAATTTCTAAAAGAGAAAGAGAAGAGAGAGAGAGTGAAAGAGAGAGAGAGAGAGAAAGAGGAAGAGAGGGAGAGAGGGAGGGGGAGAGGGAGAGGGGAGAGAGAACGTTCCAGGTTCCCTTTAGGCCATGGATAAATAATCTATTAGTTAAATTCATCCATCTCCATGGGAAATTAAATTGATCAAATTGCTATCTATCATTTCTAATCCACATTAGCACAATGCCTTCTAATGACTGTTCCAACTTTTCTTTTCCCTACTCCTAATTATATTTCCATATCCTACAGAGACTTCACATAGCCATCATGGTAGAATAGAGATACTTCTTTATAAGAGTTAACATTTTTTAAAGCTTCTTCATAATCTAACCTCATGACTTAGTCTCTACGTACATTCTAATTTTCTAGCCTTAATTTCTTCTTAATTTCACTTTCTGTGTAGTACACTTTCCATAGTATATTTTGCTTATTCAATTGTCAGGTTTGTTTTTTTTTAAATAGATTACAAGCTCCATGAGAACCAGAACCATTTCTGTTGTGCCTACTACATACCAAGTACTTAATAAATAATCAATATAGGATTTATAAGTCGGGCAGTTCACAAGAATAGATGCACTAAATTCTAACTGATAACCCATTAAGCAATTCTATGAGGTGAGAGATATTTCTTAGTTGGGCCGTGGGCTAGATAAGCAACAAGAAATGTTTGAAATGTTTATCACCATGAACTGAAAAAGATGATGCTGCATAGGAATGACTTTAGAATCCTAGAACTCCCATGATGCTTCACTTTCTGCCCCCACTGTAACAAGATAAAATATCACTTTGCCACTTTGTCTCATAGTCTGAGACCTGTCTGATACTCACTGTACCCAATCTGCTCTCATGCATCGTTTTCCAGCTTCTTTGACTCCTTAAATATTCTCAGGTCATCTCTATTCCTGTGCTTTTTTTTAAATCAGTCGTGGGGCCTGAACACTGGGCCTGGGCACTGTCCCTCAGCTCTTCAGCCCAAGGCGAGTGCTCTACCACTGAGCTACAGCACCACTTCTGGCTTTCTAGTGGTTAATTGGAGATTGAGAGTCTCACGGACTTTCCTGCGGGGCTGGCTTTGAGCCATGATCTTCAGTACTCAGCCTCCTGAGTAGCTAGGATTACAGGTGTGAGACACTGGTGCCCACCTTCCTGTGCTTTTGAACTTGCTGTATTTCTGTAGTTTTTTTCAACACTGGGATTTGAACTACGGACTTTATTCAGGCTGAGCCATGCCTGCCAGTCATATTTTCTACTGGCTATTTTTGAGATTATTTTTCTTTCCTGACCAGGATATGATCCATCTATATTAAGTTTCCCATTGTAGCTTGATTATAAGGCAAGTGTCATGGCATCCAGCTCTCTATTGAGAAGGGATCTCGTGAACTTTTCTGCCTGGGCTGGTCTTCAACTGTATTCTTCTCCATCTCAGCTTCTCAGATAGCTAGGAATACTTGTTGTACATTGTAGGAACTTTCTTCTCTAATCATTGTGCAGTGAGGTCCTTTTTTTTATAACCATCCTCAGAGAGGCTTTGTGCAGCCACACTATGGGAATGTGGCCATCACCTCTTCAGACCTTTTACCATCATTTAAACTTTCTTGGCATGTTTATTTGCTAATGTTCTACCTCTCACATTGGATAATAAACCCTAGGAGGGAAGGGCACTGTTTAGAACATTCTCTGCTATATCATCAGAAGCTACAACACATTTTACTTTGGATTGTAATTGCTTAGTAAATATCCTGCATAAATAAATGAATAAACAAATGGGAAGGTATGTGGTCAGAATTAGGCATAAGATTTCTGTCTTTCAATTTTTCTTCAATTTTCTATTATTCAGTTTTTGAAGAGAAATTCACCAACTCTTCCTGCTAGAGGCTGTTATGTAGCAGATTTCTTCAGGATCCCTTATTGCTCCCTATTCTTCTCTATCCTGGCTCAGAACAGAGAAGTCCTAGTGAACTTTCTTTATTCCTATTGTCTTGAACCTACCCAAATCTCTGGTGACATGACAAACTGTGAGCATATCAAATATCACCTGGAATCAGACAAGATTATTCTGAGTTTTATAATCTCTGGGTTTTTTTGGGGGTCCTTATTATCCTTGATGATAAACATTGGCTGGCTTGTGGGTTTTGTTTTGTTTTGTTTTTTGACATTTTAAAATACATTAATTCATATTTTGTATTACAGGGCCCCACACACGCTGGGCTAAGTGTTGTATTACAGAGCTATACTCTCCTCAGTCCAAACAAAATACCATTTAAGTGTTAATGTTCTAAGAGAATGTCACATTTTTTCAGACTAATTTCTGCCAAACAAATTTATACTCGAGGTTTTTTTTTTTCTGCTGAGTTTTTAAAAGTCTGATTACTTGAAAGACACTATGCCGGTCTTGTGAAATTACAAAACTAAAAGCACTTACTAAAGGCCAGGTACTGTTCTTAGTGATTTATGTATTATGTCATTTAAGTTTCACAACAATTGCAGAAAGATAAATATATTATTTAGGTGAAAAAAATGAAGGACAAAGTGGTCAAGCTTTTTCACTTGTGCTGGAGATATAAAGTTTATTGATCAACACATCAGAATGCAAACAAACAAAAAAGGCAAAGTTTTATAGGCAGATTTGAATATGCATCTATCTGAATGGTTACCAGCCAAATTCTATTTGTTCTATATCCCACCACTTCACATTCTAAGCCTGGCATTGAGTGGTTAGTGTTTTGGACACATACAGACTTAGAGAAGAACTACTGACACTTATAAAATCAAATTGTCTAAAGTTTCTTTGAAATTGTAAGGCCTTTGTTGAAGAACGTCAGGCATCCCTGCCAGAATCTTAAAAAAAAAAAAAAAGTCTGGGGCACTTTGCACAGCACACTGGCTCAACAGGAGCTTTGTGTACAAGCAGATCTTGGAAATGGATTGCCTGGTCATCCAGCAAATGAAGCATTTTGCATATGTCTGGTTGAGAAGAGATAAATAGCTTGGATCAGACAGAGTGAAATGTGGCCAACATTTGGCAAGGGCTTTCCAATGAAAATAAAAGGTCTTCACAAAGAGCCAGCGCATGCACTTTCAGATCTCCTAGGAGAGAGAATTTGATGTGTGTAATTAGCAATTTTATAATCAGGTGTTAGATTCATAAAATAGACAAACAACATTAATGGATGCTTGACTGCAGAGGACAGGGAATCACTGTATTCATCTCTATTCATCTCTGCTTTGGGACTGCTTGGGGGAAATAACTTATGGGGAGTCTGAGAACCAGACCTGGCTGATGCTCGATATGAGGGAGAGCAACATGTTATCCAACAAGAGGCAAGGGCCAAGCCCCAAAGCATCTGAAAGGACAAAGGAGCCACTGTTCGACTCTGACAAGTGCCAAGAAACCTCCTTTAACCTCATTGCATTGACTCAAACATTTAGTAATAAATTCATCTTTATGTCTTTCATGGTAGAAATCTGGCCAGGTTCACAATCAGATAGCTTGGGCTTTGTAGGCATCTGAAAATGAGTGGAAAAATGGGAACTAGCGAAGATGTAGTTAATCAAGAGGGCAAAATGGGCTGAGAATGTGGGAACTTTGAGGTGGCTTCCATTCTTCATTCCCTGACACTTTGATGTCTATCTCTATGCCTTTTGTGGAAGGATACAGTGACCCATTTGTACAAAGGACCATACAGTACTTTCTGGATTGTGACAAACATTAAATGACAAGGTTAAAACAGTCCAAGGCAAGTTTTGCTAATTTAATTATAATGTTTATTTGACTTATGAAAGTGTTTTCCTGAATTAACTCAAGTCAGTAAACATTTACCCAGCACCTCTCGATCATGTGAGAGGTTCACACGCAAAACTAAACAGATTTGAAATGTGAGGAAATGAAAAACAAACCAGCAACACGGAGATTACAGTCAATCTTTTTTGAATTGTCTCCACAGAGTTCGACACAGGAAGAAACTAGCCTTGCAAATGGCCAAAAGGAAACTTTTTTTCCTGGGAAATTGCCCTTAATAAAGCCAAAACAAATATTTTGATTTGGAAGAAAGCAAAGGTTGAAATGAATCTAAAACTGACCTTCACATTAAGATACTAGATAAGTCAACTTTAATAAAATACTGAACACTGGCAAGATGGTAGGTACTTATACAAAGTTTAAAAGACATGGATGATATCTACGGATTTAAACGTGCATTATACTGTGCAATTCTTTCTTTGTCTTCAAATCCTTTTTCTTTCAATGTTTACTTCTTTCTTCATTTTGCTATCACTTAGAAATTTTAGAAGATTTAGATTTAGATTTATTATTGAATCTGAAGTTTATGGATATGAATTTGGCAGTCTGGCATGGATTTTTTGTGTATCGCATAAAGAAATAGAGACTAGGTGGTATTATAAATATATAATGCATTTGTGCTGGTTAGTTGGCTATACTCCAGCAGTATTGATTTCTTGATGGTTGGTTGCTGAAAACAATCAGATTCCATCACCAGTCCCAGAATCCAAAAGGTTGTTGAGGCATCATTTGGATTAAAACCATCTTAACTCATCTGTAATGGAACAGCACAGATTGGACAATTATAATGGATAGAACTTTATTGATTTACTGCTCTGGAGGTTGGAAAGCTCAAGATCAAGGAGTCAAATTTGGCAATTTCTCACAATGACCTTCCCATTGAAACCACACCACAAATACTTAAAAGAATTGAGAAGTTTAACTTAATTTTTTTTAATTCTTAAAGCACAAGAATGTAGGGAGTTAAAGTCCAGTGGCACACTTACAGCAGGGCTAATGATTTTAATTAACACTGATCAATTTTGGACAAAGAGAGTTATTGGTCCTGTGTTTTGGAATTGAAGACTAGGTTCTTGGAATGCAGGTATCACAGTGTAATTAAGAAGGGAGGTTGAAGGTGTTAAAAGTCCTTTAAAGAAGTAATTAAAGCTGGGGATGTAGCTCAGTGGCAGAGTGCTTGCCTTGCACTTGCAAACCCTGAGTTACTCCAGATTGATCTTACTTGCTCTCACTTTCCTCATCTTCACTTCCCTCATTATTGAACAGCTTTCAGTGACTTTCATTTTGCTATTATCATTCACAGATGCTTGTATTTAGTAATGTTCCTTTTATAATATTCCATCCAGTGCTATTATCTGTAATATGTGTAGCGTAACAATACTTACCTCAAAAATGTTTTGAAAATTAAATGTGTTAATATTTTTAAAGTGCTTAAAAGTGCTTGACCTGCTAAATAAATAAAATTTCAAAGAGGGCACTTAGCGTTCTCTTTGAATTTAGAGCTCAATAAAATACATAATACTTAGCATTACAATGAATTCAGTAATGCTAGATGATAGAATGCCTAGTTTGTTAACCAACTAAGATCGGTATAATTTTCATGAAAGCATATTGGTGGGAAATTCTATTATTTGTCAGTTTATAGGCACTGTTCAATATGCATATGAATTGATAATGAATTAGAGGATATCTAGACTTCATAATAAGTACATGTTTTTGTTTTTGTTTTTGTTTTTTTTGGTCGTGGGGCCTGAACTCTGGGCCTGGGCACTGTCCCTGTCCCTCTTCAGCTCAAGGCTAGCACTATATCACTTGAGCCACAGCATCACTTCCAGCTTTTTCTGCTTATATAGTGCTGAGGAATTGAACCCAGGGCCTTATGCATGCAAGGCAAGCATGCTACCACTGAGCCACCTTCCCAGCCCAATATATACATGTTTTATACACTGGTCCTTAGTATTTGAAAAATTGTACCTGCAACTAACCACTTTGCAATTCACTAGAATCCTCCTATAGTCTTTTTTAATATTTTAAAATAATTATTTTCTTTCTTTTCTTTTTTTTTTTTTGGCCAGTTGTGGGCCCTGAACTCTGGGCCTGGGCACTGTCCCTGAACTCCTCAGCTCATGGCTAGCGCTCTACCACTTGAGCCACAGCACCACTTCTGGCTTCTTCTGCTTATGAGGTACTGAGGAATCAAACCCAGGACCTCATGCATGCAAGGCAAGCATTCTATCACTGAGCCACTTTCCCAGCCCTCGTTTTAAAATAATTATTATTAAGGAGTTGTACGAAGAGGTTACAATTCCACAAGTCAGGTAAGAGTACAATGATTCTTGGACAATGTCACTCTTTCCTTTGCTTTCCCCCACCCACAATATTTAAGTAAAAAGTACACTAACATTTTCTCCTTCTTTCCACCAGAGTTGTGGCCCCAAATGACTCTAAGAGTTGAGTGAACAAAACCAATACGTATGCCAGGAGTTTGGCAGACTGGACACTTAACATAAATTATTGACTAGAGTACTGGGAGGCATGCTGGAAACCATAATTAGGAAAGCTTCAATCTAATTTATTCCATTGCCTTGGAACTGATTTTGTTAATAAGAAGGATGAGGAGACTTGGAGAATGGTCAGAAAATAAGACTTGTTGGTTCTGACCCAAGGTTAAGAGGCCATATCTGGTGATGGTCTTCTTGCTGGCAGCAACTCAATAGTGTAGGACTTCACAGTGAAGAGGGAGTACATGAGACACCAGCCAAACTGGCTTCATGAAAGACCCATTCTCAAGATACTCCATTAATCTACTAATCCACTAATCTTGTGAGTAGATTACCTCCCTAGTGAAGGCAAGAATCTAATCATTCTTACAGATCCAACCTTATCCTATTTCTTTTCCATGTTTTGTTTTAATTTGAGACAAGGTCTTACCATGAAGCCCAAGCTGGCCTTGAATCCACAATCATCCTGCCTCAGCCTCCTGTATACTGGGATTATAGGCATGGGCTACGATACTCAACAATTCTCTCTCATCTTCTCTCTCTCCTCCACCCCTCAGCTGTGAACTCAAGGCTTAACATTTCCTAGGCAGGCACTCTAACAATTGAGTCATGTCTTTTTTGCTCTTTTGCTCTGGTCATTTTTGAGATAGGATTTATTTATTTGTCCAAGTTGGACTGAGCTACAATTCTCTTGATCTCTGCCTCCAGAGTATTTACAATTATAGACATGGTACTTATTTTCTGGGCTTTGACTTAGTCTTTTTAAAAAATTACACTATTTGGGCTCACCATACAATCTATTACACTGCAATTTATTTATTTGTAACCCCTTACTTACCACCCAGTGTGTTTACTTGTAGATTTATAGGCACATTCTAGCTACCATAAATTAGGGAAACCATGCAATGTATGTTTCTCTGGGTCTGGCTTACTTCACTTAATATAATTTTTCCCAAGTCTTTCCAGATCCTTATGCATAGTACAATATCATTCTTTCTAACGGATTAGTATAATTCCACTGTGTATATTTATTACATGCTCTTGATCCATTGGCCCGTTGAGGGGCATTTGGGCTGGTTCCATATCTTGGCAACAGTTAAAAAGTGCTGCAATGAGCATGGTTGTGCCGGTAGCTTCATTGTGGCCTTGCTTGTGCTTTATTGGATAAATGCCCAGAAGTGGAATTGCTGGGTCAGAGGGAAACTCTGTGTAGTTTTTTGAAGACCCTCCATACTGCTCTCCAAAGTGGTCAAAAAAAGTTTACATCCCCATCAATAGTGCAGTAGAGTTTTCTTTTGGCCACATCCCACCAGCATTTGTATTGTTATTTTCTTAATAGTAACCATTATAACTGGGGTGAGGTGGAATCTCAATGTTGTTTAGATTTGCATTTCCTTTATGGCCAGCGACACTGACAATTTCTTCATGTGTTGATTAGTCATTTTTACTTCTTCTGAGAAGTCTCCCTTTAGGTCATTAGCCCATTTATTAATTGGGTTGGTGTTTCTTCCAGGAAATGGGCACTTGCAAGAGGGGAGGGTGAGGCTAAGGAGAAGGTGGGAAAAGAATGAAGTGGGAGGGAGGGAAATGCAGGCAAGAATTCATTGTCTATACCACAGAATTGAGAAATATAAGGGAAGGGGTGAGTGGGAGGTATGAAGATGTTAAAGGGATGAAACATATCAAAATGCATTGCACACATAACTGCTTTGTTAAATGTCAAAAATTCAATATATAATCTAAATTAAGATAAGTAAGGGAAGGGTTGGGTTGGGAAGGGATCGGGAGGGGTGGATGAAGATGTTGAAAGGGATAACATTGATGAAGAAGTTCAGTGCTCATAAATTGCTTTGATGAATGGCAACTCTTTTGCGAACTACTTAAAGGTAATAAACAATATTTTTTTAAAAAGAAAACAAATCAACTTGCACTCATCAACTTATGAGTGCAAGCATTCTAATCTAATGCACACAACTGAATGATTGCATTAGGACTAATGGTTGCATTTGTTCCAATTCAGGTTCACCAAACAACATTCTGAGTAAAAATTGACTTCCCATGTTTGTTTATGGGGAAAATATACTCAGCACTATTATTTTTCAGTGTGAGTAGATCAATTAGCATTTAGGATTATGTAGCTATTTTTTCTGAGGGGATTTATTCAACATTCCTCCCTCAGAGAACTGTCAGCATTGGTGCTTAGCAGTCTGTCTCTAAAGGATGGATGACAGAATGAATTTTAAAATGAAGGGACCACAGGTCTTACTATTCATTTCTGATAGGTGTCTGTAGTGGCATCTTCATCTCATCTTCTATTATAGCAACCCTTCATAATATAGAACCTAACACCCAGTAGAGTAGTATCTGGGTTTTCCTGGTAGGGAAAATTCTCTAGTACATAGCTTTTCCCAGGAAGTGGGCTGGAGTACATTTTCAACTTTGATGCCTGGTTCTGATTTTGGTATATATGCTGCATCAATTATTTACTACCACTGACATACTTTATTGACTCATGCAGTTCAGCAGTCATCTTGAGTGATGACTGAAATACGTTATGGGCAGATGTATGAGTATAAAGATGCATTCAGAAAATAAAAACAAAGCATAGAAAGCAATCTACCCATTGTCAGATAAAATGGAAAACAAACCATGGTATATGCCTACTATGAGTATTATTGAATCTTAAATGGGAAGGACATTCTTTTTTTTGAAGGAATATATTTTTTTATTGTGAAAATACCATACAGAGGGGTTGCAATTACATGGGCAAGGTAATGAGTACATTTCTTTTTTTGGGGGGGGGTGCGGTCCGGTCGTGTGGCTTGAACTCTGGGCCTGGGCGCTGTCCCTCAGCTCTTCAGCTCAAGGCTAGCTCTCTACCACTTGAGCCACAGCGCCACTTCCGGCTTTTTTCTTTTTGCTTATGTGGTGCTGAGGAATCGAACCCAGAGCCTCAGGCATGCACGGCAAGTGCTCTACCACTGAGCCACCTTCCCAGCCCCTGAGTATATTTCTTATCAAGCATTGTTGCCTCCTCCTTTGTTTCCCCTTCCCATCCCTCCCCTCCCCTGAAGGATATTCTGATACAGGCCTTCATACAGATGACCTGCAGATGAAATAAGCCATGTATGAAAAGACAAATACAGTTTGATTCCACAGCTACAAAGTAGTCAAACTCACAGAAACAAAAGTCTAATGGTGGTTGCTAGAGCTGGGGACGGCTGGAATGGTAGTTAGTATTTTCCTGAGTATAAAATTTCAGATTTGATCCTGGGACCCATCTCCAATAGCCATCTTCTCAGTTTTGGTGGCCTAGTTGGCTCTGCAGCAGCCTGTGATGCTCTGAGATATATTGCCAGGGTGATCCATAAGAAGGAATCACCCCAGATATCAGGAAAGCACCACATTCCCAAATCTATTTGCTCTTCAAGTTGGGGTATGGATTTGGGCCAGGGATAATAACAGTACCCCTAAAACAGAGTCTACCAAGTTACTTGTCATTGTGGATGTAACAGTTGTTTACATATTGTGACCCTCATGTGCTGTTGCCTGAGATTGGCAGAGGAGAAAGCTGTAGAACCAGTGAGAATGACCATCTGAAGGATTATGGATTCTTCATCCCAACAGCTGGCTGGACTGGGCCATTTATTGAGAATTTTGGATTTTCCTCTGATGTTGAAGAAATATCCTGTTTATTAAGAGCTAAAATAGTATTCATTTACTGTCTCATGTGTCTGTGACAGAGAGCTAATAAGGGTCTGAGGTGAATGGACATTCCAGCAATGTTGATCTTATCATTATACATATATGTACTGAAATATCTCACTGGACAGAATGAATATGCACAATTAATATGGAGCACTAAAACATGTGTATAAAATTAAAAACAATTTAAGTTTATTTTAAAAACAATTTTATTATTATTATTTAGATGTTGTACAGAAGGGTTATCATCTCATAAGTTAGGTGATAAGTTTATTTCTTGATTTTGGATGATGTTACCCCTTCCTTCTCTCTTTCAATCCCAGTTTCTGCCTTTCATCCTTGCCCACAAGTTACATAGGTCATTTTCTACATAGTGTGTACTGAGTAGCATGTTTGCCTTTGTTTACCTATCTTTCCTTTTTTCTCCGTTGTCCCCTTTATCCCCCCAAAAGAAAAAAAAAGCAAAAACAAACAATCCAGCCACCACCACCACCACCATCAACAAAAACCCATGTTTCCATTTCCTGAAGTTCATTTTTCCATAAATAGTATTTTAAATGTTCAGAGAAGTTACACCTTTGTGTTCCTCCCCTAAGATTATCCTCCTTTAGTCTGAAAGTTTGTGTGTGAATGCCTAAAAACAATTTAAGTTTTAAAAATGAAAAAGTTTTGGAGATAAAAGGTTAACTGTACTAGTGTATTTAATACCATGGAACCTTATACTTAATATAGTAAAACATATAATTATTCTTATAATCATCTAATTTATAATCAGTTATATTTTCTTTTTGTCATGTTTGTCTTTGGGAGAGTAAAGGGGCACAGAAATGGAGGTACAAAGGGTGAACAAATGCAGAAGTGGTACTCACTACATACTATGTTGAAAATGAACTATACAACTTGTGGAGGAGGGGAGTTGGGAGGGGAAAAAAGTGGTAGAAAAATGAGGATAGAGGCGACACTGTCCAAAAAAAAGTACTCATTACCTGATATAACCATATCCCTTCTACACATCACCTTTATGATGACATTAAAATAATTTTAAAATCATTATTTTATCATTTTATATAACTGGAATATATTAAATTGTTACTATATTAGTTATTGTACATATTTATTTATATATAACATAATTGGGGGTGTGGGAAAGGACTATCGTTCCTGCCTTAACATGCTTATACTACAGCGTCCATGAGAGGCCCATCAGGAGGGCTGGTGTTAACATTTTGGGGATAACAGACTAGAGCGAGGTTAATCTGCGGAGACCCGGGGATATTTCATGACGAAAATGGCATTATGTAAAATCTGTTTATCAACATCATTGCTACTGGTAAAAACAGAACTCCCAGGAGAGCCGGCCTGCCTGTGTCTCTCCTTGTCCTCAAATGCAGCTCTCTGCCTCACAGTTCGTTTCCCCCTCCCAGAAGTCCTCGCTAGGGCCAGCGGGTGGCGAGGGCGCCCGCAGTGCCTCTCCAGGACGCAGGGGGCGCCCTAGCAGAACCTCTCTTCCCTTCGTCTCGGTGACACTTTCTTCCGCTTCCCTGGTCCAGAGCTCACTGCGCCTGCGTGGACTGCTGGTCTGTGAAGAGGATGGCGGCTTCTTCAAGTGGGGAGAAGGAGAAGGAACGGTCGGGAGGCTGTTTGGGGTCGGCAGGCGGTAACAGCACGCGAGAGAGACTCTTGTCTGCACTGGAAGACCTCGAGGTCTTGTCTAGGTAATGCTGGCGTCCGGGCTGGGGTCGGTTCCTGGCCGTGTTGGCTTGGTCTCGGGGGGCTCCATGGGGCGGGTCCCGAGAGTGGGGACGCGGGGTTCGCAGGCCCGTGGGACTCCGGGCGACAGGTTTCCCCGGGAGATTACATTTTAGTAGCACCACGGATTCTGAAAACCCTAAACCCAGCCGTCTGGCCTTGGGGAAATCTCCAGGTCTGAGCCCCTTCGTCCACCGGTTGACAGACTGCACGGAGCAGCCCGGGGCTGCAGCGCGGGGCGGCCGGACGCCAGCGGGGGTGGGGTGGGGTTTACCTTGACTGCAGGAATGACGGGCGAGGGGCCGGTGTGATTAAAGGGATGCTCCAGCCGCTGGCCGCTTCAGGCGCGCAGGTTCCAGACAACCTGTTTCTGTGGTAAGGCGGTCTTTTGAAGAAATGTTTGGAAAAGAATGAGTTCATCAGACTGGTAGCTGGCGCCGAATGTGCAAACGCTTGGAACTGTGAGCACGCCGGACTCGCTGGAATGGAAAGTTGTTCGGGATGGCTGGAGTTTGGTAGAGATAGATGAGTCTCAATACTCTCTAAATTCTTAACATTGATATTCTTATACTCCTAATATCCAGTTATTAATATTCTCCATGTTACCAACTGTTATGATAGTCTTTGCAATTGGAGCCTTCTTTTAATGTCCTAGTAGTAACTTGGATGTTAACATTCTTTTGTATTGTCCGATTTGTTCTTGTAGTTTGTGCTGGCACTGGCGCTTGAACTCAGGGTGTGGGCACTGTCTTTCAGCTTTTCACGGAAGGATGATGCTCTACCACGTTAGCAACAGCTCTACTTCCAGTTTTTTGCTATCTGAGATGCTTACCTCCAATAACTCCGTTCCTCAAGTCTCAGCCTCCTGAGTAACTAGGAGTACTTGTGTGAGCCCCTAGCACCGGGCAGAATTACCTTTTTTATTCTCTTTTGGTCGTGGGTCTTGAACTTGAGGCCTGGACACTGTTCCTGAGCTCTTTTGCTCAAAGCTAGCACCCAACCACAACACTATTTCCAGTTTTCTAGTGGTTAATTGGAATAAAGAATCTCCAATTTCCTACATGGGCTGGCTTTGAACCCCAGTCTTCATATGTCATCCTCCTGAGTAGCCAGAATTACAGGTGTGAGAATTATCATTTTGAAAGGCACTTTTTGTCACTTTTCTTCTATTAACAATACTTAGTAGGTTCTTGTTACCTGATAAGATGAAGTTCAAGTTCCTTAGCTTAGTGTGAAGCAAGGCTGTTCTCCTGGTACAAACTAAACTGTTACTTTCATTTGCTGCCACACCCCTCTATCTGTCTACCTTTTCCACTTCCCTTTCCAAGTACAGTCACACAGATGGACCATGTATGCAATAGTGGTCAATTAAGAATGTAATGGAGGACCCGGTGACCTTTTAGCTATGGTGTACATTCTAGTGCCATGCATTACATACCTATTTGTAGTGGTGCTGATAGTTATAGAAAAGTATGGCACATACAACTATGTATAGTATATAATATTTGATAACAAATTAAATTGTTACTAGCTATGTATTTACTATATTTGTATCATTTTATTTTTTTAATTTAATTTTATTTTTTTTGTGTGTGAACATACTGAGTATCATTATTTTAGAACGTATAGTTTTCCTCAAGTATTCTTGTTATTTTTACTAATCAGGACAGGCTAAACTTCCAACAGACTGTGCCTGTGTCCCCAGATCTAGTTCTTTCCTGCCAATAAAATCAGATATAATGTATTATTTCATCTTTTTTTCCTTTTTCTTTCTTTCATTCTTTTTGTCAGTTGTGGGGCTTGAACTCTGGGCCTGTACGCTGTCTCTCAGCTCTTCAGCTCAAGGCTAGCACTCTACCATTTGAGCCATAGCGCCACTTCTGGTTTTCTGAGTGGTTTATTGGAGATAAGAGTCTCATGGACTTTTCCTGCCCAGGCTGGCTTTGAACTGTGATCCTCAGATCTCAGCCTCCTGAGTAGCTAGGATTACAGGCATGAGCCACCGGCACCTGTCTATTTCATCATTTTGTGTCAGCATATAATGGTTCTGATTTTATATGATCTTTATTGACCTTAAGAAAAATGGCTAGTGTAGTACAATAGTGTAGTAACTTGAGTAGCTTGTAATAATCAGTGCTTTAGACTTCTCTAAAGAATGTATAACCAATGCAGGGAAATTTCATGGTTACTACTTGCCGTTAAATGAATTGTAAAGCCAAAAAACCCTATGCCATTTTACACTGGCAGCATCTCCATACATCTCATGCTTACTTGTGGCTCTTGATTGCTTCTCATTGACTGGTTGCTCTATATCCTCTAGGTTTGCAAAAGTATAGTTTATGAATTCCAACAACTAGGTTGCTTGATGATACATTCTTCAGAAAGTGTCCTGTCCTGAAGCTAGGCATTACTATACTTTTATACTAAAGCCAGTTATACTTCCTTAGCTTCAAGCCATTCTTATTCCTGTTCCATGATGACGAACCAGTTGTTCTTCCCCCGGAATCCACTTTAAATATCACCATTTCTGTGGTTGGCTTCTTTAACACCTTTAGAATCTTATATATTGTGGGAAATTTTTGCTTTTCTATAGGCTTTTTTGCACTGGGATTTGAATTCGGTGTCTTGCACTTATGAGGCAGGTGCTCTACTTCTGAGCCATGCCTCTAGCACTTCTTTAACTATAATTTTTGTTCCTGCCTGGAAACAGGCCTGGCCTGAGATCTGCATATTTTAAGCTTCATATTGGCTGAGATATCAGATGCACACCACAATGTCCAGCTCCTACCTTTGAGATAGAATCTTAATCTTAGAGACTTTTCTGCCCAAGCTGGCTTGAAACGGTGATCCTCCCTATCTCAGCCTCCTAACTGTTAGTATGAGCCTCAGGTGCCTGGATATCTGTTGTGTTTTAAATTACTTATGATCAGTATGCTATGTTTGCTGTTAGTTTAGTCCTTGAGTACAGTATTACTAAAGTTACTAGGTCAGCATGATATTGAATGATTTAGGAATCTGAAAGTAGAATATAAGTGTATTATGAGTTTAATCCACTAAAACCAGATTAGACTCAAATACTGCCTGATGACAAATAGGACATGAGGAAAAATTAAGCATGTGGAATTTTCAGTGGTTAGTACAGTGAACAAGCAACTTAGGCACAAAGTATCTGCCTTACTACAGTATGTCTGTGTACATATTTGTACAGATTTGTGGAAATACTATTTTCTTTGTCTTTGCTGTATTTATAGTTTTCGGTGGAGAACTTGTTAGCTCCCTTATTTCTTTAATGAATGCCTTAACTTTTCAGCTATTCTGGAAGAATTTTCATCTGAAGGCTAAAGATAATACTTGCATGGCTTCTAATGTCTTTGCTAAGGAATCTTGATGGTACAGTGGAATGTGAAATTTGTCTAGTGAATGTGTTCCACGTGGTATATGAATGGTAGATTTTTCTGTAAATATGTTGTCTTCATGAAGATGTGATATCCCCTTATAGGAAGTGGCTGCTGTCTTTTGTTTTGAGTCTTGTCTTTGCATTAGTATGCTCTTCAGCCATATGTACATTCTCTGTTGAGGTGCTGAGTTTTCTTTTGCTTTCTGTGAAAGAAGCTATAGTTCTGTTTTTTCTCCATGAGTGCCAGAAAAGACTGTTTTCTCATCCATTTCTTTACTGTATCTATTGACAGGTTGATGATAGACTTCTTTCTTGAGGCATATTGCAGTCTGTATTTAGAACCATTACCTTGGAGGTTTTGTTTTTCTTTGATTTTTAAGTGACTTGTCTGCTACATTATTTTATTTGTTTATCACTAAAGACTGACAGTGGGTAGTGTTCCTCTTTTATGACCCTGAAAAAGGTTGTTTGGTGGGAGAGGACAACATGACCCCTAAGGGTTTGCTACCTATGGGTCATTAGAACATTTCTTTCATCAGAATGAAGGGGCTCCAGTCCTGAGACTTGGAGCAGCACCAAGACTTAGAAACTTCTTCCCCATACTCCTGTATGAAAGGTAGCCCTTATATGGCTTTCTGTGAATGTATATTCCCAGATTTTCTCCCACCACACTCCTTTCCAAACACTACCACCCCTTCTGTAACCTAGGTTTGCTTTGACCAGAATGACTTATCTTTATGTTTGAAGAAAGATTCATCTGACATACTATTTTCATACACTGTCGTTCTCTAAAATACATGCTTAAGCCTGTCTATGCTTTTCCCATTTCTGTCACTAAATTTTAGAGGCTAGAGCCTAATCAAAGCCATGGAATATTGCCTTTTTCCAGGAATACTACAAAGAACAACTGACTTGTTTTCTATACGCCACCTGACAATCAGTTCATGAAATAGTACAGCAGTTGTTTGAAAGTGTAAATCAGTTCATGTAATTTCTTTGTTTCTCATTGTACTTAAGATGAAAATATATTAGAACTAACGTTTTCTGTGACTTCAAGGCCCTATCACATTTTTCTCACTTCTCTTTCTTTGGTGCTTACTGTGCTCTGGCTATCAACCCATGTTTGGGCCAAAGAATTGGTTGTGTATTCTGCCCTTCATTTTAGCCTCCCAGATCCAATGGCTGGTTTCTCTTGTACAATTTGTGCCTTACCTCAAAAGACGGCCTGGTGCCAGTGGCTCACACCTCCTAGCTACTCAGAAGGCTGAGATCTGAGGATTGCAGTTCAAAGCCAGTCCAGGCTGAAAAGTCCCCGTGAGACTCTTATCTCCCATTAACTACTCCAAAACCAGAAAATGGCACCATGTCTCAAGTGGTAGAGGTTCAGGGACAGCACCCAGGCGGGTTCAAGCCCTACAACCAACACACACACACACACACACACACACACACACACACACAAAAACCTTCCCTGATCACACACACGCACGCACGCGCACACACACACACACGCCTTCCCTGATCACTCAATTTAAGTAGCCAGCCACTTCACTGGCAGTTTCTAGGGTGAAGCTCTGCTTTGTTTTCTCAGCCTTTTCACTCTGATTTTATTTCTTCTTGTCTCCTGTATTAGAATTTAAATACTATTGTTCATTTTTATAATTTAAGTATAAAGTACCTTGCACATATAGGTACTCAATAAATATTTGAGGATTGAGTGAATGTAGACTTTGTGTTTCCATGTCCACCTTTTTCATTAACTCATTTCATACACAGTGGCAGAGGGAAGTAGTAGTAGAGAGGTTTCAGTTCAGTTCAATTAGCTCCATTCAGAAAATGATACTGAGCTAGCAGGAAGAAAGGTGGAGATATTAAAGTAAGAGAAACCTTGCAATCAGCATGAAGATGCAAACTAGGCCTAGCTAGAGTAGTATCATATAGTGGTAAACCTGTCCTCTCAAGTAATTTTTGCAGTGCTGGGAATTAGGGCCTAGATTCCTGTGCATGCTTTGCATGTACTCCTCCACTGGGCTACATTCTCCAGCTTTTGAAATAATCTTTGAAAAATCCCACATTTTCTTGATTATATTTCTTAACCAAAATTTCGAACAATGCTAATTCCCATGTGGAAAAACTGGTGTATTTATTACATATGCATTCTAGGAAGGTGGAATTTCACAGTCTTTCTTAGATGACAAAGATTTCACTAGTCCAAGCAGAGACTCCTCAGTTGTGTTGCCTTATCTAAAACATAGAAATGTATGTTTATTCATCAGTCTTTTCATATAAGACAGGAGTCAGGAGATTTTTCTAAAAGCTCAAATGGTGTGTGTATCTCTTTAAAAAAAACTACAGTTTTTTTGGGGACAACTGAAATAGCCATTGGTATAGCTAAATTGCAGGGCAGGGTAGACAATCCTGTGCTGGATTTGACCTGCAGATTTTCTTGTGTAGATCACTCAGTGCATTGGCTGCATTTTCTTGAAGGGCTTCTTTGAGGTGAGATGAGAACTCTCATCCAGCAGTCTCAGGGCAGACTTTCCCAAGCTCTTCTGCCATCTCCCTGATACTTTACGATTGTCTTTTGCAAATGTCTATTGTCTTTCTAAGCATTCAACTTGGGTTTTTACAGAAACAACTCTTTCTGTTTACATACATCATTGGTATTTATATAATTATGGTATTTGTATAAATATGGTACTAAGTGAAACATATGTGAGTAAATTTGGTAAATGCAACTGAATCTTGGTGCAAATGCAGTGCAGCTGGTGAGAGCCAGCCATGCCATGAGGACCATGAGCCTGCAGTCATCTAGTCAGAGAGCAGTTAATAAAGCTGCTGTTGTGTGGATGGTTCAGACTTGCAGTCCTAGCTACTCAGGAGACTGAGATTTATAGAATTTCAGTTTGAAACCAGACTAGGCAGCAAATTCTGCAAGATCTATCTCCTATCAGTAAAATGTCATACTGAAGACATGCCTTAAGTAGAGTGCCAGCCATGCCCTGGGTGGGGAGAGGTAAAGTTCCTGTTGTATTTATTTTACCAAGGATTTTGTTTGTTGCTCTTTTTCTTTTAGGGAACTTATAGAAATGCTGGCTATTTCAAGAAACCAAAAGTTGTTACAGCAGGGAGAAGAAAACCAGGTCAGTAGCTTCTTTTAAAATTTAAACATGATAGAAATGTTAATTCCTACAAGGTTTCTTATATTTTTCCGAGAGAGCTGGAAACCTTTAAACTGAGATTTTCTTTTTCTTTTTTTTTGTCGGTCACGGGCCCTGAACTCTGGGCCTGGGCACTGTCCCTCAACTCTTCAGCTCAAGGCTAGAGCTCTACCACTTAAGCCAAAGCTCTACTCTGGCTTTTTCTGCTTATGTGGTGCTGAGGAATCGAACCCAGGGCCTCATGCATGCAAAACAAGCACTCTACCACCGAGCCACCTTCCTAGCCTTTTTTGTTTTTGAGGCAGACTCTAGCTCTATATCCCAGGTGGGGTCTCTCTGCCTCCACTTTCAAAATGTAAATTGATTTTTTTTTAACATCACTTAACATAAGATAACAGTATGCTTAAAGAGAAAATAGTTGAGTAAGGGCTTACAAGTATGTGTTATTTCACAGTTACTCAATTTTATTTTTTGAAGTAACCAGTCAAGCATATTAAGCGGATATTTTAAAAGTTAAATGTTCTTAAAAGCTGAGTCCTTTATTGGAGGCTATGTCACTGTAATTTATTTTGGAAATGACTGGAAATGAAGCATGTAACTGTAGAGCATATTTTATGAATATTGATTTACAGGTTGTCTTTATTTATATTTTCTTATGTTCCAGTTCTACAGTTTTTGTAATAGGGTCTCATGTTTTTATCTGCAGCTAGCTCCAGATCCTGGTGTAACAGGTTTATGCCACCACACCTGGCTTACTGATTGAGATGGGTATCTAACTTTTTGGCCTGGCTGTTCTCAAATTATGATCCTCATGATGTCTGCCTTCTAAGTAGCTGGAATTATAGGCATGAGCCACTGCCTTGCTGATTGAGAAATTTTTTTCCTTTCCCCAGAACTATGGTTTGAACTCAAGGCCTATAGTTGCCTGGCTTGCTTGCTCAGCTGGTGCTCATCTACTTGGGCCATGCCGCCAGCATATTAAATGGATATTATTTTGGAGATAGAGTCTTGGAAACTTTTCTGCCTGAGCTGGTCTGAAACTGCAATCTTCGGGATCTCAGCCTCCTGAATACCTAAGATTATAGGCACAACCCACTGGTGCTCAGCAGATCTATCTATCTCTATTGATTATCAGTAAATATTAATTATTTTAATAAATCTCTTGATTTATTAAATTATGCTGCCTAAATAGATCTGGATCCTGGACTCAAGATCTTTGTACCTCCTTTAAATAGATTCAGTAATGACTATGCTTTAGTTAGTTGCTTAATATAGTTCTTTATATAAGCTTGTATGGGATTTCACTGATGATGAACTTAGATGGGGCCTGAAAGTATGGAAAGGGGCTAACTTTAGGAGTATAGTATTAGCAGTTGTTTTTGTTTGTTTGTTTTTGTCAGTTGTGGGGCTTGAACTTGGCCTGGGTGCGTCCCTGAGCTCTTCAGCTCAAGGCAAGCCCTCTACTCTACCATTTGAACCACAGCGCCACTTCTGGTTTTCTGGTGGTTTATTGGAGATAAGAGTCTCATGGACTTTGCTGCCCCGGCTGGTTTTGAACCGCCATCTTCAGATCTCAGCCTTCTGAGTAGCTAAGATTACAGGCGTGAGCCACCAGCCCCCGGCTGTGTTAGCAGTTTTTTGTTTTTTTTGAAAAAACAAAACTAAAAATAAATATTTTAATGACACCTAGGCTCAGATACTCTATTAATAAATACCTGTGAGTACTTAATAATAAGAGGAGGCTATCCCAGACATGCAGTAAGTGAAATGCAAGGCATAGGTTTGTTTCCTATGTAATTGCTAAATGTTTACTATGAATCAGGAACATGGAGCTGGTCATGGGGCTTGGATTCTGGGCACTGTCCCTCAGCTCTTCAGCTCAAGGCTAGCACTCTACCACTTGAGCCACAGCGTCACTTCCGGCTTTTTTCTTTTTGCTTATGTGGTGCTGAGGAATCGAACCCAGGGCCTCAGGCATGCAAGGCAAGCGCTCTACCACTGAGCCACCTTC
>NW_012267217.1:26100003-26132529 GCF_000151885.1 Dipodomys ordii | reverse complement strand
AGCCATAGCACCACTTCTGGCTTTTTTCTTTTTGCTTATGTGGTGCTGAGGAATCAAACCCAGGGCCTCATGCATGCAAGGCAAGCACTGTACCACTGAGCCACCTTTCAGCCCATGTTGTGACTTTTAAAAGACTAATTTCATTTTGTTTTATATGAAACAACAGAAAAAGTAGAAAATTTTGATAGTAGCTCTGTGTCCTAAAATAATAATAGGCGGGTTGTTATTAGGATAACATTTTGAAGGTATTAAAATTTTACAGCCTAGCCAATTCAGGTATGGATTCTGTATCTCATTGGAAAGTAGTCTTAGTCAACTGTTATGTTGTAGGTCCTGGAGTTGTTAATTCATCGAGATGGAGAATTTCAAGAACTTATGAAATTGGCTCTCAATCAGGGAAAGATCCATCATGAAATGCAAGTTCTAGAGAAAGAAGTAGAAAAGAGAGACAGTGATATTCAACAACTACAAAAACAGCTAAAGGAAGCAGAACAAATACTGGTAAGTTGATAATCGTTCTTAAGGTGGAAAAAGATGTGCATGATACATTAATAAATCTATGTCAGTAGTTTAAAGGGTCAAAAACTTGACTTTTAAGTCTAGAGTTGACATGCTGTCAGTGGTTAATTGAAAGACCATCTAAAATTTCAGTTTGCAGAATAATTCAAAATCAGTCGAAAGTTTGTGTTAATTTTATAATTTAAATAACATTTACATAAATTTGGTGTTCAATCTAAAACAGGGTTTTTAAAGTTCAATCTTTAAATAGTTGTAGCATCAAGTGAACATGTCAATTTATGTGTCCAATGAATCTTGATCAAGATTTAGGTATGTGTCAAGGACCAACTCTAGGTTTCCAGCTGTTGTTCTTGGCTACTATATTTAGGAAGCAATTTATTTGCTGTTAGCAATTATTTCACTAAATACTAACTAATGTAATTGTCATTCTGTGTTATTACAGAAATAGCTAAGCTCAGTTTTCATTTGAACTAGATGTTGCTGGCATCTTTACTCCTGTTGAATCACTACAGATATATGCCAAAATAGATTCCAATAACTAGGAGCCTGAGAAATTCAGGGTGACTAAAGGCTCCCTCCTGAAAGAACAACCCCAAGTAATTGCTTTTTAAAAAAATATATATCTAATCTGTTTTTCTCTGTGAAAGTAACATTTGCTTATCAAAAGTAATTTTAAAAATATGGAAAAAGCAGAAAGAAGGAAAAATGCTTTTACTTTTTCATGGTTTGTATGGTGCTACCATTTACAGTTCAGTTAGTCTAAACTAACAGTTAAGTCTGTTCTCTTTTAGGCTAATGTATTTTGTTTTTTCCCCCTTTGGCCTGTCCTGGGTCTTGAACTCAGGGCCTGTCCTTGAGTTTTGTGCCCAAGGCTAGCACTCTATCATTTGAGCCACAGCTCTACTTCTGGATTTTGTGGTTAATTGGAGATAAGAGTCTCACAGACATTCTTGGTTGGGGTTGGCTTCAAACTGTGATAATCAGATTTCAGCTTTGTGACTACTGGGATTACAGATTAGAGCTATTGGCACTCAGCTCAGGTATATTGTTTAACTTATATAATTAATAGACTTTCAGTTACTATGTAATTGTTTCCTGGTTGCTTCGTTTTCCAGGTTTGCATTATAAATAATATTTTGATGACTAGACTTGGAGACATATCTTTTCTTCTATGTTTTGGATTATATTCTTTAATATTTCCAAAAAATGTAATTACTGAAATAAAGATGATGACCAAAAGAATTGTAAGAATGAATGTTACGATTAACAGCAGCTAACAGTGACTGAGTGCTTAGTCACTGGGCCCTGTGCTTTGCATATTACATGCATTATCTCAGTCTTAATAACAATTTATATCGCGTCAGTGCTCCGATCCAGATGATGAAATCAAGACTTTCAGTGAATAATTAACTTGCCTCAATAGCTAAAAAAAGATGGAAATTAGATATCTCTGATTTCATATTCTAGCCACAGAGGTAGCTTTATGTTGACCTTTAATGTAGCTTGATGGACAGATGGATTGCTTTCCTGATAGCAACTGTTAAGCATTATAGATATGTACAAATGAATAAGGTCAATCTGAGAACGTTTCTTGTAAACCAGAAGAAAAAAAAATTCTATCCTAGGAGATATAGTTCACTGGTAGAGTACTTTTCTAACTTATGCAAAGTCATGGGTCTGATCGCCAGCTCTGAAACAAAACAAAAATGTGAGAAGGGGTAGTGGGGGGGTGGGCGGGGTTGAGACAGTTTCTCTGTGTAGCCAAGTTGGCATTGAAATTGTGATCCTCTTGCCCCAGCCACACTTAATTTTAGAAAGACTTTTTTTTTTAATGTTTAGGATATGTATTTAGAACATTTAGAAGATATATTTAGATATTTTAGAGTAGAATACTTTTGAGTGGTACATAGTCTGGATCTCTTTTTCGTATTTATGATAAATGACCTAAACAAAAAAAAACTAATCTCCCTAGTTTATATTTTTCACAACAATTTATGAATGGAGACTGATTTGTTAATATTATATTCTTTCATTAAATATAACTGGACATAAATGACGTGAAGTAGTATTTTAGGACATTGCAAATAAATTTTAGTGATGTCCAAGTTTTGCAAATTAGTTCCTATGGATAAGAGATCTGGTGAGTTAATATAGAAATCATGCATGATATAATCAAAGCTAAATCACATTTCTTTTTTCTTAATGTTGTTTTAATTAGGCAACAGCTGTTTACCAAGCAAAAGAAAAACTTAAGTCAATAGAAAAAGCAAGAAAAGGTTAGTACTATGGGAAAACTGGATGACCAATACTCAAGAACTTCAAGAATCTTAAGAGAATATTACTTGTAATCATTAGCTGCTGTTGAAAAGATGTCCAGCAAATTTTCATTGTAAATTTTCATTCTTGTTTTAGGCATCCTTAGGGTACAAGGATCTCATCTGTTTACAGGCTAAAAGCAAAAATAATAGAAGGTGATTTATGGCTATGGAATCAGATCTGTAAATAAAGACAGTGGTTTATGAAACAGGAAGAAGGGGAAGTGGGATTTGAATTGGATCTTGAAGGCTAGCACAGAGAGAATGAAAAGAAATATGCATTGGACAGCTCATTCTAGCTCATGTCAGAGCTAGAAATAGCTTTGCAAGTAATCATATTTAGTGGTACAGAGACTCAGGTTGCCTTCTACACTGCGGTCTGTTTTCAAAAGGTTTACCTTAAGGATATTATAGGATTCTTTAATTCACATGTTAAATGCAGAATTGTAATTAAAAGTTTGATAGCATGTCTAATGATTTGTAGATTGATTTATATTTAATCATCTCAGATTTATTGTCTGCTTTTACTCTATTCTGTTTCTCTGGGAGCTTATACTGTTTGGTTATTTCATATGAAAAAGCAGTACCTGGGGCTGGGAAGGTAGCTCAGTGGTAGAGGCTTGCCTTGCATGCATGAGGCCCTGGGTTCAATTCCTCAGCACCACATAAGCAAAAAGAAAAAAGCCGGAAGTGGTGCTGTGGCTCAAGTGGTAGAACACTAGCCTTGAGCTGAAGAGCTGACGGACAGCGCCCAGGCCCAGAGTTCAGGCCCCACAACTGGACCCCCCACATCCCTCCCCCCAAAAAAAAAGAAAAAGAAAAAGCAGTACCCTTTGAGAAATGGTAGACTGGTATTCAGTAACAGGAAACAATCTCCAGGAAAGGTGGCTGACTGTCTGAAATCTAGACCATGGTTTTGTTTTGTTTTTAGTTCTGAAAAATGTTACATACACAATTGCTCTATGTTATATTAAAACCAGTCTTAAGTTTATAGAATGAAAAATGAATTCTTACTTCTCAGAGGTACCTACTATTAATGTTTAGTATATGTCCTTCAGGATTCTTTTCTAGATCTGAGAATATAAGATAAAATGCAAATAAAGTATGCACATGTATTAAAACCAGAATTCATGTGGCACAGTGTATATTCAGCAACTCATCTTTTCACTTGCTGCTCTACTGAGAGAGAATATATTGTACATACCTTTTCACTTGGTTCTATTCAGAGCCTGAAACCTTGTTAATTACAGAGGGCAGGATGAATTGACTTCCAACCTCCTAGCTTGGCCATCAATGGTACATGAAACACTGTTTGCAATAGTTTACCTGTGCTCACTGGTGCTTTGAAAAGAGTAATGGTATTTGATGATAGTTAATAATTGAGATTATTGAGCATTATTATGTTCTCTCAACTTTGTTTCTGTGTAGCAATTGAATTTTGAGGGGGGCAGGCAAGGATGGTCTTTGGGCTTGAACTCAGGGCCTGGGTGCTGTCCCTTTGTGTTCAAAGCTAGCACTCTACCAGTTGAGCCACAGCAACATTTCTGCTTTTCCAGAGTAGTTTATTGGAGATAAGAGTCACAGATTTTCCTGCTTGAGTTAGTTTCAAACTATGATTTTCAAATCTCAGCCTCCTGTAGCTAGGATTACAGCCTATCAGCTGATTTTGAGTGGATGTCTTGCTCTTTAATTTGAAAATATAATCTATGTTTATAATATATTTAGATATGGTTGTGGAAGATAGGTGGCTGAGATTCTCCTATTTTTCCTGATAATTTAAAATTGTGATGTGTCATTTATAATGTAGGTGCTTCAGAATTTGGATGTTTGCTAAACAGTTACACTGTTCCCTTAACTCTCTCAGGTGCTATCTCCTCTGAGGAAATAATTAAATATGCACATAGGATCAGTGCAAGCAATGCTGTATGTGCCCCACTGACCTGGGTTCCAGGTAAAAACACTTCTCTTTTATACAAGATAACTATGGTTTTGAAAGTCTTCAAGTATTTGTCTATAAAAAAAGATTTAAACATAGAATGTTTATTTTTAGAAAAGTAATCCAATGGTAAAGGTATATGTATATAATACTTGCATATATTATACACACATGTCATAGATTTTGTAGGTTTGATTTCTTATCATGTCATTAGTACTGGGAACTATGGTTCTTTCCTTTTAAAAATGTTACTGAGGTTTTTTTTTTTGTGAAAATACTGTACAGAGGAGTTAACAATTACATAGGCAAGATAATGAGTACATTTCGTATCAAGCATTGTAGCCTCCTCCTTTGTGTTACTGAGTTTTGAAAATATATATTAATATGTGATACTTCCAGGACAATAGTTTTATATACCTTAAAATCATACTGGGCAAAAGGCGGCAGCAGCAGAGACAACTCTGGGCTTTGCATCTCAGGATATGTTGGCTGTGTTGGCTGCTTAGGCCTGGTCTGTCAAGATGGTTGGTTAGGATTCTTGGCACCATTTTCTATTTTCATGATAAGTTAGTGCCCTTTTTCTTGGCCCCCAGAAGAGGCAGTGTGTAAATATCACTGTTTTTACTGTGGATACTGATGAATTACCAGCTAAAGGAGCATGCTTAAATTTTTATTCACCAAATGAGAAATAGGATTTACAGTGCTGTCAGCATATTTGTATTCACCAAAGATTCATGGTGACTTCTGTTTGTAATGGAACTTGGAACATAGTCCCTTCACAATAGTACTTTTGAACTCTTCATCCCATGAACTTGGTTCTGGATCCTGGAACAACATGCTGAAACTGGGTAATAAATTTACTAATGAACTAAATGTCTGTCCAAAGATCACAGTGACCATGTGATCACCATGTAGAGTCCTGCCTCCCATTGGTTTTACTCTGAAATCATAAAGTTCTAATAGAAGACTAGGTGGGTATTGTCATAGCAACAGCCATCAAGAGAGGTCCTTTATGTGGAAACCTGAGGAAGTGTAACAGATGATTTCTGAAGAGGAGGGAAAGGTTCTGAAGGGTCTACCTTGTCCTGGAGAGAAGGACAACAAGGAAAAGAAGAGGAAAGAGAGAAGTACCAAAGGATATTGGAGCTATGTAAAGAAAGTGGTTATGGAAAACTCTGTTGCTCCTGTAATGTTGCATCATCATGGTTTTCAAAGAATTCATATGGATACATAAAGTCAAAACCAAAGTGGAAAAGCAGAATCATGGAGTCTGAACAACTCAACAGTATAGAGCTGTTCAAGCAAGGACCTCTTTGACTAGTGAGAAGTGCCCAAAAGGTTAAGTTTCACATAGAGAAAAGATGGAATCAGATTTGAAAGTGAACCCTGGGCCATTTGAAGCAGTGGTTTGCTGATTCAGGAAAAAAATGTAAGTAGTTGAGACAAAGGAAAATAATTTCCCAGATAAGACAGGGATAGAAGCATGGACGATCTCTCTGAACTTACAGAGAACATGGAAAAAGAAATCAGTGATGCTCTAGGCCACGGCCCACAAGATGAGATTCTAAGTAGTGCATTCAAGTTACAGATTACTCGAGGAGATATCCAGACCTTACAGGATGGTCACTGGCTCAATGATGAAGTCATTAATTTCTACATAAATCTTCTAGTAGAAAGAAGTAAAAAGCGAGGCTATCCAATACTTCATGCATTCAGTACTTTGTTCTATCCTAAATTAATGTCTGGTGGTTACCAAGCAGTGAAAAGATGGACCAAAAGGGTAAATCTCTTTGAACAAGAACTTATTCTCGTGCCCATTCATCAGGAGGTGCATTGGAGCCTACTAGTAATGGACTTAAGAAAAAAGTGTCTTAAATATCTGGATTCTTTGGGACAACAGGGTCAGAACATCTGTGAAATTCTTCTTCAGTATTTACAGGATGAAAGTAAGACTAAAAGAAATATTGAACTGAATCTTTTAGAGTGGACCCACTACTGTATGCAGCCACATGAGATTCCTCAGCAGTGGAATGGGAGTGACTGTGGGATATTTACATGTAAATATGCAGATTACATTTCTCAGGACAAGCCTATCACATTTACTCAGCACCAGATGCCTCTCTTCCGGAAGAAGATGGTGTGGGAGATCCTTCATCAGCAACTGTTGTGACACTGCCCCACTGGAGCCAAATTTCTCTGGCTCCTGGTGCTTCTCTCACATATGTTTCCACATATGTTTGCATTGTAGGTTAAAAAGACCCTGCATTGTTTCTGATCTTACAGGTGTGTCTGCATGGTAGTTCTGACTGTGAGGCTGTGTTTGGTCAGCCCTGCACTGTCAGCCCAAAAAGAACAATGCTAATTAATAGGGATTTTACTTTTTGTTTTGTTGTTTTTTAGTTTAGTTTTTGTGCTGGTACTGGGGCTTGAACTCAAGGACTGTCCCTGAACTTCTCTGCACAAGGCAAGCAGCACTCTTATCACTTGAGCCATAGCTCTACTCCTGGCTTTTTGGTGGTTAATTGGAGATGGCTCATATGTATAATCCTAGCTACTCAGGAGGCTGAGATTTGAGGGTTGTGTTCAGAAGCCAGCCCGGGCAAGAAAGACTCTTATCTCTAATAAACGTCTAAGAAAAATCTGGAAGTGGTGCTGTGGCTCAAGTGGTAGAATACTAGCCTTGAGCACAAAGAGGCATAGGGACAGAGCATAGGCCCCGAGTTTAAGCCCCAGACTGGCAAAAAAAAAAAAAATCTCATTAGCTTTCCTGCTTGGGTTTTGAACTGTAGTCCTCAGATCTCAGACTCCTGAGTAGTCAGAATTACAGATGTGAGTTACCAGTACACAGCAGGGTTTTTGTTTTAAAGATTGTTTTTCTTTTCTATAAATAGAAGAACTACTGGATTTATTTTACAAATTGTTTTTTTGTGTGTGTTTCTTTATGTGTATTCATGTGCTAGAACAAAAAGGTTGCAAGACCCTATCTCAGTCAACAACTTGAAAGTGGTGGTCTCACTTGTAATTCCAGGTGTGAGGATCATAGTGAGAGGCTAGCCCTGTGCAAAAACTATAATACCCACTGGGCACTGATGACTCATGCCTGTAATCCTAGCTACTTAAGAGGCTGAGATTTTAGGATTGAGGGTCAAAACAGCCTAAACAGGGAAGCCTGTGAGACTCTTCAATTAACCAGCCAAAAGCTGGAAATGGAGTTGAAACTGATTCAAGTGGTAGAATGCCAGCCTTGAGCAGAAAAGCTAAAGGACAGTGTTCAGGCCCTAAGTTCAAGCCCCAGTATTGGTGCACATACAACACACGCACATGCACACTCATGCACACACACACGAAAATTCAGGATTCTAAAAAAAATAACCAAAGCAAAAAGAGGAATAAAGGGTAGCGGCATAACTTTAGTAGAGTGCCTGCCTAGCAAGTTCAAACCCTATTATTACCAAAAGAAAAAAAGAAGTAAAAACGTAGTTTGAGTTTTTGAATGAAACATGATAAATCAGTACTCAAAGGATGGTACTCATTGATGGTTTTTATATTTTGTTTTAACTATGTTTGAATTTAAAACATTCTTTATTTAGGAGATCCACGAAGACCATACCCAACTGATTTAGAGATGAGAAGTGGATTATTGGGTCAGATGAACAATCCTTCCACTAATGGTGTAAATGGTCATCTCCCAGGGGACGCCCTTGCAGCGGGCAGACTGCCAGGTAACATTAGCCTCAGGAATGTTTTCTGAGATGACCCTGATGAGTGAGCTGGCTGCAAGTGTTTTGAGATTCCAAACCAAACTTGATGCGGTGGGCTTCAGTAGCTAGGTTATCTTCCAGTTACCCTGCTTCTTCACTTACTCCATTTAGACTTTCCTAGATAAAAGTTATGGAATTAGACTAAACTGCTTTTCCTTCCCTTAACTGTTAAAATTCTGCCATCTTGGGCTGGGAAGGTGGCTCAGTGTTAGAGTGCTTGCCTGGCATGCATGAGGCCTTGAATTCCATTCCTCAGCACCACATAAACAGAAAAAAAAAAAAAAATCTGGAAATGGCGCTGTGGCTCTAGTGGTAGAGTACTAGCCTTGAAGAAGAGCTAGTACTAGCTGAAGAAGAGCTGAGGGACAGTGCCCAGGCCCAGAATTCAGGCCCCATGACCGACAAAAAAAAAAAAAAATCTGCCATCTTCCTCAGGCATTGGGCCTTTCCTTTTTCTATTATTTTTCCTAACATTGTGTTTTTGCAGTTGTTAATTTAAGCATGCTATAAAAATAGAATAATAAACATATTTGTAAAGTATAAAAAGACAAAGGAAAAAGATACCCTTTTGGGAGCAGTCAAGTTAACTACCTTTAGCCTGTCATTTCTGTAAGCTACCTACAGTACAGACTTTTGAACTCACTGAAAATTTTATTTCCCTTTTGATATTCATCTTTCTCACTGCAGTCATTACTGGATTGTTTGCTAGTCACAATCCCACCAGGAGACAAACCACACTGGTAATTTAAACAGGGAAGTTGAAAGAATTCCTAACTAGTAATTATTATTACTAATGAAGGATTAGGAGACCCCCTTTTTTTCCTCTCAAGTACAGATATAAACAATATAGGTTGCTGCTAATATACTTAGGACCAAAGTACCAACCCATAGAAAGGACTAAAAGAGTCCTCCACATGCTGTCCCAAAGTTAACATTAAATTAGGGCACTTCCCTGGAGAGAGAGTGGAGCATAAATTTGATAAACTGTCAGAAGCCAGCACTGACCAGCAAGAAATTATTGCTGGGGTTCAGAGAAGCTTAATGGGAACCCACACTATGGGATTCTGGTAAAACCTAAGAAGCCACATTCAGGGGTGCAGCTGAAAGTTGCTGAGAAGTAAACATCACTTGACCTGTACTCCAGCCAGGCCCCACAGGAATAGAGGAAAAATGACAGTTGAGGAAGTGAAGCTTGATTTACAGAATCCATCTAGCATCTTCTATTGACAAAGCCTGAGATAGCAGCAGCTGGCCCAGGAAAAAAGAAATTAGGCAGGATAGATTGAGGTTGACTGGCACATTGATACAGTTAGTTTAACTCTTTCTCTTCTCTTTTTCTTTTCTTTTCTCTTCCTTTCTTTCCTTTCCTTCCTTTCTTTCTTTCTGATAGTTTAACTCTCTTCTTTTCTCCCTTCCTTCCTTCCTTCCTTCCTTCCTTCCTTCCTTCCTTCCTTCCTTCCTTCCTGATAGTTTAACTCTCTTCTTTTCTCCCTTCCTTCCTTCCTTCCTTCCTTCTACCTTCCTTCCTTCCTTCCTTCCTTCCTTCCTTTTCTTCCTTTTTTTTTTCTTTCTTTTTTTTTGTCGGTCATGGGGCTTGAACTCGGCCTGGGTGCTGTCCCTGTACTCTTCAGCTCAAGGTGAGCGCTCTACCTCTTGAGCCACAGCGCCACTTCCGGTTTTCTAGTGGTTTATTGGAGATCAGAGTCTCACAGACTTTTCTGCCTGGACTGGCTTTGAACCATGATCCTCAGATCTCAGCCTCCTGAGTAGCTAGGATTACAGGCATGAGCCACCGGTGCCCAGCTTTTCTTTCTTTTGCTTGTTCTGGGGCTTGAACTCAGCCCTGGTTGCTGTCCCTAAGCATTTTTGTTTGTTTTTTGTCAGTTGTCGGGCTTGAACTTTGGACCTGGGCACTGTCCCTCAGCTCTTCAGCTCAAGGCTAATGCTCTACCACTTGAGCCACAGTGACACTTCTGGCTTTTTCTGTTTATATGGTGCTGAGGAATCGAACCCAGGGCATTATGCATGTAAGGCAAGCACTCTACCACTGAGACACCTTCCCAGCCCCCCTAAGCATTTTTGCTCATGGCTAGTACTCTGCCATGTGAACTACAGCTGCACTTCTGTCTTTTTTGTGGTTAATTGGAAATAATAGTCTCTCAGACTTTCCTACTTAGGCTACCAGTATGAGCCACAAGTACTGAGCATAACTTAACTCTTGATTCTCTTCAGATCTGGCTTCTTCCTCTTCATCTTAAACTATATTTGCTTTGCTCTTTACCTTCTCTTCAGTCTTGGTGTGATTTGGGACGTTTTTGGTAAGATATTTTTGACACACACATTGCCAGTCAACAACTCTAATGATTCTTTTTCTTTCTTTTTTTTTTTTTTTCTTTTTATATTGGTTCTGGGACTCAAACTCAGGGCCTGAGCTGCTTTTTGCTCAAGGCTACCTCTACTTCTGGCTTTTTTTATTCATTGGAGACAGTCTCTACCCATACTCCTTCCTGGCCTGGCTTCAAACTGCTATCCTCAGATTTCAGCGTCCTGAATAGCTAGGAATCATGCCCAGCATGATTTGTTTTTTAATAGATTTCTTCTCTTTTTTAAGATTATTCAAATCTATCCTAATACTTAAAACTGTATTATATTATTACTTGTTTATAATATATGACCTAATTATGTATTGTTCTTAAATTGTGGTGGTGTGGTGGTGGTGGTGGTGGTGGTGGTGGGGTGTGTGTGTGTGTGTCTGTGTCTGTGTGTGTGTCTGTGTGTCTGTGTGTGTGTCTGTGTGTGTTGTGCTAGTCCTAAGGCTTTAAACTCAGGGCCTGGATGCTGTCTCCGAGTTTTTTTGCTCAAGGCTAGCATTCTACCACATGACTCACAGCTCCACTTCCAGTTTGGTTGGTGTCTAATTAGAGATAAGAGTTTCATGAACTTTCTTACCCAGATTGGCTATGAATGAGATCTTCATATCTCAGCCTCCTGAGAAGTTAGGATTACCGGCATGAACAGCCAGCACCCAGCTTATGTGTGTGTGATTTTAAGATAGGTGCCTAGTTACTAAAACATTATACTTTTCTTGGATCACTTTAATTTGATCTGCCTTAGTTTGGCCAAACATATATTTTAATTCTAGCTTTACACTTAATTCAGTAACTCAGTGGCTGGGGATATACTTGGTGGTATAGTATATATTTAGCATACATGAATGAAGCCTTGGGTTGGCTCAGTGTCTAGAAACACACTCACACTCTAAATATTTGCATAAAGAGTAATCGATAGGTAGATTAGTACCAATAGAACTGTTCTTATACATTCTTCTCTCTTTTCTCCAGATGTTCTTGCTCCACAGTATCCATGGCAGTCAAACGACATGTCAATGAACATGTTACCACCAAATCACAGCAATGACTTTTTGTTGGAACCTCCTGGACATAATAAGGAAAATGAAGATGACGTAGAGGTTATGTCAACTGACTCCTCAAGCAGTAGTAGTGACTCTGATTAAAAAACTTGTGAGATTGCACATAGAATTGAATACTCTAGGATTTTCTTAATAATGGGGAAATATAAACTGAACACTCCTAAGTGTAGCCACATAGATTGTACATCCTAATAAAAATAAAAATGGGTTTTGTTTTCAAACCCCAACCTGATTTTAGTTCTAATCTAGGCAAATGTTTGGAACTAGTCAAGCTTTACTGTTGAGAAGATTGTTGAGCAGTTCTGTGCTGGTCTTCCCGGCTCCCTCCATTGGAAGCATGTGGTAGGAGGTGACCCATGCACATGTGTCACTAACCAGCATCCAGGAATTATTTAGAAAAGCATTTTATAAAACTGGTGGATTACTGAATATTCAGAGTTCAGAGTACAAACTCATGTTTCTCAGCTCTGCTACAGTAACAAGTTGTATTATTTGTAATTATTGTTTTTTTATAAATAAAATTGTTTATACTTTGTTTTTTAATTTAAACATTTTAGTGGAGGTAGAAAAATTATTATTTTAAATTCAGTAGAATTTCCAACTACTTACCTAGGATTCTGCAGTGGGAATGTGCTTGATTTTTGGAATACATTTGACCCAGTAATCCCAACTAGCAAGTTTCTCACTCCTATTCTTAGAAGAAATAAACTATTTATTAACAATTAAAATTTTTACTATAGTCACGTCTTCTTTCAAGAATAAGTTGTGTGAAAGGTGTTAAAAGATCTTGCCCTTACCCTCCCTATTCTCTTTTTCTAATTTTTTCTTTTTTTTTCAGTCATGGGTCTTAAACTCTGGGCCTGGGCACTATCCCTCAGCTCTTCAAGGCTAGTGCTCTACCACTTGAGCCACAGTACCACTTCTGGGTTTCTGGTGGTTAATTGATGGTAAGAGTCTCACGGACTTTCTTGCCGGGACTGGCTTTGAACTGTGATCCTCAAGCTCAGCCTTCTGAGTAGCTATGATTACAGGCGTGAGCCACCAGCGCCTAGCTAATATGAATTAATTCTAATGGTATACTCATGATCATACACTAATACCATAGAATCATTTTGTCATCAATAAAATATTAATAAAATATGGATACTATAATGGGAAAGGAAGGAAGTAGAAAGGAGACAGATGAGACAAACAGCAAAATCTTGGTTCTCGGGTAGACAAAGGAGTATGGGGAAGTTAATTGTTCCATTTTCTATTTCTGGGATATTTAAAATTTGTCATGTAGAAATTTCCTTTGTTCTCTATATCACCTTCTCCCCCACCCCCACCCCCACACACAGTGTTTTAAAATGTCAGGAGATGGAAAAGCTTTCCTTCTCTTCTAAAACAGCTTTGATGCACCAAAACTCTAGAGATGCAGATAAAGAAGTGTGTAGGCACTTACCAGAGTGAATTTTCATTCTCTACAGCAGTACTCTGAGTTTACTTGTGATAGTTCATGAAGACTGCATGACCAAATACCATAGACTGGGTGACTTAACAACAGCAAGTTGTTTTCTGCATCTGTAGGTTAAAAGCTTTCTGCCACCTCTCTTCCTATGTTTGTGTCTTCTAACATGATCTTTTCCTTACATGTCAATTATGTGTCTCCAAACTTACTATTTTTATGAGAACCTCAGCTAGATTGAAGAAGGACCTGTGTTAGCAGTCTCATTTTAACCCAAACACCTTTCAAAGCCCAGTCTCCAGATCCTTTCAGTCTCCATCCACTTTCTGAAATATTGCAGGTTATGGGCTTCAGTGTAGAAATCTGGTGGGATGCAGTTCAACAAATAACCAACTAAAGGCCTGTATAAACTAATAATTAGAGGTTAAATGAATGTTTGGCCTAGTAAGATTTTAGGTTCAGGTTATATATCTAGTTGCATAGCCCATGTATATAATATATAGGAAATTGTACTGAATTTTGCAAATCATTGTTTCAATTAACAAACTAGTTTTCAGCACTTCTTATGAGACCAAATCCTTTATCAGAGATATATCACCCTAGTATCATCCTAATGGTAATCATTTATTTGGGAAAGGACTTACTTTGTAACATCTGATTTTAGAGCCATTTAAAGAAAAGTTTGGTTGTCAGAAGGTAAGTTCTTAGTCTTCCTTATACAATGTGTACTCTCCTTTAATTCTTTTGCTTCAGCTTCTTCTAAATGTCATAGCTACTTTTCGTTCTAATTCATAAAATCAGAATATGATATAAATGAGATGTCTGAGGTTATGAAGTCCAGGGATAGAAAATAGTTTTCCAAGCCGGGCGCTGGTGGCTCACACCTGTAATCCTAGCTACTCAGGAGGCTGAGATCTGAGGATCGAGGTTCAAAGCCAGCCTGGGCAGGAAAGACCATGAGACTCTTATCTGCAATAAACCACTCAGAAAACTGGAAGTGGTACTGTGGCTCAATTGGTAGAGCGCTAGCCTTGAGCTGAAGAGCACAGGACAGAGCCCAGGCCCAGAGTTCAAGCCCCACAACCGACAAAAAAAAAGAAAAAAAAATAGGTTTCCATTGTTCTATTTCCCAATTACTGATGCTGACTGCTGTGTTGAACAGGTTCCCTGGGCTAAGGAAGTGAGAAAGTATTAGACTGACATAGCTTGGTGCTGTCAGGGCAGTTATTCACTCACTGTGTTTAAGCACCTTTGTATGTTAGGTACTCCTTCCTTGCTGAGGATCCAGCACTGAATAAGACAGAGCTTAAACAAAAGGCAGTAAAATGAACCCAATAGTGTTAAGTATAATAAGGAAAAGAAAATACAATAAGTCAAGTTCCAAATCCAATGAAATTCACAGTCCTCTCCATCTCATATGTACAATCTAGAGTTTTCATAAATTTTAAAACAGGGCTGGGAAGGTGGCTCAATGGTAGAATGTTTGCCTTGCATGCATGAGGCCCTGGGTTCGAGTTCTCAGCACCACTTAAGCAGAAAAAGCTGGAAGTGGCACTGTGGCTAGAGTGCTAGAGTGGTAGAGTGCTAGTAGCCTTGAGCTGAAGAGCTGAAGTATGGTGCCCAGGCCCAGAGGATCCCACAACTGACCAAAAAACCCAAAAAACAAAAAAGTAAAGCAAAAGCAAAATTGTGAGTGCTGCTGTTTTTCACAACTGAATTTTTTTTTTCCAACCCCTGGACTCCTTAAAGGAAATGACCAACACTCAACTGGCATGATTTTTCCATAATAACATGCCTGACCTTGGCCTTTGTTCCTATTGTGTGCTGCAATTCTGAGAACTGATAGTCTTATCTGAAAGGAAAAAAAATGCTCATAAGACTCCTTTATTTTTTCACAGAAAAATCATAAAGTCAACAACCCCAGTTACTCATTTCCCCATCATGCTATAGGTTGGCAGGAAAGTACTTGCAGGCATAGCTACCAAGTGCTATAAAAGTGAAAATTTCCCTTCACTTAATCTCCACTTGGGTGGGTTTTATGTACCCAGAGTAACGTGGCTGCAGTGTAACAATAGGGTTTTATTTTGATGAAATGATGTTATTAATGTTAAGATTTGATCAATGTCATTACATTTGTATTCCATCCCAAAGTCCTAAGTTTAATGTGCTTAGTTACCTTTAGCAAAAGTATGCCCATCTCTTGTGTTGAGTGTTAATGTTATGCAAAGCATAAAGGATACATGACAGACTTCAAACTTGCTTTCAAAATGATACTTCTCAAAATGTGGCCACAGCCTTGAGTATCAAAACCAGCTGGGTGGTGATTAGAACACAGATCCAGCTAGATGCAAGATCCCAGTAAGGTCTTTTGCACAAGCCTGGACACCAGTGTCCTAAACCTGCCTCAGTCACTGCTGCCACTATCTGGGAATCTAGTGCTACTCTTGGGAATTTTCATATGTAGACAGATAATATAACGGATACAACCCCCCCCCTTCCCAAAGTAGGACTAAAGAATGAATATGTAGTAGCGATTATAGTAAGACTAGGGGCAGCTGATTAGAAAAAGAATCAATTGTGTACATACCCTCTTTGCATTTATATATGCAGTGCCATAAATCTGACTCCTCAAACCCTTGGGCCTTTAAATGTATTTCAGGATTTGAATTGTGTGTTTTAGAAGGCTAGTAGGATTTATAAACCATATGTTAATAATGCCCAACAAGGTCTGCAGTAGGACCTTTTAAATCAAGTACATTAAAATTTCTTTAGCAAAAATACATACTTTGGTGACCCAGTCTTTTCACTTTTCATTTATATCCAACAAAAATAAGTAAAAATGCGCGCACACACACACACAATCTACAAAGTCATAGCAGCTTTATTTACAATAGTTCCCAGTCAAAATTCTCAAATGAACATCAACATTACTTTATGTAAATTCTTATTAATACAGAGGTCAATTGTGTAGTCTAGGCTGCCCTCCCACTCTCAATCTTGCTTCAGACTGAAGTTCTGGAATCATAGGCATGTTACCACCACACCTAGCAATTTCAGTGTATTTAAGTATGGAATACTATGCAAAATGATAGTGATGAATTATAGCTGCATGACATGGATAAAAACTCAAAAGCACTGTTGACTGAAAGGCGCCATGAGTTACACAATTCTTATAATCATATTGTATAATTTCTTACAGCAGGTTCAAAGCAGATTCATCAGAAATCAGTTTTGGGGTGCTGGTAAATTCTATTTCTTGATCTAGGTAGTGGTAATTCATTGTGTCCTATATGCATGTTATTTTAAAAAGTTACTGAGTTTTTTGTTTCCTTTATTATTCACATAGATTTAAATGTTAATGGAGTCCTACTCATATTCCAGCTATTTTGCAAGGCATTAAGGATACCTAATGAACTTTATTTATGGCGCATGCAGATTTGCTGAAGTCATGCTTATTGGCTAGTTTGCTTGCCTATGAGATCCCATACAGAGCAAACTTTTAGGAGTGATTTCTACCATGGGTTTAACTGTTGATTCTCACAACTGTTACTTCTGGCTATCACTTCTAGCCCTCTGAGTCAGCTAGACTCCCTTCCAAAGATTGACCCACATTAGAAGAAGCCAGGCCTGTATCCTGGGTTGGGAAAGTGACCTGCAGGACGTCATACTGCTTCATTTTCACAGGCTGATCCAGTCCCATTCCTCTGGCTCCAAACTCCTCACTTCCCCCAGGCCTAATCCCTCACTCTGGGCCTTACTTTATTCCTGAACCTGTTGGCTGCTTATTCTTCCTCTCTCCACTTGAAGGTTTTTTGTTTGTTTTTTTGGTTTTTTTAGGTGCTGTTATTGGGGCTTGAGTTCTTGCTTGCTTTCTTGTCATGGACACTCTATATTTTAGCCAGGCCTTCAGTTTGCTGTTTTGCTGGTTGATTGGAGACTGAGTCTCACAGATTTTTCCACCCAGGCTGGCTTTGAACTGTGATCTTTCAGGTTTCAGTCTCCTGAGTGGTGAGGATTAGAGGTGTGAGCCACTAGCCTCTGGCTGAAATTCAGCTCCTTTAGTGATAAAACCTGGACAGGGACAGTGAAAGTAAATAAGGCTGGTGGCTGCTGCCATCAGGACTTGTAAACCTAGTCTATTGAAAAGTCACTAAGAAAAGTGAAATTTACCCTAGTCCTTAGCAGGCCTACCCAGACCATGGTTTCTATTTTTTGGACTTCTAGCTGTTTTCCTGATTTATTTCTCTTGGTGTTTCAAGAGTCTCTTACCCAAATAGCCTCTTTCTCGTTACCCTAAGTATCTTGTTGATTGAAATATATTCTTACTGTGTAAAACAAGTATATCTACTTGTATATTCACTAATAAAACATGGGAGTATTCTCAAACACAAATGACCATATGATCATGACCATATGCTTCTGAAAATATAGAAGATATCATAAGGTTCTTAATTTCTTTCCTTTTTTTCATAAAAAATACACTGATTTATTTGAGGTATTTATTTTCTTTTTTTTTATTGTGAAAATACTGTACAGAGGGGTTACCATTACATGGGCAAGATAATGAGTACATTTCTTTTTTTCTTTTTTTTTTGTCGGTCGTGGGGCTTGAACTCTGGGCTTGGGCGCTGTCCTTCAGCTCTTCAGCTCAAGGCTAGCGCTCTACCACTTGAGCTACAGCGCCACTTCTGGTTTTCTGGTAGTTTATTGGAGATAGGAGTCTCACGGTCTCTCCTGCCCCGGCTGGCTTTGAACCGTGATCCCCAGATCTCAGCCTCCTGAGTAGCTAGGATTACAGGCGTGAGCCACCAGCGCCCGGCTAATGAGTACATTTCTTAATTTCAAATACAAACTTCAATAATTTCCCCTACAATATAATACCTTGCCATCATGACTCCTCTACATTAGTAGAGCAACATTTGTATTTCAAGTGCTCCACCTAGTGGCAGCTCTATGCATACACACCTTTCACAGGTAGGTACATCTGATTTGTTTCACTACTGCTCCTCCATAGAAACAGCTTTTCTCCCAGCGACAGTGGGAATGTAAATAGGAGAAAAAAATCCAGACCCTATCTCATAAATAACTACAGCAAAAGGGACTGGAGTTGTGGCTCAAATGATAAAATGCCTGCTTAGCATGCTTGAAGCTCTGAATTGTAAGCCCCAGTACAACCAAAAATAAGGGGGACAGAAACAGGAAGTCCCAAATGAAGTTGGTAAATGTCTGGCTTACTCATGACTGTCCCTTTTGCCTAGAAATTGTTGATAAAATGGGAGAGCTGTATGCAAAACTATTAAGCCCTGGTATTATACAAAAATCCAATATTTAAATATTTTAAAAATGAAAACAAATATGTAGCATAGGAATTTGGAATTAAGTACATACTTACAATTTTCAATTTGTTGAGGTAAATAATATAGGGGCCATGGATATGCCTCTCAGTTAATAGCTTTAAGTGGTGTTTCTTATGAGAACGACTTAATTTTAGCACTAACTTCTATGTACACAAATCTAATTACTTGCAGAGAGAGAAAGAAAGGGAAAAGGGGGAGGATATAGGAGAGCAAGAGAGGGAGGGAGGAAGAGAGGGAGAGTGCTTCAAAATGTGATCTTATTTGTGGACTGATGCCTGGTTCAAGTGGTAGAGTCCCTGGCTGAGCAAACATGAGGCCGTGAGTTTACTCTCCAGTACTGCCAAGAAAACAAAACAAAAACACAAAGCCCAAGATATATCTCCGTGAAAAAACCTGAAATTTTTATTAACCAAAACCAGTACGTGAACCTAATTTTTCTGAAAACTAACTTTTTCTAAAACAAAAAAGTTCATCAGTGAGGGGGGTATTATGGTTGTACAGTTTTGTGTCTGACTAGTTCTGACAGCTGATTCTCATATCTGCTTTTGCATTTGCTCTGTTACAATACTATGCAGGCAGACAAGCTCTGGAAATCTCTGTACATTCATCAGAGAATGAAAAAAAAAAAGTTACATGCCTGAAAAACAGCTTCAGGCCTTGATACCCTGAAAGTCTCCTGGGAATCTCAGATCACATTTTGAGATCCAAGAAGAGTCAAAAAATTCAAAAAGATTCAAAGAATCTTTTTGGTCAGCTGGAGATGGTTTCCTTTGTATCCTTCCAGATGATTCAGCTCTTCTGTAAATGGATTGTAGCCTTGTTCCTTCAAACAGCGGAGTGCCCAGAAAAGCTGGTCTGGAGGAGGGAATTCTTCCCACGGAACCCACTCCCAACCTGGAGAAGAGACAGACTGTCAGTGCACTCAGCTGACACAGAGCATGGAGAAAGTACTTTGGTATGCTAACCTGTATTTAGGAAAATGACTGAATTTCAAAGTGATCTGCTGCAGGCAGGCAAGGCAAAGTGCACCATTATATACAGTTGTCTTACTTTCATTTTTTTCAGGTTCTACATTCTTGGGTTCTGGGTCTTGGGTCCTATTGACTTCTCCTTTCATCAGTATAGTGACATAATGGTAATTCTCTTTCTCCACAAATGAATTGACCACTGAAGCAAAGCGGACATTTTCCAGGTGAAGAGCAGCTTCTTCCCAGGTTTCCCTTCGAGCACATTCTTCCCAAGTCTCCCTAGAAAACAGAAATTTTCCATTGCATTTTATTCAATTCTATTTATACAGTTTAGTCTTTTTTTTTCTTGATTAGAAACTACTAGTGAAAGGCAAAAAGAACAGTAATTGGATGTGAAGGGTAAACAAAGGAGGAGGCTGCAATGCTTGGTAAGAAATGTACGCATTATCCTGCCCATGCAATTGTAACCCCTCTGTACAGTATGTTCACAAATAAAACAAAATTAAATTAAAAAAAAGAACAGTAATTGGCTTGCGCTTAGACATGATCAAAGTCTTTGCTGGGTGGGGTGTATGCCTGTAATCCCAGCTACTTGGGAGGCTTGCTTGAGTCCGGGAGTTCTGGGCTGCAGTGTGCTCTGCCAATTGAGGATCCTGAGTTCAACATGAATATGGTGACCTCCCTGGAGTGGGAGACCACCAGGTTGCCTAAGAGTTGACTTTCTGTATGTTCTACATCTACCGAGCTGAGGAGCAAAAGGACTTCATAGAGAACAAGAAATTAACATTTAGCCCATTCAGCACGAATTCTCAAGCCAGATGCAAACCCGAGCCACTAGAAGGCATTCAGTGTATTGGTTTAAGAGCATGGGCTTTGGGGTCAACTAGACTTATATGGGGCTCAAAGGCTTTTACTTGTCTAAAGGAAAAAGAGAAGTGTGAGCATTTACACTGAGTAGTTGTGCTAAAGTGCACTGACTTTTCCAGTAGTCTCAGCATTCCAACTTATGCCTTAAAAGTGAGGACAATTGGCAGTAAGCACTTCTAGATCCTCAGTGGTATAAGGGAGATGAAACAAGATGTCATCTGAGCTTATGGATTTGCCAGGAAGGCCAGACTAGTCCTTGACCCCCATCCTGCCCAGGCCAACACAAGGACAAGATCTAAGATATGCATTTGCTACCTCATAGGAATGGTTCCCTTCCTCCTGATGAACAGTCCATTCTGTTCCCCAAGCCCTAGGAGAGGCAGTCCAAGACAATGGGCACAGAGGCCAGAAGATATGGCCAGGGAACTGCAGAAATTCACAGGCCTACCCAGTACTTCAAAGCAGGGTGCAGGGAAGAAGTCTTGGGAAGATCTGCAGTGTCTCTTGTCACTTTAGGATGTATATGAATTCAGAGGAAGACCAGGAGGGCTGAGCAAGGAAGAGGGGATGCAGTGAAAAAGCACCATTTCTAGTGTGTTCCTTGTGGACTTTCTACAGACCATAAGATTGCTGGGAATTCCACAGGGGTAGTATGCTAGAAGCAAGAGCTAGGGGAACAGGACCAGTACCACAAAGTCAGTGCTACTTAGCCAGGGACTGTGTGGTATAGCAATCCTTGTGGGATGTCCAAGCAACCAAGCAGAGAATCCTGATGGGAGAGCACATGGACAGTGGACCTGGCACACAGAAGGGCAATGGGTGAACTGCAGCAGCCTCCATGGGATCAACGGCCTGCCCTCTCCTTCCTCCCCTCCCCTCAGACGGAGGGGAGCAGGAGGTGGAGAGAGCAAAGCAACAGCTTTGCTTTGAAAATCACAGGGAGATTAGAACCCAGAAGTGAGGCTAAAGATTTATACTGGATTAGACTCTGGAATGCTTGGAAGTAAATCTTAAGGGCCAAAATTCAATTTATTAAACTAGCACAGAAAAATTATCAGAAATACCACTTGTGGAAAAAAAAAAGCTCTTTTTTGAAGTGGAAGGACAAAATAAGGCTATTTTCTGTTTGACTCCTGTTAAAGTTAGCTTTCAGTATTCAGTTCGGTAAAGACCACATGACAGAGAGCAGCTTAGCAGGTACTTAGCTTAAGCACTTAGTAAAACTGCTTTAAAGTCAGTGTTGGTTACCATCACTGATACTGAGTCAAGAGTCCAGTACTTTCTTAGGATAGCTATCTCTAGCAATTGTTCTAGTAATTATATGTACTTTCTAGTCCTTAGCTTGTGATCTAAGTTTGGCTAATACCCACCAACAACCAATAAAGCACATTTAATATGTGGCTATACAGGCAATTCAGGTTTTTGCTGATATTGTTTTGGCAGTACTGGGATTTGAACTCAGGGCCCTAACACTTGCTAGGTATGAACGCTACCACTTGAGCCACACTCCTGCCCTTTCTGCTTTATATTTCCAATAGGGTTTTGCACTTTGCCTGGCTTAGCCTGAACCATTATCTTCCTATTCATGCCTCCTATGTAGCTGGAATAACAGATACACACAACCACACTGGGTTTCCTCATGGAGATGGGTGTAAGTTTTTGCTGAGGATGGCTGCAAACTAAAATCCTTCCCAGCTCTGTGTCCCAGTAGGTGGGATTACAGGTATGAGCCACAATACTTGTCCCTATTGGGTTTTTTGAGATGTTTTTGTCTATGTAGCTCAGGCTGGCTTTGAATTTGTAATCTCAAGTGCTGGGATTACAAGTGTATACCACCACAGGTGGCTTTTAATTTGGTTCTTTTTTTGTTTGTTTGTCTGTTTGGTTTTTTGGTCATGGACCTGAATTCTGGGCCTGGGCACTGTCCCTCAGCTCTTCAGCTCAAGGCTAGTGCTGTACCACTTGAAACACAGTGCCACTTCTGGCTTTTTCTGCATATGTGGTGCTGAGAAATTGAACTCAGGGCCTCATACATGCAAAGCAAACACTCTACCACTAAGCCACCTTTTACCAGCCTCTTAATTTGGCTATTAAAACTTTTAAAATGCAGTATTAATGACTTACCTTTATCTGAGAACAATAAATGTATTGGGTTTTTTAATTCAGAAGATCATTTTTTTTAATTCCACATGTTGGGTCCTAATGACTCACATCTTTATTTTTTTTTTTTTTGACTCACATCTTTAATCCTTACTCAAGAGGTTAAGATCTGAGGATCAAGGTTCAAGGCTAGCCTTGGAAGGAAAGCCTATGGGACTCTTTATCTCCAATTAATCACCAAAAAGCCAAAAGTGGAGCTGTAGAGCATGTCTTTCAGCAAAACAGCTGAGGGACAGTGCCCAACGCCTATGTTCAAGCCCCAGGATGCACAAAAAAATTAATATGCTAAGATATTAATTTCATACTTTATATAAAAGACTAATTAAAAGACACTAGTATGACGGTTTTACTTCTGATTATCAAGACGAACACTCCATATTTTCAACTAACAAATGGCAAGACAAAGGCTGTTGGGGGGGTTTACTATTAGTTATGTTGAGATAATGCGATATATATCTTTTCTTTTGCTCTCAACAGGGACAAAAGAGTAAAAAAAAAAAGATTTTAGAGGTAATTTAGGAAGAGGGATGGGGGTGTAGCTCAAGTGGTAAAGCATCTACCTGTCTAGCAAGAAAGAGGCCCTGGGTTTAATTCGGGGGGGGGGAGGGAATGCGTAAAATTGGGAAGAAGGTAGAGTAACAGATGATACTAAAGAACTGATGTTAGGAAAATAGTGGTGCGTTTTTACTTTTAGACCTATTTAGACAGAACACAAGTATTTAGGGACACTTGTAAATCTCAAGGAACCCCACGGAATCTTGGAGGGTCCGAGATGGACTGCTGGGGTTAGAAACGCCCACCCAGCTCCTCCCAGCCCCACGCGGGGCAGGTTCACCCGGACGACGTGCTTTCCTTCCCCCAGCACAGCGCCCCCTCCCGGCGGGAGACTGCGAGACCCTCGGCTTCGCAGAGCAACCCGTGAGAAACGACGCACGGCGTCAGCGCAGGCACGCACGCACGCACGCACGCCAAGGCCCGCCCTCCATTCCGCTTTGACGGATCGACCTGCTCACCCGAACTCCAAGTGTCCCCCAGGAAGCTGGAAACTGCCGGCTCCAAAGGAGCCTTTCCTCTTGCCCAACAGGACGCATCGAGGATGCTTGTAGCTGGTCACAACCACTCCGACGCCGACCCCGGGGCGCCGCCTCAGCGGCTCCACACTGACGCTCATAGTGCCGACGGCCTGGCTGGGCCGCCACTGGAAGGGCACTTCCGGTGGTGTACGCTTCCAATCTTAGCTCGGGTCGCCCCAGGACCTCTAAACCAAATTGGCCGCTAGGCCTCCGCCTCCCGCAGAGGGGGGGACTGCGTGCCGAGTTCTGTTTTAACGAATGCCATTTAATTTTGCACTTCAACACTTAGGTGTCCGTTCCCAGGTCCCTCCATACCACCTGGTTACAGGACACCTGCCCTTCCGAACATCTGAACTCTTGCACATTGAGTGACCTTCGCTCCAGAGAACTCGTCTTACACTTGAGCTCGAACCAGTGAGGTACCAGGGCAGAAGTAAGTCACTGATTTAAGATAAATGAAATTTTGGAGTAAATAAGAACTAGTAAGTTGTGTTAGAATGTGTTAATTTCATGTTTGAGACACTATTGCAGATGTTTACACACCATGCACCAAGTGAAAAAACAGAAAAAGGGGAAAAATCACCGTTGAAACAAAGAACCATAGCTCAAACACATGATTCGTCTACATGGGATTTACAATGGAGGAGGTAACAATGATTGATAGGAAATGTACTCATTACCTAACTCATGTTAACTGTAACCCCTCTGCACAGTATCTACAATAATTTTTTTAATACTCTGGTTTGAATTCATTTTTTTTCCTTCTGGCACTTCCTGTGTTTGACACTTAAAGCTCCATGTAGCTCAAAACCCACCTTGCAGTTTTATATAATATTGAATGGTGCCTAATGTAGCTAAATCATACACTTGGTCACATTGCAACTCATGTCCAAAGGAACATTTCTCCCTCTCCTTCACCCTCTCCCACACCCGTCTCATCTTTTTCCTAACACTGTATGTCATTGGTTGGTTGGGATTCAGTCTGTGTGAAATGAACTAAATATTCACTATGGTTCAACTTGATCTGATCACATTCAGTGTGTCTTAATAGCTGGCCTCAGCTTTCTCACATTTGAACTTATTTGCTTAAGATGTCTCAAACATACCAGATTTATGCTGTGGCTTCTGTTATAACACTTTGGGAAGACCATGTCCTTGATTCATGTGGACTCAGCATGAGACCCAGGGAACTTCAAGATATCAGAAGAGTCCTTACACAGAAACCTCCCCATTTCCACCCATCTGCTGTGCCCCCTGACTATATGGTGTGGTCAAGTTTGTTTTGATATGGGGGACTCTCCTGGGCAATAGCAAACCATCTCAAATGGGAAGATTGATAAGGCAGGGCTAGAGGCAGGGAATTCTCCTCTGCCTTCAACATTGCTGTTATCTAATGAAACTTCTTTATATAGGAAGATCACAAAGAACAAAAAGTAGCAATACACTCTCCTCTTTTCTGTCTTTGAGACAGAAAGGGAACTGGATACTCACTTCAAAAAATCTATAATTTATGGTCTGGCTTTAGTCTTTCATATTCTTATGGGAGAGCTTAAGATCAGACTTGCAGGCCTATTACCTCACTGTGTAAACTTATCTTGAATGTTGGAAACTAGTATTACTTCTATCAAATGTGCCTTCTCTGTCAATGTATTAGATGGATATTTGAGAAACATAATTTAATTACCCTTCTTTTGGATCTGCTTGTGACTTTCTTGACCAATATAGTGAGATGGAAATGACATCATATGATTTGCTAGGTTAGGTCATCAGAATTCTTGAAGCTTTACCCCTCGTTGCCCCCTTGGTTTTTAGAAGACTTACTCTCAGAAATACAAGGACCCTGTGAAGAATCTAATTATCCTGTACCTGCTATATTGTCAGGAAGCTCAAGCTATCCAGGTGGAAAGGTCATTCAAAGACAGAGAGAGAGATATTTGGCTATCTGTCACTGGCTTTTCCATACATCCCAATACAGGCAATACAGACGAAGAACCCATCTCTGTTATTCCCACTTGAGCACACCTGAAGCAGAGAAGAAAAGTCTAGAAAAGTCTAGAAGACAAACAGAACTAAGGGACTGGTTACATGATCTGAGAGCTCAGAGTCCAATAAAAACGTGGAACTCAAGGTTTAATATTATTCAGAAGTTCAAGATGGTGTAAACAGAGAATGAAGTGAAGAAGGGGCCCTTTTATTACTACTGAGTCACCGTGGTCACTCACCAGTCACTCACATGCCTACTTCAGATACATGAAATACTGAAAACAAGCCAGCAATCTTCAGCCTATGGGCTGTCGTCACCATGGGAAAGCAAAATACCTGTTCTTGCTGTGGCCTGCTCACATCCCTGATCTCACAATATCATCAGTATAATACAGTGATTGTGGTTTTACACCACTAAGATTTGAGATGGTTTGTTTAATAACATTACATATAATCCCATTATAGAATAATATTTACCAGTCTTTAAGATTAACATTTATACTTACTAGTCATGAAGTAACAATGTAGCAAACTAATATGTTAAGCTGTGTTAGAATGTTGGATAGACATTGAGAAGATTACACTAAGTGAAAGAGTCAGTTTACATGAAATCTATAAGAGGCAAATTCATGGAGACAGAATAGAACATAGGGCTAGCAGGTGGAGTTAGCAAGGAAGTAGGAAGTGACTATGGATGGGTAGCAATTACTTTGTGGGGTAGCAGTTACTTTGTGGGGTAATGAAAACGTTTAAATGAATTACCACTGTATGAATAGAGTAAAAGATAAATGTATTCTATTTCTTAAATGGGTGAATAATATAGTATACAAATTACATTAAAGCTGTTATTAGGAATGTTGGGTAGTGGAAGATGAAGCTTGGGATAATAAAGTACATGGATATATTTGCCTAAGACCGTGATCTAATACTTTATATTCATCTCATCTACCTTGAATGCCAATTGTGGGTCATTGGTGGCACATGAAAGCTTCTTGGATCTTTCAGACACCACCATGACCAACAAGGAAGTTACTGTTTTTCTATTCTCTACTTTGTTTATTCACATACCACTTGGTGGACATTTGGGATGCTTCTAGAAATTATACAGTGACTACTAACATTCATGTATAGTTTTTTTTGTACTGGTCCTGAACTTGAACTCAGGTTGTGGGTGCAGTCCTTGAGTTTTTTTTTTTTTTTCTCTTAGAGCTGGTACGCTATCACTTGAGCCACAGCTCTACTTCTGGCTTTTTGATGGTTAATTGAAGATTAGTCCCATGGAGTTTCTACCCAGGCTGGGTCGAACTATGATCCTAAGATCTCAGCCTCCATTGTAGGATTATAGGAATGAGCCCCAGGCCTGGCTCAAGTATAAACTTGTGGGTGCTTATATATTTTATAATTTAAAAAACCTTTTTATCTAGAAAATGTTTTCATAACTTTATTGTGCTTCTTCATGTCCTACCATATTTCTCAGTACAAACTGTAACAGTTCTTTTGGGACATGTTTTAAATCTTCTGGATTTGCTTTTAGTTGCTTGTTTTCATTTTGGAATAATTGGTTACTTTTACAAGAAAACCTTATTTACACACAAATCATATATATATATATACATATATACACATATGTATATTAATAATCCTTGTTTATTTCTTGTTTTACACCTCTTTATCTCCTATTTATTGGATTATTTTTACCTTGTTTCTTTCTTTTTTTTTTACCACCTGTACGAAAGTTTGAATACAGAGCTGCAGGCTTGCTGGACTGGTACTTTCCATTTCACACACACTTCTAGCCTGACATTTTGCTGGTAATTTTGGAGTCCTTCTGCTCAGGCTGGCTTAGAATCGTGGTCCTCTGGATCTTAGCCTCTTGAGTGGCAAATTACAAGCATGATCCATTAATGCTGGGCTTTAAAAAAAAGCTGAAATTATATTCATGACAAAACAAATAACAATCATCTACCCACATATAGTTACAGATATTATGTAGACTTTACTGATACATATGTGTGTGTGTGTGTGTGTGTGTGTGTGTGTGTGTGTGTGTGCCAGTCTTGGGGTTTGAACTCAGGACCTGGACAATGTCCCTGAGCTGCTTTTTCTCAAGGATAGCACTGTACCACTTTAGCCACAGAACTATTTCTGGCTTTTTCTGTTTATGTGGTACTAAGAAATGGATCTCAGGGTTTCATGCATGCTAGGCAAGCACTCTAGGACAAAGCTGGATTACCAGCTCTACTTAGATTTTTTGTAAAGCTCTTTTCAAACATTCCCCCCTCCCCTTATTGGAATCTAAATGTTACATAATGTTGAAATCTACTAACTAAAGTTCTGCAACCTTAAATGATAAAACTTTTAGGGGCTGGGAAGGTGGCTCAGTGGTAGAGTGCTTGCCTTGCATGCATAAGGCCCTGGGTTTGATTCCTCAGCACCACATAAACTTTAGAAAAGTCTGGAAGTGGTGCTGTGGCTCAAGTGGTAGAGTGCTAGCCTTGAGCTGAAGAGCTGAGGGACAGCACCCAGGCCCAGAGTTCAAGCCCCAGGACCGACCCACAAAAACAAAAAACAAACAAACAAAAAAAATCCCTCAAACTTTTAGTAGGACCAAAAAGAAGGCAGAACAAAGAAAATACACAAAGTCCAAAAATCTGTAGTTACAATTTAGGATACAAAAGGCAAATTGATAATTATTTGATATATTTAGAGACAGAAGAGAGGATTAAATCTCTACTGTTGTACAGATTTCTCCAGTCCAGAATGAGGACGTAAAACTCACCTCATATTGAAAAGGATTGGGTAGGCTAACTGAAATCAGGGAAGAATAGTTACCTGCTCCTGAGTAGGGATTTCCTTCATTCTCCTTGGTTCACTGAAATATGTCACCAGATTCAGGTCCTCAGATATAAGCATACCAGAAAGTTCTTGGTCTTCCTTGGAGAAAGAAATTAAGGATGAACACAGAGGTGACTTAAGCAGGAGCAGGTTAAGGCAAAGCAAAGTGAAAGCAAAGCCAAAGTGAATCCTCCAGCTGGGAGGATGGGCAGGCCAAAAGAAGGTGCTATGCTGGAGCTACCAAGCTTTTATTGGGGTTTCTGGACACAGATATCCTGAAAAACTGGATTATGTGTTATTAACTAGAATTCAAGAGACTGGGCTATTATAACCACCTGCTAAAGGACTTACATGTGGTTGAGGCAACCGGGGGTGGGAGGGGGGAGATAGGGAGGGGGGTGGGGTGGAGTTCAGTTCTAAATGGGGACTCAAGACAGAGTCCCTCAGCTTAAAAAGTATAGATATAGTTGTTAGGTCTGCCAGGGAGAATAGTCCCGTCTCCCCACTCTTCATGAAGGACAGCACTGTAGCCTAGCCAGAAATCACCACCTGAAATCGGTAGTCAGCTGTAAATAACCTGTCAATCACCTGAATATGGGTCCACGAAAGGACCCCAGGCTTTCATCCCACGCAGTCACACCTCCTTCTCTCCCTTCCCTAAATAATCTACCATTAGGTTGAGCTGCTGCACCCTACTCTAGAGTGCAGCCTGTTGGTTTGGCTCTCCCACTAAACCCTTTTCTTCCTGAACCACCCGGTGGTCTCCTTTTTGGCAACCCTTTGACAACCACCACTTTGAGCCTTAAAATTCCCACCCTCTGCAGACCAGGGGTTCTCCTATCACTCCTTATTTTATCCTGTTCTGTTTAGTAAGGTTTTGCTAAACTTTTACCTTGTGAGATTTTCCTTTGTGTGAAACCTCTGGGACTGCTTTCCATTGTGTATTTCAAGGACCATGACTGACTGGGAAGCTAAATGAAGCAGCCTCTCACCAGACCTCTCTCTCCTCCCTTATCAGGTGTTGTCCTGTCCATTTCTTTTCTCTGATAATATGCAGACACATCCACCTTCCCATATGCTCTGGATCCCTTCTCCTTCCTTCTTTCTGCTGGTTTCTCTATTTGGCTTCAGCTACAGGGTTGTGCCAGCCTGCCAGAGGTTTCTACCCTTCACTCAAGGGATTTTAAGATCTTGAGTGTCCCTCAAATGCCCCTTATTCTAGATTCCCAAATCTACATTCCCTCTAGGGGTAGACTTGCCCTTTGTCCTAGACATAATGATCCCTGGGAGTATAGAGTACAGATATCCCTAGCAAGGAACCACTGCTAAGATTCTTGCTTCTCCCCATGCCCTCAAGGGGTGAGGTAATGTCAGGTTCTACTTCTGACATTTAAACTTGAGTCCTTCTGGGCTTTAGCTTTTGGAAGCCAAAGTTCAGACTCTTGTAATTCAAAGCATGTGAAATCTGCCCTCCACTACTGTGTTCTATCATTCTTTCCTTTGGAGATGAATATTATTAATTAAATGTAGAAAAAAGTAAAGGGTTAAAGAAAACCAGAAAGAAGTATGAATCCTACTTATCTCAACTTCTCATTCTCCTACCCTGATTGAGAAACAACCAAATAAAAGCTGTGACATGGGGCAAGTTTTCATATTATATTTTCAAGGCTCCATTTTCCCTTCTGTAAAATGTAGGACTGTTGGCAGGACTACAAAGAAAATATTTATAAGCATTTGGCTAAGTAAGTGTTTAATAAACATCTGTGACCTCAGCTTGGCGTAGAACTTACAGGGAAACAGATATATGGAAGTTGTAAAGCACGTTGTACTTGTTAATTCTAAAGTTAACAGTAGAACATATCAGCTAAAGGCATTATCTTTGGACATCAAAGGATGAAAAGTGTAAAGACTGGAAGAAGTGAATGTCTCCTGATCCTCAGAAAATGTCTTTCCTCTTTTTCCTGTATATCATGTGTTATCCTATTGGGAGGCAGATAAAGGTCAAAAGCAAGAATTCTGTTGTACTTGGAGAAAAAAACATTTTTCATACAAACAGCTCTCTCCACCAACAAGCAAATACAAAAACAAAATTCAACCTTTATTCTACTTATCACATTCTGCTATCCTGCCATACTAGTTTCTAAGATCTTTGAATATAAGGATTGTAAGTTTTTGTTGTGAAAAATAAAAGCTTTTAGGTAAAGCAATGTCAGCTTAGAATTATTACCACATTAATCATACACATCAATGGGGTTGAGTGCGAGATTTTTCATACATGCGTTTGTGTAATGTGCACTGAACAAACCCAGCATCCCTTTTCCCACTCTTCTACCTCCCACATCATTTTCAATATCTATTAATTACCATTCTACTTTAAAGTTCACATTTGTTGCTTTATCTTATGAGAGAGAACATGAGTTTCTTATCTTTCAGTATCTGGTTTAACAAAGTGCCCTCCAGTGCCATGCTTTCTTTAAAGTGCCAGCATGTCTCTTAAAATACTTAGTCTTGGACTGTTGTGGTTGGTTGCACTATCTCTTTTATCATCAGTTAAAAGAGATGTCTTGACAATACACCCTCTTCCTATTTGGTGGAAAATGTGCTCCCTTTAGAAACTAAGTCCTTCACAATTCTTTTAGCAAGATCATTCAGGTCTTATCCAATTACTGGAGGGTACTTGAACCACCAATGTCTGTTTCTCTTCTTCCCTGTTTCTAACTCCCAGGGTATCTACTAGTGATGACAGGGGACTAAAGTAATTCCTTCACTACTGCGGAGCTGCAAAGAGTCCTTTCCCATTCCCTAAACCCACAGGTGCTCATCTTATATTCTTCTGTACTCCTCCCTGGCCCTCCCCTTCCCTCTCTTTTTCTCTTACACTGTGTCAGACTTGCATACTGGAGCTGGCAAATGCCTGTCAGCAGGACCACCCATCCTGTGGTTGAGATCCTGCTCACTAAAATCGCTCCAACACATCTTAAAGCTAGCTCGATGATGCCAAGAGCCAGAACGTGAGCCCAATCATTTGTCCAAGCCCTAGCACATGTTTTCCGTGTTTAGTGTAAGCGTCGGGGTTCTTAGAGAACCCTAATTAACACAGATGTTTTCACTTCCCTCGGACAGGATGGAAGCACAGTATTTTAAAAGAAGCTTCCCCAGGAATTTCAGTGTCTTCGCGGTTGACCTCTTCGGGTGTCAGAAAGCACTGTGCATTTTAAAAGTTAACTTTTAAAACTTGAATCTCCAAAATCTAACTCGGTGTTTTGTACAAAGCAGGCATTCAGTATTCCTAAACTCCATTCTACGTGTAAGTTCTCAAGGGCTCAGAGAGGCTGAGCTCACAATCGAGTGACGAGCTCTCACTCGTCGTCCAGGGGCCACAGGTCGGATGCTCAGGCTTCAGTGGAAGTTCTAAAGGTCAAAGTTTGGCTCCGCAGTGACCCGACCCAACCCCGCCGCCGCACCCCGCAGCGGCAGGGTTAACAGGAGGCCCCGCCCCCGACGGGGGGGTCGCGCGAAGGGGCGGAGCGCGCGTGGGGAGCAGCAGCGCCGCCGCTCTGCGCCTGCGCGAGGCGCCCAGGGGACGGGGGTCGGACGCAGAAATGGCGGCCTCCGTGTTGTACAGTCGCTTGTTGGCTGCCGCCGCTTTGAGGAACCACCGGCCCCAGACGACGCTGCGGGCGGCTGCCCAGGTACGGCTGCAGGGTCCTAGGCTGGCCTCGAGGGCCGCCCGAAGAAAGGGCCAGGTGGGACGCTTGGCTCCTGTGGGCGAGGCTTGCGGAGCCGGCTTCGGGTCACTTGGTCGGGGTGACATTTTCCGAGTGCCCGGCGGGGCCCTTGGGCGACCTGCCCGGGGCTGCGGCTCACGGGGGACG
>NW_012267217.1:25992201-26099798 GCF_000151885.1 Dipodomys ordii | reverse complement strand
CCGGGCCCCGGCGCGTCTCCCGGGAGCTGTCACAGGCAGGGCGACTTCGGGGGCCCAGCAGGGTCAGCCGGCGGGCCTTCCCCCCCATAGCTCGGGGTCCTCCGACGGTGGGTGGCGGGGCTCGTCCGCTCCCTGCGGAGGGGAGGGGTAAGCAGCCCCGCCGCCCGTCCCGGCCAGCCAGGTGAGCCATCCTCTGCGGAGGCTCTGCTGCCCTACGCGTTTAAAGACGTAAATCGTGGCCTGTTCCTGCCAGCGTCGCCTCCGCGAACCTGAGGTGGTCACGATTGGTGGTTTTCTGAGTCAGCTCTGGAGTTCCGGGTTGTACCGAAAGACCCCCCCCCCCCCCGCATGCCATATCCAGAGACACGGAGGCCTTTATTGTGGTCGTTTTTATTAATGATGAGTATTATTTTGCCAGTTCTGGGCTTTGAACTTAGGGACTGGATGCTGTCCCCGAGCTTTCATTGTTCAAGGCGAGCACTCTACCACTTGAGCTACATATCCACTTCCCTCTTAATTTTTTTGGTTAATTGGAGGTTAAGTGTCTCATGGGCAGCTCCGGCTGGTTTCAAACTGCTATCCTAGGATTCTAGGATTACAGGCCAGAGCCACAAGTGCACAGCTATCATTACTGATTTTTTAAGAAGTTGTTTATGCTTTCAGTCTAGGGGTAGTGACTTTGGTTTCCAAATACAGGGTTTTTTGTTTGTTTGTTGTTGTTGTTTTACTTGCACTGCCTTAAGGGGTGCTTAGTTTGTAGAGAATGAGAATTTGGTAAATAGATGTGTTTTCATTCTAGTCATAATTTTTACGCTTGGAAATTCCTTTCTAAAGCAGCTTTTGTTTCGCCGGATGATAATATGCCTAGCATCTTTTCTTTTTAAAAGCTTTTTACCATGACATTAAGAAATACATCTTCAGAGCTTGCACAGACTTGAGCCTAATCTGATTTTGTAGATGGGGACCTATCACTGCATAGGCTTAGGAAAGTTATGTAAGGTCACATACTGAGTTTAGCAATTCTTCCCAATATTTTGTTTAGCACTTTGACTACCTTTCAGTTTTTCTGTGTCTTTGTTGAAAATAGTTCAGGTTATGAGCGTATAATTTTATTTTATTATGCCAATTGTGGGGCCCGAACTCGGCCTGGGCGCTGTCCCCCAGCTCTTCAGCTGTAGACCAGCGCTCTACCACTTGAACCTCAGCCCCACTTCTGGCTTTTTCAGCTTATGTGGTGCTGAGGAATCCAACGTAGGGCCTCATGCATGCAAGGCAAGCACTCTACCACTGAGCCACCTTCCCAGCCCTATGAGCGTATAAAAGAGATTTTCTTGGATTTGGTCAGGATGAATCTTCTTAGCTTTTCCTCTTTTTTGTTTATATTTTAGATGATGCATTAACTGTGCATATTATCTGTACATATGGTATACTTATTGGTGTGTTTCAGTATGTGTATACATTGGTTGTATAATGATCAAACCAAGGTAATTAGTATTTCCATCATCTCAAATATTTTCATTTCTTTGTGGTAAAACATTATTTTCTCTTCTAGCTGTTGTAAAATAAACAACCATTATTGTTAACCATACACCCAAAACTTGCCCTCCTGTCTAATTTTAACTTTGTACATTATTGACCAACCTCTCCTTGGCAGTAAGAATCTTCTGAGTGACAGTATCTAGAAAGATACTTCAGTGTGGGAGTCCTTGTGATCATGTAGCAATTTCTGTTACTAACCATTGGTAACTGATAATTTCTCTCTCTCTTTCTCTCTCTCTCCTATCTTTCTTTCTTTTTTTGTTGTTGTTGTCATGGGACTTGAACTCTGGGCCTGGGCTCTGTCCCTCAGCTCTTCAGGTCAAGTCTAGTGCTCTACCACTTGAGCCACAGTGCTACTTCTGGTTTTCTTGTGGTTTATTGGAGGTAAGAGTCTCACAGACTTTCCTGCCTCGGCTGGCTTTGAACTGCAATCCTCAGATCTCAGCCTCCTGAGTAGCTAGGATTGCAGGCATGAGCCACTGGCCCCCAGCTTCTTGATTCTTTTTTTGTGTTGATCGTTGGGCTTGAAATCAGGACCTACACACTGTCCCTGAGTTTTCATACTCAAGGCTAGCCTACTCTACCACTTGAGCCATAGCTCTACTTCTTTTCGGTTGTTAATTGGAGATAGAATCTCACAGACTTTCCTTCCTGAGTTGGCTTTGAACAGTGATCCTCACATCTCAGTGTCTGAGTAGCTAGCATTACAGTCACCAGCATCTGGATAGTTTTATTTGTGTTATTATATTGTGGCACATTTTTGTAGAGTGAAGAAAATAGTTTACTCAAATTTTTGGATTGATTTTTACTTATGTATTTGCTTGTGTAGCAGCCATCTAGGTAAAGATGTGCAATGATTTTCAGCTCTCAGAAAGCTCCTTTATTTTTGGTCAGTAGGTCCCTACAGAAAGTAACTACAAATTCTGACTTCTACCATCATAAACTAATTTTGACTGGTTTTGAACTGTGTGAAAAGAGGATAAAAACTTAATTGTAAATGAAATATAATAAAAAGCTAATAGTGTTTTTTTTAAAAAAGAGGTTGTATAACAGTATTATGTCTTCCCCCCCCCCCCCCAGTCCTGGGGTTTGAACTCAGGGCTTTGACACTGACCCTGAGCTTCTTTTGCTCAGAGCCACAGTGCCACTTTTGGCTTTTTCTGCTTATGTGGTACTGAGTAATCGAGCTCAGGGCTTCATGCACACTAGGCAAGCACTCTACCATTAAGGTACCTTCCCAGCTCTTTTCTTATGTCTTATTCCTTTCCTTCAGCATTATGTTTGTGAAATTAATCCATTGATATGAAAAACAGCTACTTTAAAAATCTTTCTAATTTTTTTGTTTTTAATACCCTATTTATGAATGCACTACAATTTATCCATCCTTCTATTAATGGGAAACCAGTTCATTTACATTTTTTTGTTGTTGGAGTAAGCCTTCTATGGCTATAACTATAAATGTCTTTGGGAGAGATTAGACTTGTTTCTGTTGCAATATATTCATGAAAGAGATTTTTGGATCAGAAGATAGGTATACACAATCCTAATAGGTTATCAGCTTTTAACATCAGAATAACATTAGAACAAGGGATTAAGTTTTCCTGGTGAAATGTTAGCTAGAATTTTAGCCAAATGAATTAGAAATAAATTGCTATTCTATGTTACTGATTTATTAGACTAAAGATTCTCAGAGTATAGGGTATTTGGGAATCAGCTGTTATTGGTTCATATATCCTTGGGTCCAGAGATTCTGGACTAGAGATTCTGATTTTGTAGAGAAGAATAGGGTCCAGGAATCTGCATTTTCAGCGGCAGATTTAATTTGTATGTAACAGATCATGAGCTCACTTTAAAAGACTCTCCTTTAAATTCTGTTCTTATGATACTGTATGGTTGATAAAAGCTTTCAGTGAATAGTATTTTATGTGGTAATAATGGAAGTGTGTAGATGAAGCTTGAAAGTGTGATTTTAATGCAGTCTTCTCAGGCTTGATTAGAACTTAATTTGTTCTATATATTGAGCAAATTAGGTCTGAGGAATTGGAAAAAGGAAAGCAGGCATCTTGGCAAATTGTGATAGATTTGACTAGGCTCTTACTTAATGGAAGCTTTGAGACTAAGAGATGTTAAAGAACTTCCTGTTGCACATCATTTTTCAGCTCTTCACAATTTTGTGGTCTTGATACCAGAAGCTGAAAAGTTAGTCTTCTTCCTCCTTTCTCCTATCTCAAATGTAAGCTGACAGTATATGTTGTTCTTAAATAATTTGAAACCCAAATTCCTTTCACATACGTAAGACTTTAAACCCTGGCTTCATTTTAGTGGACAGTGTGAACAGTGCTGTTCAGATCTATCCTTCAGGTCCCAGACATTCATGATCTGACCTGCTGAAAGTATTGGCTGGAACAAAGCTCAGGCCAGACTTCTTTCATACTTTTTAGAGTAATTCTGACTCAGCTGTATTCATAAATACATTAGATTCCTCTTCTACTGTATTAAAGAATACTCTTAGATTTTCATTTTCTTCTTACCTTACTTAGTATTTGTTTACTTATCACCTGTCCCCATCTTCTACAAATATACAATTAGGCTATAATTGTTAAGGGATGACATTGTTTTGTTTTACTACTGTATATTTCTGGTGCCTGGATGCTCAATAAATATTTGATGGATATGAATGAATAGTCTACATAAAATAAGGAGAAGAGATAACTTTCTTGGAAGATTTATGGTCCAAGCTTTTATGGTCCAAGTTTAAAGAATCACTTAGAAGGGATGAATTACAGGTTATTTTCCAAAGGTTGGAATCTCCAAGATGAGATTTTAGACTTTAAGATGGAGAGTTGGGTGAAAGAAGTTTGTTGGAAAGTGTTCTGAATTAACACCCATTGAAAGTAAGGGTGGGAGAATTGAATAGAGGTATAGTTGCAGCAAAATTACTTTATTCCTGTGGGCCATCTAAGATAGCCCTCTTCTGTTGCTAACAATGTCAGTGATGCAGGCTGCCAAGCTTGTAAAGAACTTTGGGCAAAGAAACTCCAATGATGGGTCTGGTCTGAGTGCTGTCTGAGTTAGTACTTCCCAGCAGCTCAGGCCATGGATGTCTTAGACCTGAAGAGTGGAACTGAGCAGCACCCTACAATGTCCCTGTTAAAGGGCTGTGAGTCTTGGGTTTATGAAAGGGATATAGGTAACAAATTATTTAAGTATCATCTATCTAGTGTCACATGATTTGTTTGATGTCAGAGGAATGGTAGAGAGAAAAAGTTGGCAAGGAGTTTGGTTTGGTGGAAAAGATGAGATTGGTTTTTAGATCTTCTGAATTGGGTGAAAATACCCTGTAAATCATTAGAGGTAGGCTAGTAAATCTCAATTATAAGATATGGACTAAAGATGACAAGGAAATAACTAAAACTATAAGTAACATTTGATATTTAGCTGGTACATTAGCTCTTAGGCTTTTAAATTTTGTGTGCGTGTGCGTGTGCACGCGCACCAGTCCTGGGACTTGAACTCAGGAAATGGCACTATCCTTTAGCTTTTTTGCACAAGTCTAATACTCTAGCTCTTCAGTCACACCTTCACTTTTGACTTTTTGGTGATTAATTAGAGATAAGAGTCTCACTGATTTTGCTATCCCAGCTGGCTTCAAACCTTGATCATCAGATCTCAGCCTCCTGAGTAGCTAGGATTATAGGCATGAGCTTTTTTACTGGTTAGCTTTTAGTTTCATACTGTAATATAACAACTTAATTGTAGCTATGACGAGATAAGTATTCTATACAAAATATTTTGAAGAGGGTTTTTTAGTAAGATTAACTGCCAAATTATTGTCATATATAAATATGTTTCCAATTTCTCTAGGTTTTGGGAAATTCTGGATTATTTAATAACCATGGACTCCAAGTACAGCAGCAGCAACAAAGGAATCTCTCTCTGCATGAATACCTGAGTATGGAATTGCTGAAAGAAGCTGGGGTCTCTATTCCTAAAGGATTCGTGGCAAAGACATCAGATGAAGCTTATGCAATTGCCAAAAAATTAGGTACTAAATTAAGCAAAACTTTTGCCACCTTAATATGGAAACTTTGAAAATATGATAACTTTGATTTTGGTTTGATGATAATGTTTGGCTTTTATTTAAAAAAATTTATTTGCTTAAAAAAGAAGGTAGAACTTTATGATTGTTGGATTCTACAATTATGTAATTTTTCAGCTACTGTCATGCTAATGACTCTGCATCTCATATTGGCTTTAGTAACTTGAAATCCTAAGTTAAGCTAGAACATAATTATGAGAAAAGAAATTCTGTTCATTACTTTGTAGTGAAGATTTTTTCAGGAAAATAATGAAGAAAAGTCTTAGCTGTTTATGTGTGATTGTTAAAGAGAAGTCCAGTATTTTCCTTTTCTGTTTGGATGTGAAAAATATGGTTGAGCTCTAGACTGTAAGTTCCATGAGAGTAAGGTTTCTCTGATATATTTGTTCAATGATAGATATAAAGTTGTAGGAAAGTGCCTGACATATTTCAATAATATATTTGTTAAATGAATTAAGTAATTACTCATATGAATCACAGTATTATTGATATTTTGTTAACTTAAATTTATAGTAAGCTATTAATTAAAAAGCTTCCACTCTAATAACTAAGTTTTTACTTTTAAAGATTTACAGGAACATAATAATGAAATAGTTTAGTATGTGTACACTGTATTTTCTTTATAATAGTATTTGAAACCGACCAGTCTTATGATAAACACAGTTGATATTCTATATCTATAAATATGTACACTTGGTTTCCCTTAATGTGTTTTTCTGTATCACATATAGTTAAATTCTCATCAAATTCTGATAATATATCAGAAAAATACTTATATAGAAACTTTTTCATAGAGAAAGAGGATTTATTCTGATGCCAGACTCCATGATATTACTCCATCTAATGATTTCTAATGATTCTTAGATATGGTAAGGAAGAAGGGTTAATATGTGTAGGATAAACTGTAACTATTTTAGAGTATTTCTGGCAAATTCCATGGGACTGGGACTTTTGAAGGAGTGTTTGAAGGACTTATTTCTTTAGGACAATTAAGGAACAGGTAGGAGGTCTGATTTTGAGCCATTTGGAACAGGATAATGTTATCAATTGATAAAGTATTTTCTTGTCATTAAATATTCCAAACAGTGTTATAGGATGGGCATGGGATTAGGGACTAACAAAACCTTTAAATCTAGAGCAGACTTTTAAAAATATATACTTAGTAATAACTTTGAAGACATTGAGAACAGTTTTTGTTCAGTGAGTAATAGCAGAAGGAATTGATTATGACAAGATATACAGTTATTGGTCTGAGGTGCCTCATAAGGTGTGGTATGGTTTTATCCATCTAGATTGCAATTTCCAATGCTGAGTTTTGGGTACTTTAGGATTATTTTTGCTTTTGTGTTATATTGCAAAGCTTATAAATGTTCTCGTTAAAAATTCCTACCTAAAGTACTATTTACCAAACAATATGCTTGGATATAAATTCATGTGGAGTCTGAGACCACTGAGCTTTTATACTAGTCATTCCCTCCAAAAGAGCTCTGGCCTCTTTTCCAAATATTCCTTGTTTTTTTATTATATGAAAAAAGTTGGGAAGCACTGTCCTGGAGAAAAGTTTTACCTGGTATGAATAATTGAGGTTAGAAAAGAAAAAATGGTTAGAAAGAAATCTAATGTTACGTGTGTGTCTGTTTGTGTGTATGTTCCTGTGTGTGTATGTGCATGCGCGTGTGTGCATACATGTGTGCGCAGCATGCTGGTCCTGCCCTGAAATTTTACCTCAAGGCCTATGTGCTGTCCTTGAGCTTTGCATTCAAGGCTAGTGCTCTGCCACTTGAGCCACAGTTCCACTTATGGGTTTTTGGGTGGTTAATTGAAGACAGGAGTCTTACGGCTTTTCCTATCTGGGCTAGCTTCAAACTGAAGCCTCAGATCTCAGCCTTTTGAATGGCTAGGATTGCAGGTATGAGCCACCAGTACCTAGTTTAATGCTAATACTGAACAGAGAAAAAAAAAAGTTGTGTGAGTTCATAAAGTGAAAGTTGGTGAGATTAAAGATGAAGGAGAAATTTCTGGAATGGATTATTGGAGAGAATGTTGTAAAGCACCAAGAAATGGTGGTTATATAATATAGTAGAATCAGTTATAAGAGGAACTCACCATCTCTTACAATCATTTCTAGTTCAAGGAAACATGATTTAAGAAGTTTTAAATATTTCTTTTGGCTGTAGATTGGGTTTTCTAGTATAATTAAGGTAGATTCCTTGTTTAGTTCAATAAATATGAAAATTAACAAATGCCCTCTGAGAGGGACTTTTCAAATGGCTTATAGTAAGACGACTATTTTTCTTTTCAATGTTTTAATTAGTTAGATAACTATATATAAAGAATGGTGGAAGTGTTTGTGAAGACTAAAACTAGGGAGGATAACAATTATACTTTAAAGATAATGTTCAGATCCTAAAAATCTTTTCTAGTATATAGTGCCAAATCTGTAATAGAATATAAGATTACAAACTCTAGAAGGTAGAATATGCCTCTTTTATTCATTGTTCTATCTATAAATCCTGCACAATGTCTGGAATGTAGATGAATGGTAAATAAAGTAATAGAGTTGAATAAAACACTTATTTTAATCAGGTTTATCTTATAGTCCTTTTTGATAGTTCGTGAAATTCACATTAGTTTCTATTTATTTTTGGTTTGTCTTTTGTTGTGAAGGTTTTTTTTTTTTTTAGATTTAATTTCCCTTCCTCCCTGTATTCCCCTCCTCCTCCTCTCCTTTCTCCTCTCTTCTCCTTTCTTTCCTTTCTTTCTTTTTAAATTTCATTTGTTTCTTCTCTTTCTCTTTTTCTGAGAAAGTTTTGCTATGTAGCCCTTGAACTCAGAATCCTTCTCCCTCAGTCTCTTCAGTGTTAGGATTGTAGCGCGTGCCACCTGGCCAGAAGGAACTTTTGAAGAATCTTCTTTAGGATTGTTGTTCTGAAGAAAGTAAATTGACACTTTGGAGGAGGAGCCTTTTGTGAAATGTTTATGAAAAAATAGACCTTTATTACTCTTGCTTACTATTGATCAGTATGCTATATTTTCAGTTTAGTCCAGGATTTTTAAACTGTTGACCAGGTTTTATGTAATGTATATTAGTTATTTTCTTTGGATACATATGAGTCAGGACTTAGCAGATAACCAGAAACGAGACTGGTACTTGTAGTTAGGGCTTTTTTTTTTTTTTTTTTGTCGAACATGGGTTTGAACTCTGGGCCTGGGCACTGTCCTTCAGCTCTTTAGCTCAAGGCAAGTGCTCTATTGCTTGAGCCACAGTGTCACTTCTGGTTTTCTAGTGGTTTATTGGAGATAAGAGTCTCACGGACTTTCCTGGCTTTGAACTGGTATCCTGAGATCTCCGCCTTCAGAGTAGCTGAGGTGTGAACCACTGGCACCCAGCTGTGGATAGGGCTTTTAAGAAAGATTTTAAATCTTCAATCCTTACCCAGTCAGTTCAGATACATTTGTGAATGGTTGGGACTGTGACACATTGAGTCAGTCTTGCCCAAATAAGACAGCATTAGTTACCAAGATTGGATCCAGTATTTTCAATGTTTGAGCTTTTCAGAGTGGGGAAAAACCTTGATTTACAAGAGTTCTATTCATCTTAATGTTCTTGTTGTCACTATTCAGCAAAATGTTATGGTGGGTACTCTTTCAGAAGCTTGAAAGCACTGGGAAGGTAGTTTAGTGATAGAGTGCTTGCCTTGCATGCACGAGGCCCTGGGTTTGATTCCTCAGCATCACTTAAGCAGAAAAAGCCGTAAGTGGTGCTGTGGCTCAAGGGAGCGCTAGCCTTGAGCTGAAGAGCTGAGGGCCAGTGCCCAGGCCCAGAGTTCAGGCCCTATGACCAACCAAAAAAAAAAAAAAAAACAAAACCAAAAAACAGAAAAAGAAGCTTGAAAGCATTAGTGAATACAACAGGGATTCTGCCATCCTGGAGCCTATGTTCTAGTGGGAAAGGAAATAACACATTTTTTTGTAACCTTTGTACATTAAGTGATAAGCTGATGAATTCTATGAGGGAAAATAGTAGGCTAGGGAAGGGAAGTTGGTCACAGTTGGGTAGACTGCCACATTAAGTAGGATTATATGATTGGGTTTAAGCCTCATGAACGAGATTTGTTTAAGATTTAAATAAAAAGAAAGGATACCTGGATAAAGAGTGTTCCAAGCAGGTGCTGGTGGCTCATGCCTGTAATTCTAGTTGAGTAGGAGGAGACTAAGCTCTGAGGATCACAGTTCGAAGCCAGCCCAGGCAGACAAGTTTATGAGGCTCTTTCTTCCAATAAACTACTCAGAAAAAGCCGGGTGAGGTTCTGTGGCTCAAGTAGTAGAGCACTAGCCTTGACCACAAAGAGACTCAGGGACAGTGACCAGGCCCTGAGTTCAAGCCCCAGGACTGGCAAAGAAAAATAAAAATAATAACAAAAGAGTATTCTAGACAGAGGGTACATTAGAATCAAATTCTGAAGGCAGGAATGGGAGAAGACTTGTGTAGCTAGAGCACTGGAGCTGGAAAAGGTAAATAAGGTTGTTAGTGGTATATCATGCAGGGCCTTGTAAGCCATTGCAAACTCTGGCTTTTACTCTGTGACTTAGGCATTCAGTAGTGCATCATTGGTTTAGCTTGTCTACTAATTTATACATATTCTACAGATAAAGAACGTCATCTAGGTGTGAGATGATGATAGCTGAGACCAGGGCCAAATTGATAGCCAAGATTGTAGGTAAAGTTTGAAGATAGAACTAGTGTGATCTCTTAATAGATGATTGTAGGGCTTGAGAAAGAGGGTTTGTTTTTGTTTTTATTCTTTTTTAAAATGTTACCATGACTGCTCATTGGGTATGATTTAAGTGGATAGTTTACACAATTCATTTTCTAAATATTCTTTTATAATTTAAGTTTTAGGTTATTGCTTATTTGATCTCAACTGTACTTATAATAGATTGGTTGATTCATTCTGCTTGGTATAAACATTAGGAGTGACTTTTCCTCATAGTGTAGAGTTCTTATCTTCAGCCTATTTCAATACATGTTTATAGAGTAGTTGTTACATCTAAGATATTGTTTTGTGCTTGAGATATAATAAATACCATTTGGCCATTTACCTTGACCCATAATATGGTAATTGGTGCTGTATTACCATTATGGGCAAAATGCTATGGGAGGTAAAATAAGGAGGCTCTGAATTCTGCATGCCTGGGAAACAGGGACTGCCTTTCTTATTTATTTATTATTTTGTATTTATTATAAAGATGGTGAAAAGGGGGGGGGAGGTTAGAGTTATGTAAGTAAGGTAATTAGTACATTTCCTTTAAAACATTGTTACTCCCTCCCTCATTTTCTCCCTCTTTTATCTCTCCCTACACCCTTCCTCCCCAGATTATAAAATTCATTTCCAACATAGTATCTAGTGAGTATCATTGTTGCATTACTACATCCTTTGTCTTGCTGTTTCTGTGATTTTCTTTAACAGGGAATGCCTTTCTAAGAGATATTAAAGTAGGTCCTTGAATATAGGCTAAAAGTTTGCCAATTTCTCTTTCTATCTCTCTCTCTCTTTCCCTCTCTCTTCCTTCCTTCCTTCCTTCCTTCCTTCCTTCCTTCCTTCCTTCCTTTTTTTGTTTTTGATTGAGATCATTTGTTTCTCTTAAGGTTTATTAGCTTTATACACCATATTAGTGAGGAAAAGGGATAGTGATCAACTTACTACTTAAAGAAGAAAAATTCAAGACTGTATAAAATAAATATTACATTTAGAAATCTAGCTTTCCAATTAAAAAAATATATATACATCTTACTGACTCCTGGTAAGTTCTCCTAACATTGCTGCTCAATAATGTTTATAGGACTTTTAGTGGAGAGTATAAACTAGCATTAATGTTGGTATTGGTAATATACTTCAAATCATAGCATATTTTGTTCAAAGTATTTGTAACTCAGATTTTTACAAGATATCATGTTTACATGTTCATAGAGAGGTCAGGAAGTGCTAATAAAGTATTAGTCTCAATTTTATTTTATTTTTTGTGCCAGTCCTAGAGCTTAAACTCAGGGCCTGGGATCCGCCCCTAAGCTTCTTTTGCTCAACCAGCTCTCTGTCACTTGAGCCAAAGCTTTACTTTTGGCTTTTTTGGTAGTGTAGTGGAGAGTCTCACAGACTTTTCTGCCCATGCTGGCTTTGAACCACAATTCTCAGATCTCATTCTCCTGAGAAGCCAGGATTACAGGTGTAAGCCACTGACAACTGTTTGAGTCTTAATTTTTACTTTTAATGCCTTTTAAAGGCATTAATGCCTTTGTTTTAATGCCTTCCAATTTACACAGTAAATTGTCAAAAATGATTAAATTGTTTTCATCATATAGTATTTGAAGAATGATTTAGGACTGAGTATGTAGCACAAAGGTAGAGTGCTTGCCTCGTCCACACAGGCCTGGGGTTCAATCTGTGTTTTAAAAAAGAAAGAATTTAATGAGTGACTTTTATATTGAAAAGTTAGTTTACTCTTAAAAGTTGTACTCTTTTATATGGTGAATGTTCTCATTTTTGAATGTAGAAAATCTATGTACATGAAATGCCTTATTTTTTGACATTGTAGATAAATGGGACTTGAGTAAGATTTATTATTACTGTGTTACGTTAAATAAATCTTTGTCTTGCCTGTAGCTCCCTGCTTTATATCTTAACAAAAATGTTTTTTTCTTAGGTTCAAAAGATGTTGTGATAAAGGCACAAGTTTTAGCAGGTGGGAGAGGAAAAGGAACATTTGAAGGTGGCTTCAAAGGAGGAGTGAAGATAGTTTTTTCGTGAGTGGTATTTTTTAAAGGATAATTACTATTAGAGATTGATTAAAATTGTTGAAAATGTTGAGATTTATATATAAATGAGATGAGATTTTAGCTGTAATGTGTAATTTTCTTAGTTTGAAAGTGAAGAATCTGAATTATTTTTCTTATTTCAGACCAGAAGAAGCAAAAGCTGTTTCCTCACAGATGATTGGGAAAAAGTTATTTACTAAGCAAACGGGAGAAAAGGGCAGAATATGCAATCAAGTTTTGGTCTGTGAGCGGAAGTATCCCAGGAGAGAATACTACTTTGCAATAACAATGGAAAGGACATTTCAAGTGAGTTATTAATTGGTATGACAAAATTTATGACATTCAATTTCACAAGTTGGAAAAGTAAAAATATATGATCTGTAACTCACATGCAGTATTTATGTCATAGTTTGAAAAATAGTGTGGTAAGTGCTATGAAATTTGACATGCAATGTTATGATTTAAAAAAAGTTATAGGAAAAACCTTGCTATAATAAATTAGCACTGTAAAATAGTTCACCAAATAGAAAGTTTTGTGTATCCATTGCTTCATCTCTTTCTTTTCTACTTCTTGGTATATTTTAAGGTTGTTTTTTGTTTCACTATGTGATTTGGTATTTGGTAAGTTGCAGGTGAAATTAAGTAGCAAACAGTATGATTTTACATGACAATAACTCTTATAAGTTCTTTACAGAACCTAGAATTCTACCATTGAACCCCAGGTATCAGGTTTAATGACAGTCCTTTCATAGAAAGAGTAAAAATAAATATTTTACACTGAAATTATCTGGCTTTTTGAGTATATATTGAGTATATTAAGTAGATTTTACAAGCCAAATCTGTGTTAATCAGCCAGATGATTTTCTTTTGTACATATTTAAAAGCCTTAGAAAGGATTTGATATAGAACATTTTTACTAATGTTTAAGTTAGAGTAACAAATTTTAATGGTTGTACAGTAGTTTCTTAAGTAGAACAACTTTTAAAGATAGAATATTTTCCCTAATGTGATATTTTTCTCCCACAATTGAAACTTTAGTAATGTTCAATTTATGAAAAGATCCTACAACTTTTTAAGAAAATATTAAGTTATATCACTAGGTGGTAGTAAAAACCCACTCTTAATTAACAAGAATTGTTTTAACTAGTAATCTATAGTTTTTTTTTACACAGTAAAATTTCATTTTTCATGATGCTAATGTATGACACAACTTTGCAAAAACATTTACTTTAACTACTTTTCCTTTAGCTACTTTTCCTTTTGTTATAACATCTATAAGTACCTATTATTTTTTTAACCTGTTCTAAAGCTTGAACTAGGGTCCTCTCATTCTTGCTTAGCTTTTTCACTTTGGGCTGGTGTTCTACCACTTGAAACACACTTCCAGTTGTCATTTTGTTATTTAACTGGAGGTAACGGTCTTAGAGACTTTTATGCTAAGGCTGGCCACTTCTTTCTGGCAGCTTTCAATATTCTTCTTTATATTTTCTGCTTCAGTTATAGTCTTTCTGAGTGTTCTTTTCTGATCTTGCCTATTTGATGTTTTGTGACCCTCTTTTTCTAGAAATTGAACATGTTCTCCGCCATTATTTTATTGAATGGTTATCTATGTCTTTAGTTTATATATTTTCTCCTATGTACATAATTAGTTAGTTTGGTATTTTGGTGATATCTCAGAAGTCTTGCATAATCAATGCATTTTTCTTATGCTTTTAAAAATGTCTTCAACTGATTTATCTAATTCTACTTTACTTCCAATCCCTGTTACTCTATTTTTAACTTGTTGGGTTCTATGAGCTAAGCTTTCAATTGGGTTTATTTCAGTTATTGAGCTTGTCATTTCTAGTATTTTAAGTTGATAGTTTTTTCTTTTTAAATTTTTTAATACTTACATTGATTTTGAATTGTCTTTGGGTTCAGTTAGCTGTTTATTTTTCTTGAAATAATGTGGCTGCTTATACACCTTTTTAACCATCTATCTAATCTAATCTATCTAAACTCTATCTCTATCTATCTATCTATCTATCTATCTATCTATCTATCTATCTATCTATCTATCTATCTATCTATCTACCTATCTACCTACCTAGATTTAGTGTGGGTCTTGGGGCTTAAACTCAGGGCCTAGGTGTAGTCCCTGAGCTTTTTTGCTCAAGGCTAGCATTCTATCCTTGAACCACAGCTCCACTTCTGGCTGGTTTTGGTGGTTAAGTAGAAAAAAGAGTCTCGCAGACTTTCCTGTCCTGGTTGACTTCTAACTATTATCTTCAGATCTCAGTTCCTGAGTAGATATGAGCCACCAGTACCTAGCTACCCCCCCCTCAAATTCACTGTTTGAAATTTATTCCTATGTACACTATCATTTATATTTTTTGTTGTGAAGTTGTTGTGTTTTTACACTGGGGTACTATGTATTATTCATAATATAATGTATGTATTACATATTATATATATATATATATATATAATTTTTTGTTAGGGCCAGAACCTTTCAAATTAGTAGAGCCTGTGGTAGATTTGCATATTCTTATAGGACCCTCTGAGCCTCTAGTGAAGCCCATATATTAGGTACACTCTGCTTGGGCCTCTGTGTCTGCTGTCTGTGGATCCTCATTGCCCATAGTCATCCTCCTCTCTTGGGTTATTGGTGAAATTAACAGTGCTTTGCCGTAGCTCTTCGTTGTTCTTCAAGGATTTTTGTGTGAGAATAATTGTTCAGTTAGGTATGTCTGTGAGAAAGAATGCCAGATGATGTCATGCCATCTCCATCTTGGACTTACCAATTAGCTTTTCTTTTTCTGCCTGTCCTAGCCCTTGAACTCAGGGCCTGAGTGCTGTCCCTGAGTGTCTTTGTGCTCAAGACGAGTGCTCTACCACTTGAAACACAGTACCATATCTGGCTTCTTCTGAGTAGTTCATTGGAGATAAGAGTCTCATAGACTTTCCTGCCCTTGCTGGCTTCCAACTGTGTCTGCAGCTCTCAGCCTCCTGAGTAGCTAAGATTACAAGCATGAACCATCAGTTCCAGTGATATATTTCCTTTTTTTTTTTTCTTTGTGGTACTGGGGTTTGACCTTAAGGCTTTGTCCTGGAACTCTACCACTTGAGCCACACCTCCAGCCCTATTTTTGTGAGTATAAGAATAGTATATTTAGGGTTAGGTGTGATACCCTGTAATTCACATACTCAGGAGACAGAGTTAGGAGGACTTTAGTCCAAGGCCAGCATAAAGAGACTGTTACCTGAAAACAATGAAAAGCAGAAGGATTGGGGACATTTGTCAAATGGTAGTGTAGCTGCCTAACAAGTGTAACACCTTTCAGTACTGTCAAGTAAGTAAAAGAATAGTATGTTTATAGTAAAGAATTTTTTTTTGGAAAATAGGTATATGTAAAATAAGGCTTATCTTTATGTTTTATTTACTACCTTGTTATTTATATTAAATGATAACACAATTTAGAGTTTTGTATTTTTTTTCTTTAAACACTTTGTGTATATAACTGATGCATGAGCTGCATGTGTTCTTGTCTCTTTGGCAGTGTAGAAATAAAACCAGGAACCATGATCACAGTTGTAAAGAGTTTATTTAGCGAAGAGAAAGTAAAGGCAACTCAGGAGTGCCAGTAGTGAGAAACTGGTTGTCTGCTACGTGGCCAGGGACCTGCTGTTTTGCATTGTCCCTCACTACCTTTTTTTTTTTTCCTTTTGGCAATTTGTCAGATGATGATTGGTTTGTTTGAAACAGGTAAGACCCTCTCCTGGGTAGTAGCCAAAGGATGGTAGCTTGCAGTAGGGCTGGTCTGAGCATAGCAGGACTCAAGACCTCCCTTGGGTGGTGACGTATAAGAGGACTGGCCTGAGTTATGGTAAGAACCACGACCTTCCCCTGGGTGGTGGCCACCAGTTGGGAGGAGGTAAGCCAGCCTGAACTGGTTGGCTGGTATTTTCCTTTAAAACCAACATTTTTTTTTTTTTTTAGTGGTGTTAGGGTTTGAATTTAGGGCTTCATGCTTATTAGGCAGGTGCCTTCACTGGAGCCATTCCCCACAGGCCTTTGTGCTTATTTCTTAGATACGATCTCATGCTTTTTCTTAGGCTGTCTTTATACAAAATTCTTTTACCAGTCTTCTAAATTTCAGGAGTGTACTTCCATGCTTGGCTTGATCTTTGAGACAGGTCTTATTTTTTTGCCCTGGCTAAACTTTTAACTGCTATCTTCTGATGTCCTTCTCCTCAGTAACTGGGATTAAAGGTGGGAGTCCTTGCACCTGACCATAACTCTCTGTTGATCATTATTTTCTTATGTCAGTAAATGTATTTAGTAATATGTGTTTACATAAGTAATATGTATTTACCATTTTTACATGTTAAGGTAATGTACAGATTAGCAAATATATTAATTTGTTTTAAGATTTTTAAAATTATTTTACAGCACCCCCAAATTACTTAACTATTGTATTAACATATTACTTTGTTACATTGTTTATGATAATAGTCAGAGTGAGTTTTCATGGTAGTTAGCTTTTGTTTTTATTCATGTACAGTAAAGTTAGAGATTAGAAAACCTACAGCTTTTTTCTTAGGCTGCTTCTTTCAAATGTGAATATAATCTGTTTTTGTAATTTTCTAATGGTTGTATTTTAAACATTTTTTAATGTCTCAAGTTCATACAAAAAGGTATAGGTTATATTTCATGTACATGCGTATATTTACTTATTTGGTATAAATGTCCATGTGCACTTTTAATTGTTTTCCTTGTATGCATGCCATTGTCTATGTCTTGTTCTTGTTTCATTTGAACATGTTAAGGAGGCACTGTGCTGGAAATATAAGGATAAATTTTTAAGGAGATGTAAAAATAAGAGCAGGAAATAGAATGCCTAAGTCTGATATTGTACGCAGGTAGATTTTAAAATTTTATTAATGAGTCTAGAATAAACTCTGTGTTTTGTCTCTTTTCCTACTTGGTAGGGTCCTGTGTTAATAGGAAGTTCACAAGGTGGTGTGAACATTGAAGATGTTGCTGCTGAGACTCCCGAGGCTATCATTAAACAACCTATTGATATTGTAGAAGGCATCAAAAAGGAACAAGCTGCCCAAGTATGTTGTATTCTGAAAAAATATAGCTTGCAATTATAGGATTATAACACTTAAAGATAATTAACTGTACAAAAGTGAAGTGATTGTTCAGTTTTTAAAAAGGGATTGATATCTGAGCACTGGTTGCTCATACCTGTAATCCTAGCTACTCAGGAAGCAGAGCTCTGAGGATGGGGGTTTGAAGCCAGCCCAGGCAGAAAAGTCTGTGAGATTCTTTTATCTGCAGTTAACTATCAGAAAACTGGAAGTGGTGCTGTAGCTCAAAGTGGTAGACTGCCAGCCTTGACCAAAAAAGCTTAGGGACAACATATAGGACCTGAATTCAAGCCTCATGACTGACCAAAATAAAAAAAGAGATGATCAAAACAAGTTAATGTCTTACTTAAAATATTTGAAAGTATCTGTAATTTTTTATCAGTATTCTTTGTGGGGTGTGTGTGTGTGTGTGTGTGTGTGTGAATTTAGGGGTCTTGAATTCAATGGTTTTATTCCCTTATGGCTGGCATTCAACCACCTAAGCCACACCTTCAGTCTTACTTTTTGTTGTCATTGACTTTTCTACCTGGGCTGGCTTTGAACTATAATCCACTAGGTTTTAGTCTTTTGAGTAGCTGGGATTATAGGGCCTCAATATTTATCTTGAAAAGACAGGGAGTTTTTTTTTTTTTTTTTTAAGAAGACTACTGTATCTAGTATCATTAACAATTCTTTAATATCTTCACTCATTCAGTCATGCAGTTTCTTCTTATTGTCTGAAATTGTTTCTCTTGTAATTTATTTGAGTCAGGATCATATTGCTATTGGTTAATATGTCTTATATAAGTTTTCTAATGTATACATGTTACCATTTCTCTTCATTTCCATTATTTTTTGATGAAACTGGAGTGATTATTACTATAGTTTGAATTTTCCATTACCTTAATCCCTTTTTGCTATTTTAATGTTCTTTTATGTCCTGTAAATGTATAGAATGATTTGGATTTTCATGAATCCTGTGGATTTTTCAGTTATATACACATACACAGTAATTTTTGCTTATAATTTCACTGGTTTTATGTTCTTTCCTTCCTCTTCTGTAGCCCCTGTTCCCTCTGTTTCCTTTAAAAAAAATCATAGAATTTAATTCTACTATGTCTTGTGAAAGTTGGAAATTACTTAGTAATATACTATTGAGTTGTATTATTTGGTTTAATGCTATACATGAATGATTCATTTTAAAAGTTGGAATAGCCAGGCACCGGTGGCTCACACCTGTAATCCTAGCTAATCAGGAGGGTGAGATCTGAGGATCACAGTTCAAAGCCAGCCTGGGCAGAAAGGTCTATAAGACTCTTATTTCCAATTAACTACCAGAAAACCAGAAGTGGCGCTGTGGCTCAAGTGGTAGAGTGCTAGCCTTGAGCTGAAGAGCTCAGGGACAGCGCCCAGGCCCAGAGTTCAAGACCCATGACCAACAACAAAAAAAGTTGACGTTAACTATCTTAGTGGGAAAATGATGTCAAATTAATTTCTGCAAGAACAAAAGTTTGATTGGGAAATTTCTCTGATGAATAGTGAAGCAAATAACTTCGTCAAATGAATGCTGTGAATGTTTAAAGAGATAGAGATTTGCTTCATTAGGTATTTACATGCAAGTGATATCTGGAAAGTGAAATTTAGATCAAGTAGGAAATACTTGATTTACAAGAATCCTTGAAATAATAATGTGCTAAATTAAAGCATTTTGAATGCTGAGCAGAAATGATGCTTAGCTTAGTGCTGGGCAAATTAACATGATACTGAATTGATCAGGATTATTTTGGGATTAAGCTTATTAAGTATTGAATTGTGTACTAGTGAATATCTTTCTTAGTGAAATGGTACTGTTATTTATTTATTTATTTATTTGTTTGTTTAAGTGCTGGTACTGGAGCTTGAACTCAGGACCTGGATGCTATCCCTTAGCTTTTTCACTCAAGGTTGGAGCTCTACCACTTGAGTCACAGCCCGACTCTGGCTTTTTTTCTGGTTAAATGGAGAGTCTCAAGTACTTTCCTGCCTATACTAGCTGTAAATTGCAATCCTCAGATCACAGCCTCTTAAGTAGCTAGGATTGCTATGGGAGCCAGCAGGACCTGTCTCATATTTCTTTTTTTTTTTTTCTTTTTGGGTCTGGTCATGGGACCTGAACTCTGGGCCTGGGTGCTGTCCCTCAGCTCTTCAGCTCAAGGCTAGTGCTCTACCACTTGAGCCACAGTGCCACTTCTGGCTTTTTTCTTTTTGCTTATGTGGTTCTGAGGAATCAAACCCAGGGCCTCTGGCATGCAAGGCATGCACTCTACCACTGAGCCACCTTCCCAGCCCCATATTTCTTTATTTGAAATAAAAGTAAAATTATATTTCTTTTATTTACTCTTGACCAGAATCATTGACCCTCAAAGAATTTAAGATTTTCTTTTTTGTTTTGTTTTGTTTTTGCCAGTCGTGGGGCCTGAACCCTGGGCCTGGGCTCTGTCCCTCAGCTCTTCAGCTCAAGGCTAGCGCCCTACCACTTGAGCAACAATACCACTTCCAGCTTTTTCTGCTTATGTGGTGCTGAGGAATTGAACCCAGGGCCTCATGCATGCAAGGCAAGCGCTCTACCACTGAGCCACCTTCCCAGCCCAGAATTTAAGATTTTCAATTCAAAGAATGTGCTACAGCACATTGGTCACATTGAAAAGAGGGAGAGAATTCTCTGTTGTGTTTCTGAGTAACAGCAGAACTGTTAGAATAAACATATTGACATGTTTTCTATTATTTCAATTAAATAGGAAGTGGAGGTAGGAGGATTGTCCCTTTCTCATCTGTAAAATGGGCACAATTGTGACCTGCTTTGGGAAGACTTTAAGTTTTATTGAGACATTTAGTAATAATAGTTGGTATTTCAGTAGTTACTGTTTGACTATGAGTGACTCATGAGAATTGATAAACAGGTTTTGTTTCTAATACTTTAATGCTAATTGACTATGCATCACTACTATTTATTAAAGACAAATTGCTTTCAGCTTGCAGAAAAGATGGGATTTCCACCTGATCTTGTGGATTCTGCTGCAGAAAACATGATCAAACTTTATCATCTTTTTCTGAAATATGATGCAACTATGCTAGAAATAAATCCGATGGTAGAAGATACAGATGGAACTGGTAAAGTAGCTTCTTTTATCAAGCTGATGTTTACAGAAGTGAACTCATTGTTCTGTAGAAGCTTAATTTATAATGAATTGAATGTAAATAGGAAAGAAACCCAGAAACTTATTTGATAATGAATTGAATTGAATAGCAAAGAAACCCACTAACACAAATACATATATACAGGGATTAGATTTGTACTGCTTGTATAATGACCATCAGCCACATGTGGGTATTTAATTAAAATTAGTTAAAATTATTTAAGATTTGAAGACTCAGTTCCTCTATTGTATTAGTCATGTTTCATGTGTTCAAGAGCTATATGCGATTAAAATGTGGGATAGGGCTAGCAGTATGGAGTGTTTTTTATATCGCAGAAGTTTTGTTGGTATGTGTGTGTGTGAGCGCGTGCGTGTGAATGTGACCGTGCCAATCCTGGGGCTTGAACTCAGGGCCAGGGTGCTGTCCCGGAGCTTTTTTTTTGTCCAAGCCTAGCATTCTACCACCTGAGCCACAGCTCCACTTCTGGCTTTCTGGTAGTTAATTGGAGAGAGGCATCTCACAAATTTTCCTGCCTGGGCTGGCTTCAAAGCCTCCTAAATTGCTAGGCTTACAGGTATTAGCCACCAATGCTGTGTCCTCATATCTTTTAGCCATCTATCTTTTAAACAACTTTAGGATGTTGTAGTTAAATTTGGAGTGAGGAAGAAGAGTACTGGAAGGTGAAGTCAGAAAAGTAACTTTTTTGCTGGTAGATGCTGATTGGAATGTAGATAAGAGACAATGGCAGGACAAAATAGTTCAGGGATCAACATGGGTTAGAAGTTAATATGTTAAGCATTATGATCCACCTACCAGCTTGATTTCTGTTATCTTCGTATTTTTGTTCTGTCTTTCCCGTCTTTCTTTATTCATAATCCTTTAAAGATGTAAAACCCTCAGTTGGAGGTGTAGCTTAATAGGTAGAGCATCTGCCTTGAAAGTGGGAAACTCTGAATTTAATCTTCAATACTGCAGGAAAACAAAAAAGCAAAACCCATTTTCTTAGTAGCTCACAGGCCATCATAAAAACGAACACAGTCAAGTTTGGTATGTTGACCATAGTTTGCTAATCTTTCTATTCAGCAAAGCCTTTTAAGAAGTTCTGGTCAGGAAACAAAGAGATGGTAAAATTGAATGATTTTATTTTTCCTTCTTATATAAGGTGGAGAAATACTAGTATTTTTGCAAGTTAGTGGAATTTAGCCACTAGGAAAGTGGTAGAGGAGATTTATTATGTAGCAAAGACAGAATTGATGCAACATTATTCTTTTTTTTTTTTATCAGTCATGGGGCTTGAACTCTGGGCTTGGGCACTGTCCCTGCGCTCTTCAGCTCAAGATGAGCACTACCACTTGAGCCACAGTGCCACTTCTGGTTTTCTGGTGGTTAATTGGAGATAAGAGTCTTATAGACTTTCCTGCCCAGGCTGGCTTTGAACTGTGATCCTCAGATCTCAGCCTCCTGAGTAGCTAGGATTACAGGTGTGAGCTACTGGTGCCCAGCAACAGTATTCTTGACTAATGAAGAGAGGATGGGATCTGGAGCCCAGAGTGGGTTAGCTAGGAGCATGGACTTTCTTGGAAAGTTTTTAAGGACTTAAAATGCCATGGTTTTTTTTTTTATCTTATTTGTTTTTTCTTCCTTTGTTGCCTAAGATGGAGGCAGAAATAGTAACTTTGGAGTATTTTAAATTTCAGCTATTTAAAAACCAGTTTGGAATAATTGGAATATAAATTGAAATATGTCAAATAAGTAACAAAATTAAAATGTGTTTTTTTTCCTTGGACTACATGATATTTGATGGTTGAATAGTTTATTGCTCATTTCATAAAGTTGAGATCACTTTCTCTTTTTCTCTTGAAGTGTTATGTATGGATGCAAAGATCAATTTTGATTCTAATTCAGCCTATCGCCAAAAGAAAATCTTTGCCCTTCAGGACTGGACCCAAGAAGATGAAAGAGACAAACATGCAGCTCAGTCAGATCTCAACTATATTGCTCTTGATGGAAATATAGGCTGTCTTGGTACTACATGTTTTTATATTACAGCTGGCTTTGCTACACTTACTTTGTTATCTCTGTTTGTTACTTATACAAATTATCTTCCCCTCTTGATAGTAAATGGTGCTGGTTTAGCTATGGCTACAATGGATATAATAAAACTCCATGGAGGGACTCCAGCCAACTTTCTAGATGTTGGTGGTGGTGCCACAGTCCAACAAGTAACAGAAGCATTTAAACTTATAACATCAGATAAAAAGGTAAGGGCAGAATTAATGCCTTGAAATTTAAATTATGAGGAGTAATTTTATTAGTAGATTTCATCATTATGCTAGTTGAACATTGTATTCAAAAGATCTCAATAGTTTGGGAAAAAAGTTAAAATCTTACAAGTGCAATAATGTTAATTTGACAAAGTTGATTGTTAGACTTGTAAATTTAACAATCAAGGTGAACAAATATTAAATGGCTTAACTTTCGATCCTAAAGGGTTATGAGATGATAGGTCATTTGGAAAAAAATTCCTTGAGATATGGTTTGACCACAGAAAGCCCAGAAATCAAGAAAATAAAGCTACAGAAAAGGAAGTGAGAAAAGTCACCTGTAATTTTATGTAGGATAACTTGTTATTGACTTGATTCCTTTAAGATGTGTTAATGATTGTATATTTTACACAAACACATTACATGTATGTTCTTTTAAAAACAGCTTTGCTTAGATGTAGTTCACATATTGTACAATTTACCCAATTATTTATATCTTTAAGGCCAGGTACTGGGGTTCATGACTAAAGTCCTTGCTACCTAGAAGGCTGAGATCAGAGTATCACAGTTTAAAGCCATCCCAGATAGACAAATCTGAGATTATTATCCTTTACCAACAGAAAGCTGGAAGAAAGGCCTGGCTCAAGTGGCAGAACTCAAGCCTTGAATGGAAAAAGCCAAGTGAGAGTAGTAGGACTTGGGTTCAACCTCTAGTGTGTATATACACATGTGCGCGCGCACACACACACACAGACTTTTGCTAATATATTTTGATTTTAAAAAATTTACTGAAGTAATTATTTTAAAACACTCATTTTGATGTTCAAATGATGTCTTACAAATGTGTCATAATTTACAACTACATATTTACTAGTTATTATTGAAATATAAGGGATGTGAAGCATTCAAACTAAAGACATTCATGTTATTATTCACAAATGCTGGTTAAAGAATATTACTATTGGTTGGCCAGTGTGGATTTTGTAAAGCTTATAAAAAAGTAAAATAATGGTCTAGAACTTAAGCTGGTTTCTCATTGCTAGGGGATCATATTTTACAAACTGTTGGATCTAATACATAGGCCATTAATAATGTTTATCATTGATGTTGCTAGCAGTTGTTGATGCATTGATGTTGCTAGAGTCATTCTACTCTAGATTGATTCTTTCTTTCTTTCTTTCTTTCTTTCTGTTATGGGGCTTGAACTCTGGGACTGCTCCTTCCTTCCTTCCTTCCTTCCTTCCTTCCTTCCTTCCTTCCTTCCTTCCTTCCTTCCTTCCTTCCTTCCTTCCCTCCCTTCCTCCCTTCCCTTCCCTTCCCTTCCCTTCCCCTCCCTTCCCTTCCCTTCCCTTCCCCTCCCCTCCCTTCCCCTTCCCTTCCCTTCCCCTCCCTTCCCCTTCCTTCCTTCCTTCCTTCCATCCTTCCTTCTGTTGTGGGGCTTAAACTCTGGCCCTGGGAGCAATCCCTCAGCTCAAGGCAAGCACTCTACCACTTGAGCTACAGCGCTACTTCTGGTTTTGTGATAGTTTATTGGAGATAAGAATCTCATGGCTTTTCCTGCCCAGGCTGGTTTTGAACTGTGATCCTCAGATCTCAGCCTCCTGGGTACCTAGGATTACAGGTGTGAGTCACCAGTACCGGCTACTGTAGAATTTTTAATAAATCTAATTTTAACTTGGATTGCCTTCACTTTTGATTCTAAAGGGTTATTTATCATATTCTTTTTTTTCTTCTCAGTGGCACTACAGGTTGAACTTAGGGCTTTGTGCTTGTAAGACAGGTCTGTCACTTGAAGCATGACTGCAGTCCCTTTTTGTCTTGGTTGTTTTTGAGGTAGGGTTTCACTTTTTATGCCCAGGCTAGCCTGGGCTATGATACTTTTACTTTTGCTTCCCCATGTTGCTGGGAATGAAGTCACATACCACTACAACCAGCTATTGATTGTGCTTCCTTTGTGGCTGGGATAACCACCCAGCTATTGGAGTAAAATATGGAGTCTTGTGAACTAGAATGCATAGCTGACTGGGTCTCAAAATCTTCAATTTTACTCAGAGGATTTAAGTAAAATGAGACATAAAAGGTGCTTTATTTCTTTGGGTGATGATCCCTGTTATGCTGTTGATGCAATATAGAGGTTTAAGTTTGGGTTGTGATGATACTAGACAATTGGTTGTAAATATACTACTAATAGTTATTGTATGTATATTTGAAGTCTTTAGGATAGTGAGAAAAGTTGAAGTCTTAGGAGTTGATGCGGTAATCAACCGAGAAGGAAACTTGACCTCTCAGAGTTGAAGGGTTGAATAAAGAAGCAACACTCATTGAAAGCTAGAACAAAGTGATAGGTAAACTTGTTAACTGGTTGTAGAGTATGAGAAGCAAGGTGATAGCCAACAGTGCTAAATGATGTAGAAATAGTCAAGCACAATAGAGACTGAAAGAGCTGAAGAACAATAGAAGGAGGAGCAGAGGCCAGTTTGGAAAGAGTGAAGCTGTGATTAGGAATTGAGAAGTTGGGGACTTCCTGGTGCAGTAATTTTTCCAGGATGATGATGATTGTAAATGAAGTCCCAGAAAGGACACACTGTTCTCATTTGAAAGAGAGAGAGCTGAGGCAAACTTTGTGGTATGTGCTCACTTATTTAGAAGAATATATATATTGCTTGAACAGAGTTGGTAGAGTAGGTATGACAAAATTAAGCATGCAGGTGAAAGTGTGGTTGATCCACACATTGCAGATTCTGTAGTGAAGGTCAGTTCAGGCTTGGAGAGGAGAAAGGAACTGAGGGATTAGAGAGAGGCTTTTGAGAAAAGAGTAGTTTTGCTGGGCACCACTGATTTATGCTATAATCCTAGCTACATTTTTCCTTTCTTTCTTTCTGTCTGTCTGTATTTCTTTCTTTCTCTCTCTTTCTTTTTCTCTCTTTCTCTCTCTCTTTCTCTCTTTCTTTCTCTCTTTCTCTCTTTCTTTCTTTCTCTCTTTCTCTCTTTCTTTCTTTCTCTCTCTCTTTCTTTCTTTCTTTCTTTCTTTCTTTCTTTCTTTCTTTCTTTCTTTCTTTCTTTCTTTCTCTCTCTCTCTCTTTCTTTCTTTCTCTCTTTCTTTCTTTCTTTCTTTCTTTCTTTCTTTCTTTCTTTCTTTCTTTCTTTCTTTCTTTCTTTCTTTCTTTCTTTCTTTTGTGCTGGTCCAGGGGCTTGATTGAACTCTGTTCTACTTCCAGCTTGTTGGTGGTTAACTGGACATGAGAGTCTCATGGACTTTCCTGCCCAGGTTTGATTTGAACTGGGATCATAAGATCCCATCCTCACCTGTCGAAGAAAAGAGTAGTTTTGAAGAGGTGAAAAGTATTGTAGATGAAGGAGAGGATGATGGGCAGAGAGTGAGATTTACAGATTGATATTCTGGAGATGTTTGTTGCGGTATAGTCAAATGTAGGATTTATTGTTGGTAGTAATTAGTTAAAATGGACTGAAAGTACTTCGTAGAGATCCAGTAACTTTAAGGCTACAGTGTTGGGTGATGTTTTCTAGTGAATAATGAAGTTGCCTGGAAGGAAGTAGAAGAGAGGAGAATAGGAGAGGATCCTATTCCACTATGAGTTCTAGTCCATTTAATAGAGCTCCACTCCTTTCCCTTTTTCTTTTCTTTCTTCTTTTTGCAGTATTGAGGATTGAACTTAGAATCTTATTCTTGCTAGGTAAGCATTCTACCTCTTGAGTGGCATTTCCAGTCTTTTGCTTTTTTAATTTGTTTTTCAGACAGGATCTCATACTTTTGGGGATAGGCTCTTGCTACTTTTTGCTCTTGCTGGTCTCAAATCTCAGTTCTATTTCTTCTTCCCAAGTAGTTAGAATTAAAAGAATTACCATACCTGACCTTGAGAGTCATTTCTTGAAAGTCTACAAATAAGAAAAGGAATATGTAGGATAGCCAATATCATGGCATTCACAGAAAATATTTATGGTTGAGGTTGAAAGGAGAGCTCTTGCCTAGAATGTGCAAGGTCCTGTTTGATCTTTTTCTCTTCTTTTTTTTTGTTTTCATTTTTAAAAAAATATACTTTATTGTAAAGAAGCTGTACAGAAGGGTTACAGTTACATGAGTAAGGCAATTAGTATATGACTTGTTGTTACCCCTTCCCTTGCTGTTGTCTCACTGTCCCTCCCTCCTTTTTTAAAAGTATTTTTATTTATTGTTATTATAAAGGTTAGGTATAGAGAGGTTACAGTTACATAAGTCAGGTAAAGATACATTTCTTTTTGGACAATGTCACCCCTTCCCTTGTTTGTTCTCTTCCTGTTTGATCTTTATGGTCACAAGAAAATAAGTGAAAATATTTAAGTGAGGTCAAAAGTGTAGATGGAGAAGTTTGTTTCATATCAGAGCCTCTTGGCCAAAAAGGTTGTAGCTATCTTATACATCCTAGCTTCCTTCCTTAAGGATTGAGGGAGACAGTATTTTGGTATATCTGAAACACATTTATATCCTACTGTTTGAGAAGCTATGGTGTAACTGAATAAACTGTCCTCAAAAATCTTTTTTTGGGGAAAGGATAAAATACCAACTGAAAACATACCATTGTGATAGTGAAAAATTGCTAACCTAATAGTCCCTGGGGTTTAAAGGTGAAGTATAGCCAAGGGTGGGCATGCAGGAGAAGGTGAGTGATTCTGATAGGAGCTTGTGTAAAAAAGTGGTTAAATTGATTGTGATAAATGAAGAGAGAATAGGATATCTTGAATATGACATTTACTTAGGGTATGAATTAGATGATTATGTTGGTGATTGGTTGTATTATATAGGAAGATGTAAATGGAATTAGATCTTGTTCATATGACATATAGTTAAAAGGGGAATATAAACTACGTCTTGAAAGTACCCCAGAAAATGGAAATACGTTTTGGTGGGTGATAGTCTAAGCTGGATTAGGATATGGCAATTTGCACTGAAAAATGTTTCCATGGGACTAATTTTAGTAAAATACAGATACTAGTATTTTCTTGTGAGAAGAACAAATACTCATTCCTATAAAATTGTAACCTATTGAAAACACTTTATTGACAGGTACTAGCTATTCTGGTCAACATTTTTGGAGGAATCATGCGATGTGATGTTATTGCACAGGGTATAGTCATGGCAGTAAAAGATTTGGAAATTAAAATACCTGTTGTGGTACGGTTACAAGGTGAGTGTTAAAAGACATCTTGAAGTTGATTTATAATTCTAGGGCGGTCAGCTTTTGAAAATGTAGCTATGTTTTGTCTTATCTTTCTTTTTTATTTTTGCTGATGCTGGGGTTTGTACTCAGGGCCTGGGCTCTGTCCCTGAACCTCTCTCTGCTCAAGGCTAGTACTCTACCACTTGAGCCACAGCGCCACCTCAGGCTTTTTCTGAGTAGCTTGTTGGAGATACAGGTGTCATAGATTTCCTGCCTGGGGCAGCATTGAACCATGATCCTCTCAGCCTCCTGAGTAGTTAGGATTACAGGCATGAGCCACTAGCATTCAACTTCATCTTTCCTTTTCCTTTTCCTTTCCCTTTTCTCCTTTCCCCTTTCCCCTTTTCCCATTCCCCTTTCCTTCCTTCCTTCCTTCCTTCCTTCCTTCCTTCCTTCCTCTCTCTCCCTCCCTCCCTCCTTCCGTGTGCGTGTGTTTGTGCGCGTGCGTGTGTGCGTGTGTGTGTGTGTGTGTGTGTGTTGGTCCTGGGGCATGAACTCGGGGCCTGAGTGCTATCCCTGAGCTTTTTTGCTTAAGGGTAATGCTCTGCCACTTAAACCACATCTCCACTTTGGCTTTTTGGTCATTAATTGGAGATGAGAGTCTCACAGACTTTCCTGCTTGGGCTAGCTTTGAATCACAATCCTCAGATCTCAGTCTCCTGAGTAGCTATTATAGATGTGAACCATCATTGCCTGACACAAATAGCTATGTCTTTTACTTGAAGCGTCATATAAAATGAAATTTTAAAAACTTAGAAGAAAACATAACACTGGGGCAGTAATGTTCAGAGTTTTGCTTGATATAATTTGATACACTTTTTACTTGTGACTTATCTGAAATTCTGACTTGCCTTGAATATGGTAAAGGGAGGTAAAAGTTTTACATTGTAACTTCAGGCTTTTGTAGCATTTTCTTTGCATAGAAGTATGCTAGGTGAGTGAAGTACTCTCCGTTGAAAATTTTAGTAATGGCATATGTTGTGGCAGAAATTTTGAATACATTTGCATTTAAATGCATATTGAAAAGTTCTGTATATTTGTATAATCATTTTCAGGTACACGAGTTGATGATGGTAAGGCATTGATAGCAGATAGTGGACTTAAAATCCTCGCTTGTGATGACTTGGATGAAGCTGCTAAAATGGTAAATGATACTAGTCTCAGGGTAAATTTGTAGTATCTAAAGCATTTTCCAATTCCTACAGTCAAGTGCTTCAGCTACTATAGTGAACTGTTAAAAATATTCATACTTGTTACAAATGGTAAGACAAAACTTGAGATGGATGATTGTGATAAGTGCACAAACTGCTAAAATGGCAAGTGAGCATCTTAGTCTGTATGAACTCAGGGCTTACATTGCTAGGCAGGTGCTCTGCCACTTCAGCCACAACCCCAATCCTTTCTTTGCCTTGTTTTTCTTAAAGGAAAAGAATATTTTTGCCCAGACCTTGGACAATAATCCTTGTACTGTGCCTATCAGTAGCTAGGAGCTCAGGCAGACTCTTATAGTGCCCAGCTGAGATCTTGCTAATAACTCTTTGCTCAGGTTGGTCTCAAAATATATCCTCCCTATCTCCATGTCCTAAGGCATGGGCTACCACATTTGACTTTTTGTTTTTACATTTACAGAAATAATACTCGTAGAGAGTGTTTGGATTTTTTTTTGCTTATACAAGTCATAATAATAATAATATTAAATAGGATGATGTTAGTAACTGTCACCATTTTTTGAATATTGTGCATGTAATAGTTTTGTTTTCAAGGATTTTCTTAATGTAAGTTTGGTTTTTAGATTTCTATATGGATGAGGAGACAGGCTAGATAAGCTAACTTAGTCAAAGTTATATATCAAAACATTAGAATGGCAATTTGAATCAAGGACACCTAACTTCAAACCCTAGTTTTTCCTTTTTTTTCCCTTTCTCCTTCCCTGAGGGGGTCAAATCTGGAGTCTTGCGCATGATAAAGCAAGCATTCTGTCATTGAGCCATTCTGTACCTCCAGCCTCAAACTCCTTTTTTTTTGTAATGATTCTACTGGGAAACAGATGCTAGAATTTGCTTTTAAATGTGTGTAATTTATGTGATATTTTGTGTAGAAGCACAATTGATTCTCAGATTATTGAAGTGCAGTTATCTATATAATCTATCTCTTCTTTAGAAAGTATTCAAATATGGGTTATGAAGAATGTCAGACTTGACTAGTCTTTGAGACTGTCAATTCTTTGTGAGAATACAATGTGATTGATAATATTAGAATAGTTCTGATGTTTTGGAAGGAAAAGATTGTGCGTTAATTTTGCATTATTATATATTTCTGAACTTACCTTTTTATCAATATAGAGTCAAAGATGCTCTTTTCTTTCTTTTCAGGTTGTAAAGCTTTCTGAAATAGTGACCTTAGCTAAGCAAGCCCATGTGGATGTGAAATTTCAGTTGCCAATCTGAACTGATAACCCAGTGGATGATTGACAATGTTACATGTATTATCATCCTTCAAAATACTGTGTTCTGTGTTTTGCTCCTTTTCTTTTTGTGGAGACCATAATTGCCATGTAGGCACACAAACTTTAGAGAGCATTTCGTCTGCATTTAATTTGGCTGTTCAGAATGGACTGTTTGTATAAAGAATATATAATGCAAGTTTCTAGGTTATTTTGTTTCAGTCATCTTTTGGTTCTCCTACCGAATGTCACTTGCGATATGCCTGTTTATTGTTGGATACAAGATTCTCCATTGATGTGAATCCTATAAATAAAATAAATATAAAGATAAAGCTTTATTCTTTAATATTAAAATGTACTATATAATCTAGCTCCTCCAGTGTTAAAACACTGTTTTATATCAGAAGTGTTTTATCTTCAGCACCAAATAAATGCACACTAAATATATCAATCACTGTTTATAAACAGAACTTTCAAACACTCCTCAGAATATTCTTTTAGATATTTCAGTAAGGTAACTTGTTAATTATTAAATCCTTGCAAAACACCGAAAGCTGCAAGTTTTCATGGTTCTGTGGTGTTAAGAAACATCTGCAGGTTTGTATTAAATTCAGATATATTTGCATAGACTTGGTAGACAAAATTAAGAATGTCAATTCAAGTTAATAAAAATTTCAAAATGTGATTTGGATTAATGTTGTTTTTGAGTTCTTTTTTGTGTTTTAAGTAAACAGTAGAAAGTAATGTATTTATTTTTTTATCTAATATATATTTTTTAAATGGTGAAAATACTGTACAGAGGGGTTACAATTACATGGGCAAGATAACGAGTACATTTCTTATCAAGCATTGTAGTCTCCTCCTTTGTTTCCCCTTCCTATCCCTTCCCATCCCCCTTCCCCCTCTCCCACCTAATCCTCCCCCACCCCCACCAAAGTTGTAAAGTTCGTTTTCGACATAACAACTTGTACATCTCATTGTTGCAATGGGTCCACCTGTATCCCTATTTAAACGATTTGCTTTTTCCCTTCCCCTCCACAAATTATACCGACATCAAATACAGTGAAAGCAGGGGTTATACTGTGGGGGAGGGACATACAAAGCAACAAAGAAATAATCTTATAAATGTGTTAGAAACAATAGCATGAAAGAAAAAAACATTTGAATACATATCTTAGGGTTCATTTCCCTAACATCAACTTATCTGACCTTTTCTGCTTGACTTAGACATATACTAGTTATTGCAGAAAGTAATGTATTTATTATTTCAGAAAATAGGTCTTGGGAAAAAATTGTAGATAACATTCTTGGTATGAAAGTACATATCTTAAAGCTACTTTTAGAGAATTTAATACAATTCTACTGCTCATGGGTGTGTCATATAACATATATTAAAAGAAAACATCCTTATTTCCCTACATGCATATATGCTTATACATACATGCATTTTTGTTCAACACATTAAATTGTTGATATGTGACTTAATAATATGGAAAGAGATAGTAACTGAGCAGTAGAAATTTAACCATTCTTGTGAATTTGAGAACTTCCACCTATTTTGGTGTTCCTAAAGTGTAATCCTGTGTGTGTATATATACACTAATATATACTGTGCATAACATCATAATTGTGATTATGAGTATAGAATTTCTACCACTTGAACCCCAGCCCAGAAAATCAACTTTTGCTTAAAAAATTGGACAGTGAGAATGAAAAAGCATTGATCATTTGGAAGCTGGTGTCCAGAGTGAGCCTGAAGAGGAGAAAGCTGGGAAATGAAGGGTGTCTGGATGATACTGGAGGTAAATGCCAGGATGGAACCCAGTGAGTGTTTTTGGGATTAAGACTATGGCAGTCTTTACTGCCTTGTTAGCTAGCTCAGTTCTTCATCTATTCTGACAAAATTTAAGGGGTTTTGCTAGAAATTTTAGCTTTGCCTTTTAAGGTACAAGACCACAGTTAACGTTTTTTTCTTTACTCTTCTTTCTCCCCCAAGAAGTCATGTTTTTGTTTTTCCTTTTGCTCTTACATGTGTGTTCTTACTCTCCAGTCTTTTAATTGCCTTTCATGGTGGTGGGTTGGAGCTCCTGCCATGCATACCACACTGCGCTCACCTGTTCTTCCTTGAAATTATCACTGTGGGTGCAGACAGTAGGAAACTTTCAATAAGCAGCCAGTAAGATGGAAGGGAAGCCTGAATGGGAGGGCTGACCCTTCAGCATTTAGTCAGCTATCTATGGAGTTTGATTGGCCCTCCACATTATCACCTCTTGTTCACTGTTGTAGTCATTTCTTTGGAACGGAGGTTCTTTACATGAAGTAGATTTATAGGGATTATGGACTTTATTTTGCCCCATCTATAACAAGGCATTCATTCACATCCTAACTCCAGCAATTTGTATTCACTTTACCCAAGAAAGAACTTTGCAGAGGCAATTAAAGCTGTAGACCTCAAAACAGAGATTATCTTGGGTTTCTCTGTAGGACCAATCTAACCCTAGTAGCTCAAGAGCAGAGAGAATAGTCCTGTTGGAGGAAGAGATGTGACAAGAGCAATTAGAGAAATTTCAATCATAAGAAGAATTCAGTGCCTTATTGCTGACTCTTGGACATAGGGGACCAGAAGGAGACTATCAGTATATAAAGCTAGTGGAGCAAGGAAATGGGGTCCTACAGTTATGAAGATCTGGGTCTTGCCAACCATCTGGATATGTTTGTATTGCTGGAATTTGGTAGGTGTTCAAGGAGATCTCTAAAAGGAAAGGGTCAGGGAGTCTTAACTTGATGAGGTTCTCTGATTACAGAAAAGAATTTTTGATATTTAGGGTAAGAACCTGACAGATTTATTCAGCAGGTAGAACAAAAGGTACAGATGCACCACATTAAATCTGGTAAGCTGATTATTTCTAGGTGGTTAAAGAAAATGGTGTTTGTATACTTCTAATCAGGTTATATATTAATACAATATGTATTAATATATATTTCTATACATATTAATATATATATTTCTGCTCTCATGCTCATCCTCATCTATCGTGTCATTTGGGAGCAGATTGTTCTCAGCCTCCTGAGGAGAGTATAATCGGCTAACCTCTTGATTTTAGTTTTGTAATACTCTTAAGAGAATCCAGCCAAGCCCATTAAGATTGCCTCACACATCTGTGAGAATAAATTTGTGTGGTCTTAAGCTGCAAAGTTGTTGACAATTACAAATCGTAGCAGGGATGTCTCATCATATCCAACTCTTCTCAAACTGGGAGAAGTAATTTTTTTAAAAGTTCACATCAGTTTTCTTTAAAGGAACTTCAAAAAAGTCAATGTGTCATGAGCTGATTTTTTTTTTTACAATAAAAGCACTTAGGCATACAATTATTAAAACACCAACTATTATACTCCAATTTTTATTTTTATAGGTCTAAACTTGTTCTTTCAAATGGCTGTATGCTTCCAAATCTTATTCTGAAATATGTTTTTCTCTTGCAGATTTGTGAATGGTTTGTGGATCAGCTTCAATTCACAGATCACATTTTGGGTAGGACGGAGGAAAGCTCCATCACATCCAGTTTGTGAGGAGGAAAACACAAAGAACTCAAAGTAGGCTGTAAACAAATACCTAGGGGATAAGAGGCTCAGCATTGGGTAGTTTGTACTTAGTGATATCCTGGTCCTCATTTTGCAAGACTGTGAAGCAATTGCCAATAATCAAAGAAGCCACACTACTGTTGTATGAGTCTTGTCACTGCCAATAAAGGTAACAGAAATCAATAAGCTTAGCAACTTGGAGGATACATTGAAAGGGTCAGGGAGGCCTAAACTTCCTGGCCTGGTTTGTTGCTAATCAAATGCTGACATTCATTAGTATCTTTTCTAGGACTTGAAACCACTAGTTGAGACCCAGTAGTCAAGCAATTGAGTAGAGGGATGAGTTTGTAAGAAGGAATCTGAAGAAAAGCTGTAGTTATTCCTAAAATTAGTTCCAATACAACAAAGCTCTGTTTTTCATAGTGTATGATGAAATATGCAACATTTTAGAACAGGAGACTTTGTTTTACTAAAAACGATGTATACTGATTCTAAGAATAAACCCTCTCCCATCCAAGTACTAACCAGGCCCGACCCTGCTTAGCTTCCGAGATCAGACGAGATTGGGCGCGTTCAGGGTGGTATGGCCGGAGACAGAATAAACCCTCTGAACTAGAAATACACACAAAATATAAAAGCAAATAAAAATTAGCTGCCATGACAAAACCCAGAAATAACTATAAAAAATAACTATAAATGTTCTTGTGGGCTTGACAATGTGTAAATGTATGCACAGATGTTTGAATGCACTTATATTAATAGAATCAGACACAATGCCATATAATTTCAAGATAAAATCGACTTTCTTATATAGCATGAAATATAGGTCTTTAATTGCTGTATATTTGAGGATGTGTATCAAAACCTAGGATTTGCATTACTGACCTTTGGTTTCAAAGTAACTTGTTCTTATGTCTTTCAGCACTTGTGTTAATTTCTTCTTATGATAAAATTCTGTCAGTGAAATGGATTAGTTGTGTAAAAGCATAACTATACTTAACATTTTCATGGCAGTTGCTGAAAGTCTTGATGGTACTGTGTATAACACTTTTTGTTCCATGCCTAATTACAGTAGGCAAAACATGTTCTTACTATTTAGTATTGATGAAGTTTTGGTCTAAATACTGGCATTTGTAGAAGAGTGAGAGTGTGTGTGTGTGTGTGTGTGTGTGTGTGTGTGTGTGTGTGTGTGTGTTCATGTTGACTTTTCCTACTGACCATTCTTACTAATATTAAGAACTTCTTGTATATCTTAGAATAAGCATTTGTGTATCTTGTATTAAATATGTGCTAGCCAGCATTTTGTTGTGACAAAATACTTGTAAGAAGGAACTTAAAGAAGAAAAGGTTTGCTTTGACTCAGAATTTCAGACGTTTTAGTCCGTGGTCGCTTGGCTCCCTTTCCCTGTGCATGGTGAAGTCCATCATAGTAGAATGCTGTAGTGGTGGGAAACTGCTTACTTCATGGCCAGGAAGCAGAGGAAGGGCTGGGGCAAGATACACCCTTCTAGGTCCTGCCTCCAGTAACAGCTTCCTTCACCTAGTTCCCAACATCTCTCAATGGATTAATTAATTAAGGCTAAAGCTCTTAGAATCCAAGTGGTTCCCAATAGCTCACTAGTTACCAATCAACCTGTTAACATGTTATCCTTCAACATATTTCCTCATATGTCAGTTTTGTTAAAAATCAAATCCATTAGCCTTTGCGGCTTTCAGTCTTCACAACATACTTTAAAATGCTTTATTGGTTTTGACATGAAGTATAAATATATATAGCCCCCCAAAAGCCAGCTTCCCAAATACCAATTACTTAAAATTTCATCTAGTCACTAGCTTTGTCATCTTTATGCTACTAACTTCTTGTATGTTTTTGAGAGTATCTACAACTTACATTTATAGGGAAACTTTTTTGAGATAGGGTCTCACCATGCCCAGTCAGGCCTTGGGCTGTTATGTATCCTATACCAGTCTCAGACTCAAGATCCTCCTACCTTAGATGCCAGAGGGCTGGATTACTGTTGTCAGTGCCATATTCACTTTACAGGGATACTTCATTAATTCTCATTTAGGAAGTGGGAAATGATCTATTGAGACAATGACAGAGGGTGTCTCAGACATTGTTTTTTTCATTCAGTCATTTAGCTATCAAAGTTATACCTGTTTATTTGTGCAGAATTGTACTATGCATTTTCAAGGTTTCTACCCTTCAATTGAATGATCACATTCTACTAGGAAACATTTCTTATTTGACACTGGATAAATAAAAATGTGGGCTGATAAGAAATGAAAACAGTTTGTCTAGTGATTCACTATTTTCTATCTGGAAGACCATGACTCTTTTTTTTTTTTGGGGGTCCGGTAGTGGGGCCTGAACTCTGGGCCTGGGCGCTGTCCCTCAGCTCTTCAGCTCAAGGCTAGCACTCTACCACTTGAGCCACAGCGTCACTTCCGGCTTTTTTCTTTTTGCTTACGTGGTGCTGAGGACTCGAACCCAGGGCCTCATGCATGCAAGGCAAGCACTCTACCAGTGAGCCACTTTCCCAGCCCCAAGACCATGACTCTTAAAAGAAGCGAGTGTTGATCTGAATATTTCTTTTTTCTCTTTGTGATGTTGAGACTTGGACTGAGGGCCTTGTATATACCGAGTAAGTATTCTACTATTAAGCTACATCCTTAGATCAATATAATTTTTTTGAGGATTATATTACTTGAGCCACATCATTCTCCCCAAATCCTTTTGATTTAGTTTTTATTTTTCAGATAGGGTCTTGCACTTGTGCCACATGGCTAGCACTGGACCTTTGATCTTCCTACCTCTGCTTCTGGAGTAACTTGAACCACAAACTTGTATTACCACACTTTTTTTTTTTTTTGAGATAAGACCTCATTAACTGCTATGTCCTCTTCCAGAACATCGGTGTTAAAATCATTTTTAAAATGTTTTCCCCCCTTTCTTTGAGACCAGTACTGAAAAGAACAGCCTAAGAAGCATTTTTAAACAAACTGGCCATGGCTTTCTTTTTTTAAAATTGTAATTCAGCTGATATATACTGTTTTTCATCTTGTGAGAGCCATTTGAATTATGGGTCAACTTTTCAAACACCATAGATTTAATTTATCAGGCTATATGTTTTTATGTTTGATATCATATGCCCATGTAAAACTGTCAACCTTTCCTGACCTCTGCAGAGACCATTGAACAGCTGTGGGGCTGTATCTGACTCCTGGTCTAGCATTCCTGACACTAAATGCTTTGTATGACTCCTTTCCATGGTGTCCTCCCCTGTAGATTCTGCTCTTCAGTGGCTGTTCTGGTGTACTTGTCTGTGGGCCAACACCAGCTGCTCCCTGAGAATTAATACCATACGAAGCAAAGGTTATTTTTGTGGTACAGTGTTGGCTTGGTGCCTATTTTGTAGAAGTCTCATTGCTGAGAAAGCTGAGTAGTGACATTTAAAATCTATGTACCACTTTGTTATCATTGCATTGCCAACTAATTTAACTTTGTCCATGTCACTCAGCCTGCTTCATGAGCAGTGTTTGGCAAGCCATCATCAGGGGGACTTAGGAATGAAACACCATGTGAAAGAAGTGCATTGTTTTGAAATATCCTTATTGAGAAGAAAGCCTGGAAGCATCTCTAAGGTGAGACAATTTCACTCAAAAACAAAGCCAAATCCAGAGATCCATTGTTTCTCACCCCAATGTCATCAAATATCTAATATCTTATTCAGAAAGGATTACTGAATGTCAAGAACCCTATTGTGGTCAGTGGAAGTTAAACACAGGCCTGGAAATGACCAGGCACTAACACTACATAGTAAACAGATCGTAGGGTAGAGACTGCTTTTGGTGTAAATGATGTTGGCATTGGGTGATTAGCTGCACTTGTAAGCTCATGCTTTCTGAAATATCTGGCAGGGACAAAAAGTTACTTCAGTGTCCCTTTGGGCTTTTATTTTTCCTTTGCAAACAATAGAAGTTTTCTGCTGTCTTATTCCAGTTGGGTTTCAATATGGATAAATACCTTTTTTAGGTGCCTATTAAGTATGCAGCATCCTTAGCCCACAAGAAAGTCTGATTCAGCCAGGTTAGGAATATTCATATCTAATAAACTCCTTAGGTGATTCCAGTGCAGGCGGCTCTTTGAAAAACACAGTAGGGCAGAGGATAAGAGAAAATGAATTGGCATTCCACAAATACCTAAGTCATTCCAGGACACATCACTTCAGTGGTTCCCTCTCAACTCTTGAATAGTATGTGCCGCTGCGTTAGACTTAATTGTGTGTACACCCATACTTAGGGAATGGCTTATTAGGTTTGAAGAACACAAAGAACCCTTTTCTTTCTTCTGTCCCTCTCTTCTGTGCTCGCTCTCTCCCCTTCCTCTCCTTTCTTAACCTTAACACAAGATCTCATTTATGACCTCCCTGCTTTTTGCTACTGTTTTGCTTATGATATCAGGTCTCACTATGTGGCCCAGGCTGGCCTTGAACTTATGATTCTCTTGTGTCAGTCTCCCTAAGTACCGGAATTCCATGCGTGCAGCACCATGCCTGGCTTCTTACTTTTTGTTTGTTTGGGACTGGGGCTCCAGCTTGGTATCTGACATGTTTGCTCCTTGGCTAGTGCTGTACCAACTGAGCCACATCCCCAGCCCCCTTACTGTCTTTTAGAATGTAGATACGCAGGAGAAAACATCATCTTATACTTTAGCACAGTGCAAACCAAAGAGCCAGTCTCTGTAGCTATTTATTCCTAGTTTCTACCAGGTGAAGGATCTTTCACTGGAATGTAAGTCAGTTACACCACTGAGTACATTGTTTAGTCCATCTGATGTATGTTTCTTCTTGGCAGCATAATTTAGCCAATGAAGGAAGCTTCAGTGCTTTGGTTTATGTTCTGTTATCTTGTTGCCAGCTGATGACAAATGGCTTCAGGGACCAGATTTGGAATAATACTACCCCAACAGACATTTAAGCCTTATAGAATACTAACAGAGCAGCTTTAGGTAAAGAGAGGGTCTACAAAGATAAACTCCGGTGTCACTAAATACCAGGTGACCAGACCTGGCTTTTTCAAAAGCTACCGAAACTTATTCTCATAGTATAACGTAGTTTCTTTGTGCTTGGCCTGTCCAACAGTGGAAGTGGCAGTGAAAGGAAACCCACTTAGATCGCCCAGAGAAGAAAAACTAACATCATTAGTTGAGAGTCTTTTTGAAGAGGGAATGTATGCCAGCAAAACCTTTCCCTCAACTTGAACCAGTCCTTTTGCCAACTCTGGAGTACTTTTGACATCAATTTAAAAGGACTAAATACACTATTACAAATACAGCTACACTTTGTTGATGAAATTTCTATGATTTTTAAATTGTTCAATCTAAGTACAAGTTGTCATGTCGAAAACGAGCTTTACAACATTGGTGGGGGGGGGCGGGCGGGGGGGGTGGGTGGGGGGAGGAGGCTGGGAAGGGAAGTGAAGGGTAAACAAAGGAGGAAGCTGCAATGCATGATAAGAAATGTATGCATTATCCTGTCCATGTAATTGTAACCCCTCTGTACAGTGTGTTCACAAAAAAAAATAAAAGAAAAAAAAAGAATAACAGGAAAAGGATCACAAGAGATTCTTCCTTTTTTTTGTGAGACAGAATTTTACTGGGATCAAACTTGAGATTTTCCTGCCTCAGTCTTTGAACACTCGGATTACAGATGTAAACTACTACTTCTGGCCTTGTTAAGGTCTTGTTAACGAGAGATTCTATGATTCTATAATTCAAGTACACAATTATTTCAGATTTACTTCTAACATTCATTAAATTCAACAAACATTGAGTAACTTTTATGAATGGGCAATGAGATTTGATTCCTTTTGGTTTTATAATTTGGTGAGAGATAGGCATTAAGCAATTATATAGGTCTAGTCATAAATCTGGAGTTTGAGCTTAATGAGAAAAGGCAAGTATGCAAAGAGTTAATAATAATCCGGTATAAGTTTTATTTAACCTAGGAACATGTCTATAATTCTAGCTACTCAGGAGCCTGAAATCTGAGAATTCAGGTTTGAAGCCAACCTGGGCAGAAAAGTCCATGAGACTCTTATCTTCAGGTAACCACCAAAAGAAGTGGAGATGTGGCTTACGTGGTAGAGGACTAGTTTTGAATGGAAAAAGCCTGAAGCCTGGGGTTCAAGCTCCAGTGCTGGCAAAAACTCCATTTAATTTAGCAAGTGGTTTGGTGCATTGATTTTATATCAAATATTATTCTCAGTGTTAGAGACACAAAAATAAATTCAAGAATGTTCTTGTCCTCAGATCCATTTGATAGTATACTTTAACACCCATACCTTTCTTCAATTCTCACTTGAATTTTGTGGTTGATTTATATAGTTGTAGCTATTCAACTTATCCTCTGTAACAGTGAGGCAGACCCATACATGTGTGTGTTTGTGAATTTGTCTTGAAAAATCTTTTCAATGGTTATTACTGTTAAACCAATTGTTTTTCATATGTAACAGTATTAGAGCTTGAATTTAGGGCCTGGGCTCTATCCCTTAGCTTCAAGGGATAGTGCTCTATCTGGTTGTGACTTTTTTTTTTTTTTGGGGGGGGGGTCCGGTTGTGGGGCCTGAACTCTGGGCCTGGGCGCTATCCTTCAGCTCTTCAGCTCAAGGCTAATGTTCTACCATTTGAGCCACAGCACCACTTCTGGCTTTTTTCTTTTTGCTTATGTGGTGCTAAGGAATTGAACCCAGGGCTTCATGCATGTAAGGCAAGTGCTCTACCACTGAGCTACCTTCCCAGCCCTGGTTGTGACTTTTGAGACACCAAAGGTCCTGACTGATACAGACTTTGCAGAACAGAATTATTGTTGCATATCTATCATAAAGTTGTTGCCTTATATTTAAAGTGATCCCAGGGTGGGTTCAATGTTTTTTTGGTTTGTCATAGGTCTTGGTGCTGTTCCTGAGCTCTTCAGTTCAAGGCTAGCACTCTACTGCTTGAGCCACAGTGCCCCTTCTGGTTTTCTGTTGGTTAATTGGAGATAAGAGTCTCATGGATGTCAACTCTCTGAGTAGCTAGGATTACAGGCATGAGCCATGGGCGCCTGGCTGTTCAATTCTTTATTTGTCACATGTTGGTACCTTTTATGTGCCAGCCACTGTTCTAGATACTGGGTCACATTAGTGTACCAAAGAGACACATTTCAACCTCCTGAAAGTTGTGTTCTGATGAAACATCTAAATGTCTCCTGATGGTTATTCCTTTCAGCTTTGACATTTTATATGTTTTTATTGTAAAAATACTGTACAGAGGGGTTACAATTACATGAGTAAGGTAATGATTACATTTCCTATAGAGCATTGTTACCTCCTCCTTTGTTTTTCCCCTACCATCCCTTCCCTCCCCACCTCCCCAATTCCTTCAAACAGTGGATTTTCCACCTTCTTGGCTTCCTGCTTTTTCACGACAGCAGGGACCAGGGCCACCTTCTTCCCCTTGGCCTTCTTTTCTTTCAGCATCTTGGGTGACTAAAGAGAGAGAGAGAGACCTGAGTTCTTAGGTCTTCTTTTTAAATTTTATGTGTATAAGTAGGCATAGATACATGAGTTCATGGATATAATCTAGTCATATAGGGCAATGGAATTTTGCTTTTGCTTTGGGGTGTATTTTTTCTCTAGGTCTCAGAATGCCTGATGAACAAGCATTTGAACTCTCCATTCATGGTAAACATACAGTCTTACTCTTTCATGTGTGGACAGTAGTACTTTGTGACAAGGGCTATCCCTACTCACAGTTGAGGACATAGAGGAAAGGTTAAGTGACTTGCCTGAGGTTTCATGTGCTGTGACTTGAACCAGGCCTGTCTTCAAATTCCCCATTCTTGCATACTTTCCACTTACTCACCCCCATAGCCTTACTAGTAGGTTTTAGGACGGAAGTGATGTCAGGCTTTAAAATGGTCTGTTCCCTACAATCATTGGTAGAAGAATCCTGAACTCAGTGAAAGGTTCTCTTTCTACATGTTAGGAGATGTTGGAGCAGGGGGCAGTCCCTGGTAGCATCTGTACCCTGTTGCTTTGTTTCCTCTTTCCTCTTTCCCTCTTCCCTTCTGTTTTCTGGTCCTCTGTCCATTTTCCTTTTTCCTTGTGTCTTCAGCTACTAGATGGACTTTAATTTCATGGTCTGGAGAGGGTGGTGACCTTGGAGCTAAAGTATTTTGTATCATTGGCAGGTGCAGGTGCCAGACTAAGTACCTCACTCTGCAGAGGGGGTACAATGATAAGATATCTCAGTCATTAAATTGGAAAGTGCTCACAGCAAATTGCTTCTGCTAGAGATTTTCTACCCCAGGGTAGAAGAAGTGAGAAGAATTCACTCAGAGGATAATATGATCCTTGGTAAACTATAACAAAATTGTGATATTAATTAAGGACCCAGTTGTCAAATTTATGATGGGATTTTTTCCCTAATCATCTTCTAGAAAGACTGTTAGCGCTGCAAAGGACTAAGAATGCCAACCCTCATCAAAAGGAATGTGACATAAACTTCCTAAAGGTGGCAAAAATCAAATATCATATTCCTCAAATTACAAGGATGAGACCACCTTTCACCAACAAAGAATACATGTGTGGGAGTAAATAATTCATGAAGAATATGATTTCTGGTAAAAATTTGCTTTCACATTGCAATAAGCTGTCACCTTAGGTCAGCACTGCTCAATATGGTGCTTTTTTCCACTTCTAGACAAGACAGTACATTAATTAAGCACCCAATAATTAACTACTTTCTGTCACATGAAAATCACAATCACCATATAAGGTAGCATCAGCTATTTATTTTCCTTGCACCAAACCGTGTAGATCATTATCAGCTTAAAGTTTTTTCTTGGTTTCCTACTGTGACACAATAAGCAAAAGGGTATTTGCAGGAAGGATCCTTTCTTTCCCTGAGAAGGCAACTATTTATTATCTACCATATTTCAGATTTGTTTATGTTCTCTTCAACAGGATACCTTTGGTAACATAAAAAAGTGGAGTTCAATTTAGTTGAACAAATTTCTGGACATGATGGCAGAACTGTGAAGATGATTAAGGCATGGTCTTTGCTCTTTAAGGAGCCTAGAGGGTGGGGGAAACAATAAAGAAAATCTGCTGCTTTTTCTAGAAAGACTGTGCTTTCCAAAGCCTGATTTGGATGAGGGTGCTGGGAAGAAGGGATGGAACCAGGAGAGGGGCATCGCATCACTAGGCTGAAATGGGAGACCACAGGAGGCTTCTGAAACTGCATGTTGAAAGAAGAGAAGGAATCTTCCAGGTGGACATAGCTAGGTAGCAGGAACTTCCTGATGAGGAGTGGTCTGGGCCCATGTGGAGAGGTGAAGACACAAGATCAGCAGGTCTCACACACACACAGATCTTAAGCTTGGGAATGACTGTGGCTTAGGAAGTATAGGGAGGTTGCACCTAGGTTGAAACTGGAAGGCAATTGTCCTGTTAGCCTCCTTTGAGCAGTCCCAGGGCTCAAAGGCCCTGATAGCATGAGGGAATGGATTGAACTTTGCTTTCCAAATGGCTGTTCAGTTAACCCAACATGATTTACTACAGTGATTTGACAGAACACCTTTATTATTTGCTTGATCTTTATATGCACTGGGTCTATTCCTAGACTTTCCCTTCTATTCTTTTGATTTTGTTGTCTAGTTACATACCAATATTATTATTCTCTGTATTTTTCTAATTACAGAGACTTTATAGTATATTTTAATATCTGTTTGGACTAATCCTTCCTGAGCTCTCCTTTGCCAGTGTTTTCTCAACTTTCTTGTGTGTTTATTTTCCTGAAATGAACTTTAGGATCATCTTTAATGAGACATTTAACTCTTGATTGTGATTCCTCCTGAGAGTGTTGAGGAACTTATTGTTAGCAACTGTCTCTTTCTAGGAATCTTGCTCCTTCAGGAAAATGAGTGATGAGAACCTGGTACTGATGCATGTATGTTTCAGGTATGTCCAGCATTAGAACCTAACCTTAGCTGTGGATTAGAATGATATAAAAAGCTTTAAGAAATACCAGTGCTGGGATTAAATTAGAATTTCTCCAGATAAGGCTATGATATTAACATTTTAAAACAATTTTCCAGCTCATTCTGTGTAGCTTTATTGAAATTCTAGGTTCAGAGATGCAGCAAGCAATATATTTGTTTCACTTTCTGGGAGGACATGGAAAGTTCCATGTATTAGGTTGAGACACAGGTATACTGTTCTACCACAGGACAGCGCATGTGACAGAGAAATGATATTTGGGAGAGGAAATTATGAGAAAGAGTTTGTGCTATTAACCTTGGCTCAGGCCAGCTGATGCTGACTCTCAGTGGAATTATAGAGTATAAACTTCATCCTTGGTATTTTTGCCAAATCATTCAGAGTACAGGTTTTCTCAAATTTTAGATATTCTCTATTTGAAGTACTAAAACATCATTTTGCATGTATATGTGAAGACAGCAAAGATCATTTATACATATATAATAAATTTGCTTATTTATTTGATGGTACTAGGGTTTAAACTCAGCGCCTGCAGCCACTCTCATCATCTAAGCCACATCCCCAACCTATTTCACTTTAGTTATTGTTACTATTATTATTGTTGGTTGTAGGGCTTGAACTCTGCGGCTAGGCGCTGTCCCTCAGCTCTTCAGCTCAAGGTTAGCACTCTACCACTTGAAGTGCCACTTCTGGTTTTCTGATTGGTTTATTGAAAATAAGAGTCTCACAGCCGTTTCTGCCAGGGCTGGCTTTGAACGGAGATCTTCAGATCTCAGCCTGAGTAGCTAGGATTACAGGTGTGAGCTACAGGTGCCCGACACTTTAGTTATTTTTTGAATAGAGTTTCTAATTATGCCTGGCAGGCCTGGACTGCCATCCACCAGCTTATACTTTCTGGATATCTGTGATAAGAGGTGACCATCACCATGCCCAGTGTTTTTTATTGTATGATATGGGGTTTAATGAATTTTGCTGCTTGAGTTGATCTCAAATTGTATTCCTCCCAGTCCCAGCTAGGATTACAGGTGTGAGCTATTCTACCTAGCCAATTCACATAATCTTATACTGGCCAGGAGCTACTTTCATCATTTATGAAACATTACGTACTTTCCTCTCCTCTTTGTCTCTCTCTCTCCCTCTCTTCCTTCTTCACTCCCTCCCTGAGGTTGACATTTGTTGGAAGTTTGTACATCTGACCACAATAACAGTCATTCTGCTTTTCATGCTATACAATTGTGTTTTGTAATGTTGAAAAGTAGTTCTTTGTTACCAGTTGTAGTTAAGATACATTCAAGGAGAAATAGTAATGGGAAATAGGAATGAGAATATCTTGATTTGATGTTTGATATTTTGACTTCTCATTGTAAATTGTACACTGGATGGCATGGTCCATACTGTCCAGAGGCTGGTTAGGAAACCAGTCTTCATTTTTTGACACATCCTCTGGCTGAGTGAGCAATTGAGTTGTCTCTTACCTTTCAATCATGTGAGCCTCAGGGTGGTTTGTTTTTGTTGAAGGAGATGAAAATACTAATTATCCTGATTTGCTTATGATATGCTGCTGACATATATCAAATTACCACACTGTACCCAACTATGTATCATTATTGCATGCCAATTAAAAAGGATGGAAATGGTATGTTGCTTTTCCTCCTTATTTTATTCATTTTTTGGTGCACTGTGTCACCCTAATTAGCACAACAAATGTAATTTTATGTGACTTCTTTTCATAGCTCATTATTTTTCCACCAGAGTAGGAAATTGCTGCCCCAAACATTTTTTGTTCTACTTTTTCACAAAGGAAAGTACCCATTTTGAAAAACATTTTGCTTTTAGGTTTACTTCCATAAAAGCTCCAGGGACTTTCTTTGTCAAGGAAAGAATCATTTCCTCATCCCTAGCAGCAATCAACTCCTATAGGGTTGATTCTGCTTAAATGCAATGCTGATTTATAATGTAACAACTTAAATGCATGTGATTTTCAAAAAAAAAATGGAAACAATTGTGTACTGTGGAGCAAAATACGACATCTTAAAAGAGTTTTAAAAACAGCTGCAGGAGTGATGTGGTTTCTAAAGAAAGTTCACACCACATCTCACATTAAGAGAGTTCATTTGTATTTTGCACTGTCACCTGAAAGGAGAAAAGTGGAAGACAAAAAGATCACTTGCAGGCTGTTGTTAAGGGGTTTCCTGTGCTGGGTAGTTTTTTATGACTCATTTGAGCACAATATATTTTGCCTGATATGAGAGAAGTGCCTACTTTGTTAATTTAAAATATTTCAAAGAAGTAATTTCATACTGTAAAATTTTGTTAGAGATAACTTCATTATTGCTGGAACAATTTTGCAACATCAAATGCGAATTTTATGTACATAGTTGCTTATAAATGTTCATAAACAAAATGCTTCTCTAAGTCTGAATGTTAGAGACACACAAGCACAAATTGCTACCAAGCACTGTAGATGGAGCAATTTCTCTAGCTTTCTTTGTTCACTCTCAGAAAACTGGAAACATCACAGATTCTGATGTAAGCCAGAAGTCTTGGGAATCCTAAACCAAGATATATAAAACAGATAAATTTTAAGTGACTGACTTATTCTCTTAACAAAGAATGTCCTCAAATCTGACACACCGTGTTTAAAATCAACATCTGTTGTCTTGGTTTTCTGAAAATCTTGAGATGGGTGATATAAAGCTAGCTCATTCAAGGTGTTGCATCAGTCCTAGAAAGATGTACATTTGAGAGTCCTGGCTTCTTTTTTTCTTTGTGTGTCAGTCCTGAGGCTTGTCCCTGAGCAAGAGGGTTAGCTCAAGACAACCCTCTACCACGTGAGCCACAGCTTTGCTTCCAGTGTTTTGATGGTTAATTGGAGATAGAGTTCACAGACTTTCCTGCTCAAGCTATAAGCTGGCTTTCAATCATAATCCTCAGATCTCAGCCTCCTGAAGAGCTAGGATTACAGGTGTGAGCCACCAGTGCCCAGCTCTGGGTTTCTTAAAATAAGAAATTATTATTATTTTTTTAACCTTATAAAAAGAATGTGTTGGATGCTAGTAGCCCAGGCCTGTAATCTTAGCTACTCAGAAGGCTGAGATCTAGAGGGTCACAATTTGAAGCCACCCCAGGAAGAAAAGCTTGAGAGACTCTATTTCTACTTAACCAACAACAACTTGACTGGAGGCATGGATAAAGCAAGAAAGGTAATATAGCAAGAAAGCAGAGCTAGAGTTTGAGTCCTGAGTTCAAGCCTCAGAGCCTGCAAAAGAACAAATAAATGAAAAAGAGAAAGAGAAACTTCCCACCTGCCTTTCCTGACAACTAGAAGACCCTCCTTTGTTCTGATACACTTTTTGGTGTCTTTGGGAACTTTCTTATTTGTAGTTAAATATCTTAAGTACAACATTTACTGTCATCTTTTTAATGGAGAAGGTTTGGTTAGGTTAGAGTAATGCTTTTGGAATGTCACTTTTCTGACAGGGCCTCATGTTTGCTTACTAGGTGGTAGGTACTCTTTCATTTAAGCCACACCTCCAGCCCTCTTTTGAAAACATTTTTTTGTGCATTTTGGACAGATTTCATTATATTTTCACACATGTATATTATGTATTTTGATTATATTCACCCCCCCTTACCCTCTGTTCATCCCAGTATACTCCCTTCATTCTCCCAAACAATCTCTCTGCTGCTTTCAAGTCAGTTTTTAATTTTTAAATTTATTTATTGTTTCTTTGCGTGTTTGTACTGCTAGTGGGTTTTGAACTCCAGGCCACATGCTCTTGCTGGGCTTTTTTTCACTCAAGGCTGAGACTCTACTACTTGAGCCATACTTCCTGCTATTAAGTTATTTTAAAAAAATGTAGATTCTGTATTGAAGAGAAAGTATGGCATTATTTGTCTTTCTGAGTCTGACTTATTTTACTTAATCTGATGACTTCCAGTTTCCCTCCATTTTTATCTACAAACAACACAATTTCATTTTTCTGTATGGTCGGATAATACCTCCTGTGTGAATATATACCACATTTTCTTTAGCCACTCATTTATTGATGGGTGCCTATACTGATTCTGTATCTGGCTATTGTCAATAGTGCTTCTATAAACATGGATCTGCAGGTTTCTCTATTGTATGCTGACTTAAATACCTCTGGGTACTTACTCAAAACTGTTATGGCTGAATCATATCATAGTACTATTTTTAGTGCTTTTTTTGGGGGGGGGGTCCAGTCATGGGGCCTGAACTCTGGGCCTGGGTGCTGTCCCTCAGCTCTTCAGCTCAAGGCTAGTACTCTACAACTTGAGCCACAGTGCCACTTCTGGCTTTTTTCTTTTTTCTTATGTGGTGCTGAGGAATCGAACCCAGGGCCTTAGGCATGCAAGTCAAGCGCTCTACCACTGAGCCACCTTCCCAGCCCTTTAGTGCTTTTATTTTGAGGAACTTTGATACTGGTTTGTATGGTGGCTGGATGAATTTGAACAGCCTACAAAGGCTCCTCCCCACCATCACTTTTGCTAGCACTCATTGTTTGCTTTCTTATGATGAACATTCTGCCTGAGGAGAGACAGATCTCAATGTGGGTGTTTTGTTTTTTTTTTTCCTGTCCAACCCTAGTGCTCTACCACTTGACCCACATCTCTACTTCTTGCTTTTTTTTTTTTTTTGGACAGGGGATTGCTTAATTGGAGATAAGTCTCATGGACTTTAATGCCTGGCATAGCTTCCAACTGAGACCATCAGATTTCAGCATCCTGTATAGATAGAATTAGAGGCTTGAGCCACCAGTGCTTGGCTTTCAATGAAGGTTTGATTTACATTTCCTTTATTGTTAAAGAACATTTTCTTGCATTTATTGGTCATTTGAATTTCTTCTTTGAGAATTGTTTAATTCAGTTGCCTACTTATTGATTAAATTTTTGTTCTTTTGGTGTCTTTATGTATTCTGGATATTAATCCCTTGTTAGAAAGATAGCTGGTAAAGACTTCCTCTTTTCGGTAGGTATCTTTTCATTCTAATAATTATTTCCTGTGTTGTACAGCAGCTTTATAATCCAATACAATCCCATTAATCAATTCTAGTTATTTCCTGAACTACTAGAATCCTATGTCTGTGCCTATATTTTCAAGTGTTTTCTTCTAAGTAACATCAACATTTCAAGTATTAAATTAGGTTCATTGATCCTTTAGGATTGCTTTCTGTAGAAAGTGAGAGCAGGGATCTATTTTCAGCCTTCTACATGCAGACATCCAGTTTCCCACACCATTATTTGAAAAAGCTGTCATTTCTCCAACATATGGTGTGGGCCTTATTGAGAATCTTATTTCTATCTAGGTCCTCTGTTTTTGTTATGGATCTGTAGTAAAATTTGAAATTTGAAATTGTGATACCTCTTCCATTTTGTTCAGAATTGCTTTGGCTATTTGGGATCCTTTGTGTTTCCATAAATTTTTAGGATTGCCTTTTCTATTTCTGTGAAGAATATCATTGGAACTTTGTGGGATTTTATTGTATCCATCACTTTTGGTAATATAGTCATTTTCATAATAATAGTTCTGTGTATCTATGAACATGAGAGATCTTTCCCTGTTCTTGTGTCTTCAGTTTCTTTCTTGAATGTTCTATAGTTTTCTTATAGAAGTCTTTCATTTCCTGGTTAGGTTTATTCCTAGGCCTTTTTTCTGAGGCTATTATGAATGGATTGCTTGCCTGATTTCTTTCTTAATATGTTTGTGATTGGTATATGGAAAAGCAGCTGAGTTTTGTAGATTGTTATTCTGCTAAAAATGTTTGTGAGATTTAAGAATTTGAAAACAAAGTTTGAACACATGGATGCCCTAATGAAAAGAAACAGGTGGGAAAGCCTCTATTTCAACAAAACATTCATTATTGAAGCTGAGCGAAAGCATGAAAAAACTTTTAACTTAATCCATGTCACCTGCTCTTAATTTGTGACTAAACCCTCTAGACTTAACATTTCACCTGTCTTTAGTTCCCTCCAATTGCTATTCCCTACACCTTCACACTTCAAGGCATATCTGTTAGGAGGTGGATTTTAGACAGGAGTTTCTGGTCTCCTTCCATTTTGGTCACTTCAAGTAACCTCTTACAAGACTTACTATTTTATTGATCAACATAATGTATGATGAGCAAAATGGACATATTGCTGTGATGATTTGGTAAGCTAGTCAGGAGGCAAGTCCAAGTAGACATTGTGTGTGTGTGTGTGTGTCTTATTGGCTGCTTGCTGGCATCAAGAACCTGTGGATGAAATGAAGGGACTACCTGGATCATTTGTCCCCAGTACCTTCCTAGAGAGTTTCTCCACTCAGTGTTGCTGACTTTCTTCATGTAATTTCACTTTTGGAACAGAAAAAGGCATCTTGTTTGGTGAGTAACTTTGGTATTTGTGACTAAATTCTCATCTCTTTCTGATTTGGACTTGATTTTGAGTGTCTTTTCTTTAGGAACACTTGATATTTGTCTTCTGAGAGGAAGCTTTGGTTTGGTTTTCCTTGTGAGGATCCACAGTTGGAGATCTCTGATGATGGGGAAAGAATCTCCACTCACAGAAGTTCTCTTCATTTTGTGGCGTTTCTGACATGCTTCTGATCTGCAGTGTCTAGACTACACTGCCTAGGGAAATGATAGTTCCATCCCCACATAATTTCTGTTGGATTGGTGATTTTTCAGCTATTTTTTTGGCCCGGTAGTATTTGGGATTGGGAGAGAAATGCCCTGGAATTGGGTTGTAGAAAGCATTTTGGGAAGGATTTAAGCTCATCAAGGAAAACTGTCCCCACACAATTTCTAGGAGTAATTTTGTTAAATGTTTCCTACGCTAATCTCTTATTTATTTGGTAGGGATTTTTTGTTTTCCTGGTGAATTCACTTTTGGTAATATATGTATGTGTGTGTGTATATATGTGTGTGTGTGTGTGTGTGTGTGTGTTAGTGTTCATTTTTCTGAGGCTATGTAAATTGTTTTCCTGATTTCTTTTGTCAGAGAGAAAAGCAACTGATTTATATAGATTGATTTTGTACATTGCTATTTTGCTAAAAATGTTTGTGAGATTTAAGATTTGAAAACAAATTGTTGAAAGCATGGTTGTCTTAAAGAAAGAGGTGGGAAAGCCTCAATTTCAACAAAACATTATTGAAACTGAAAGCATGAAAAATCCTCTAAACTTAATCTATGTCACCTGCTCTTAGTTTGTGACTAAACCCTCTATACTTAACATTTCACCTGTACTTAGTTTTACATCTACACGCGCATGCGCACGCGCGCACACACACTGTATGGTATGGCTTAATTTAAAAACTTGAAAATTCTTCTTCTTTTATAATTTTGTCAGTTGTGGACTTGAAAACTGGGGGCCTGGCCACTGTCCCTGAGCTATTTTGCTCAGTGCTAGTACTCTAACACTTTGAGCCACAATGCCACTTCCAGTTTTCTGGTGGTTAATTGGAGATAAGAGTCTCATGGACTTTCCTGCCTGGGCTGGCTTTGAACCATTATCCTCAGATCACAGCCTCCTGAGTAGCTAGGATTACAGGCATAAGCCTGTAATACCTGAGTTGCTATTCACTGGCAAAAAGTTAGAAAAACCCCAGTAGGCAGCCTTTGTCCCTTCTCCTTCCTTGCTACAAAGCAAAAGAACATCTCTCCCTCAATCAAGTTTACCAAGCTGGCAGCTTTGCAGAAGGCTACTGACAACCTTGAGACTTATCACCAGCTGCAGTGAGTTACTGTATTAGGAGCTTATAATAAACATAAGTTCTGTAACAGTGTCAATAGCATTGGTAGTATTGTTCATGCTGACCAAGTCAAGATTATGTTTTGCCTATGCTCCTGTGAATCAAGGCTATGTTTTTGCTATGTTTTGCTTCTGTACCTTGCTTGCTTGCTTGCCTCAGTAACAGAGCCCAGAAGAACAAAGGCGAGAGTCAGGTCAGGTGGAGGCGTCCAATAAAAAAAACCACACATATGTAATCCTTCTGTTTTAACAAATAAGAGTAAAATTAGCTCATAATTGCTACATGTTTACAGTTAGTTTGTGGCTTGCAGTTTTGCCCTATAAAAATTAGCCTGTGAGACTAGGCGGGTTGGCTCTCTCCATAGAGATGACCCTGACCAATCAGTTTGATTCTTGATGCTTGGCACAGAATAAAGCCTTGCTTCACTTTTGCTTTGTATCAGTCTAGTTCCTTTGATCAAGGACTCTTATCAAGCCACAGTGCCTGGTTTTAAAAATTCTTACACTGCAATTATAGGGTTAAGACATATAGGTTTTTAACTTTCTGCTTTTTTTTGCATGTTAAATTTTGCTCCAAAGTTTATTTCAATCAGTTCTAGCCAAAATATAAATATTTAAGAGTACACTCCTAAACTCATTTAATACTGAGTAAAAGAACAAAAGTATAAGAGGCTTTAAAAGTAAAATAGCTATGTGACTTTGTTTCACCTGAAAAATGTGGACTGCAGTCTGCACAGGACTTGCAAATAAAATAATTCTTATAAATTTCCTGGTGAAAGAAAGCAATAAATATCTTCAAAACAGCTTCTAGTGCTTTAGTGATTAGGTTCAGTGCCCTGTCTGTTTCATCCTGGTTCAACTCCCAGTCAGGGGACTGACAAAATTTTGGAGCCCCCAAAAGAACTTTCTACCTTCCCCCATACCTATTCCCTCCTTTTAAAAAACTTTCTCAAGACAACTTCTTGGGGATTTTTCTGAGAAACAAGAGGGTCTTTGTTTTCTCCTTACGAACTAATAGAAGACCTTAAAGTGTAATGCATTAATAGACATTGGCTTTTTTGTTTGTATGTGCATGTGTGTGCCCCAGTCCTGGGACTTGAATTCAGGGGCTGCGTACTGTTCCTGAGCTTTTTTTTGGGGGGGGGGAGGGAGTTAAGACTAGTGCTCTATCACTTGAGATACAGCTCTATACTTCTGGCTTTTTGGTACTTTATTGAAGATAAGAGTTTCACAGACTTTCCTTCCCAGGCTGGCTTCAAACCATGATCATTGATCTCAGCCTTCAGAGTAGTTAGGATTACAAGAGTCGGCCAAAGGTGCTCAGATAACACTCCTTCTATTCTTAATTCTGTCATTTTAACCTCCTTGGAGGACCAAAAGTACTCAAATAGACTTTAACATCCTACAACCAATCCATAATGGTGCAAGTAGGCTTTCCTCTTCTTTCTTCTCATTCTATTTATATTAATATACATTCTTAATATAGACTTCTTAGAAACCAATGCTCATGTTTCCTTCTCTCAAAGGAAGAAATGTTTTGAAATCTAGACTGAACAGTTAGGACCATAAAACCAAGGTTTAGTCTTCTATGATAATATACAGACTCCGGAAGTGGCACTATGGCTCAAGTGGTAGAGTGCTTGCTTTGAGATGAAGAGCTCAGGGACAGTGCCCAGGCCCAGAGTTCTAGCCCCATGACAAAAGAAAAAAAGACAGATAATATACAGACTCTAGAATCTCTTTTCTACAAGAGTCTTTTTTCAAAATAACCAAAATCTAAATGCATTAAGATAGGGAAGCTTGAGGAAGCCCAAAGGATTCTTTTCCAGGTTTGATACTTTTCGGTTGAGTGGTGTTAGAAAATACACCTATAAGGCTTTTTACCTCTTAAAGCCAATGAATTTGATGAGGTTATAACAATGCAGATTAGGGTAAATTTAGAGTTAAGAATTACTTAGGGTGGTTGATGAACTAATGAGAAGATTGATAGTCCAATTAGGGGGAGGAAGACTTTATGAAGGTAGCAAATGAATTTAATGGTAATTGTAATACTTTGTACAATCACACATGTCTATAAACAAACATGTATATAAACATAAAGCATGTTTTTGTATGTTATGGTGTAAAACTGAAGTTAGGCCCCTTTTTTCTCAATTTTTGTTTTGTTTTTAAATATAATTTTATTGTTGTTAAGGTATTGAACAGAGAAGTTGCCATTTCATAAACCCGGTAATGAGTACATTTCTTTTTTTAGATAATGACATAATATTATTTCTAATGGATGAGTAAAATTGCAATGTGTATACACACACAGACACACACAATTTTATTGATCCATTCATCTGTAGTAGGGTATCTGGGCTGTTTTCCCTAATCTGGCTTTTGTGAATAGTGCAGTAGTGAACATGGATGTGCAAGTGTCTTTACCATATCCTGACTTGTAATGTTCTGAGTAGATGCCCATGAGTGGTATGGCTGGGTCATAGGGAAATTCTATGTTTAGTTTCTTGAGGAACCATCAAATTGCCTTCCAGAGTAGTTTTACTAGTTTACATTCCCACCAACAGTGCAATAGGGTTCCTTTTTCTCCACATCTTCACCAGCATTTGTTGTTTGAATTCTTGGTGGTGACCGATCTAACTGGGATGAGATGAAATCTCTAAGTTGTTTTGATTTGCATTTTCTTTATGGCCATGTATGTTGAACATTTCCTCATGTGTATATTTGCCATTCTTCTTCTTCTTAGCAGTCTCTCTTAAACTGCTTTGTCCATTTATGGATTTATTAGTTTTTTTGGAGGGGGGTATTAGTTTTTTGAGCTCCTTGTATATTTTGGATATTAGAACTTTTTTGGATGTATTGCTGGTAAAGATTTCTCCCAGTCTGCTGGCTGTCTTTCTAGCTTAGTAACTATATCCTTTGTTATACAGAAACTTTTTTCTTTCTTTTTTTTGTCTATTGTGGCACTTGAACTATGGGGTTGGGTGCTATACCTAGCTTTTTAGCTCAAGGTGAGAGCCACAGTGGCACTTCTGGTTTTCTGGTGGTTAATTGAAGAGTCTTACAGATTTCCTGTCTGGGCTGGCTTTGAACCATGATCCTCAGAAATCAGCCTCCTGAGTAGCTAGGATTATAGATCTGAGCCACTGGTACCTGGCTATACAGAAACTTTTTAATTTTAATGTAATCCTGTTTGTCAGGTTTCTCTATTTGTTGTGCTCCTGGAACTCTTCAAAAAGTTCCTACCTATGCCTATATGTTCTAATGTTTCTCCTGCACCATCTTGCAGTAGTTTCAAAGTTTCAGGTCTGATGTTGAGGTCTTTAACCTAGTTTGAGTTGATATGAGCACATGGTGACAAACAGGGATCAAGTTTTAGTTTTCTAAATATGGATGTCCAGTTTCCCAATATCAGTTATTGAAGAGGCTATCTTTTTCCATTGTATGTTTTTGGCTCCCTTGCCAAATATCAGAGAACTGTAAGTATATGTAACAATGGCTTTATTTTTGAGACCTAGTATTTAAATGACAGTTTTTTTGGGTGTATTGATCTGCTTTTAAAGGAAATTGTAAAAATATTAGGTTTTCTTTGTTTTGTCTTTTCTTGTTGTTTAGAACTACTTTTGGGATTTCCAGAGAGACCTTAGCAGTCCAGAAGACCTATATTAGACATATATATCCTTCACAGATTTGTTGATTTTGATTGGAATGTTACTTTAAAACTTTGTCTTAATGGGATAATGCTGGTACAGTGCTCTAAGATGATAACTCATCATCTACTGAACAAATGGAATTGAAGTTGACAGTGAAGTCCAGGTAAGTTTAGCTTTAGAACCACTCCTAAACCTCTTTGTTGCGCAAGTGTAGCTAAAAGGTTTTTTTTTTTTTTTTGATACTACCTATGGATCATAATTCCTTTTCCTCCAACTTGGAACCTGGTTGGATCCAACCAGAATGGATGGATCCATCCTGGCAATGGGGGATAATCAAACAATTATAAGACGTCTGATTAGGAACATCTCTTGAATTTATACCTATGTATAAAGCCATGTAATCACTTTCAGAGCAAATATCTAGGCTATTTTTAGCACCAAAGAAGATTTCATATTATTCCCTCCTAATCCTGACTTCTTTCTCCACAGATTTGTGTTTCCAGCGTTTGAACATTATATGGTATATACTTTTGGTGTCTATCTTATCTCACTAAATGTTATGTTTATCCATATATAAAAGAAGTAGCATCAGGGCTGGGAAGGTGGCTCAGTGGTAGAGCGCTTGTCTTGCATGCATGAGGCCCTGGATTCGATTCCTCAGTACCACATAAGCAGAAAAAAAAAAGCCGGAAGTGGCGCTGTGGCTCAAGTGGTAGAGAGCTAGCCTTGAGCTGAAGAGTTGAGGGACAGTGCCCAGGCCCAGAGTTCAGGGCCACGACTGGACCCCCCCCCACAAAAAAAGTAGTATCTTTTCCTTCTGTATACTAATATATGACTGTGCCACATTTATCTTTTTTTTTTTTTTGGTTCTGGTACTAGAGCTTAAACTCAAGGTTCTGAGTTCCCACTTGACTTTTTTGCCCAAGGTTGGCACTATAGTGTTTGAGTCACACCTCTACTGGTAGCTTTTTGGTAGTTAGAGATAAGAGTCTAACTGATTTTCTGCCTCTGTTAGCCTTGAACTGAGACCCTCAGATCTCAGCCTCCTGAGTAGCTGGGATTACGGGCATAAGCCACCAGCTCCCGGCAACATTTATCTTTTGTACTATTGCCATCCACAATTAGATTGTGTCTAGTTTTTGCCTCTGCAAGTATAGACCTTCAGGAGGAAGTGTACACAGTGTTCTCAGGTGCATACATGGTAATAGAATTGCTTGGTTATGGGGCAGGTTCATATTTAGCGTTACTAGGTTTAATCAGTTTCTCTGAACATCATTTGAATCTTGAACTCTAATCCTTTGCTTCCACAAGCCTTGAGTCTTTCAGCCTCCTTAAAGTACTTCTGAGCTCAGGGATTGAGGAGAGGATAGAAAGGGAATGAAATACAAGTTAAATGCCAAGTGTGTGGGGATTCATGGGGATTCCAGAAGCAACCATAGCCACCATAAACCAGGCAGGATAAGGCGGGTGGCCTTTGGATTTTGTGAGAAAGCTACATGTCTGTGATTGATGTGTTTCTTCCAGGCACGCTGGACTAGGCAGGAGCTCCAATGGCTGCATTCCAAGCTCTGTGTGGGAGGTGGTGAATCAACAGAATCTTACTGATTCTGGGGAGACGTGCAGAAAAGTACCTGGTTTCAGTAGTAAATCCTCCAAGAGTAGTTTCTTATACAAGACAGAAAGCACATTGTAGCCAATCCAGTTGATCATCGTTTTAGAAGCTTCTGCAGAAAATTAGCTACTGTTGCAGGCTTCCTTGATATCTTCCAGCACATTCTCAAAAATGAGGCTTTGATTTTGATGGTGACATCTCTGCCAAACTTGAGGATGGACATTTGTTCTGATACCTAGTTTTCACAGTTACCATAATTTCTTTTTTGAACAGGGTATTTTAGCTCTTTTAACTGCACACATTTATTTTTCAACTGTTCACATTTGCCAAACAGAAGCTTTACTAAGTGTCTGGAATTCATAATGGCTAACACTTTAAAAAATGAATTTGGTTTTATAAGACAAGCTGACACAACACAATTTCTCAAATTAAGTCCCCAGCCTTGCTGTTGTCTGAATAATTTGTACCCTGAATTGTTTATCTATTTCCTAAATCTCTTTTTGGACTATTTCCCAAAAAGCAGAGGGGTCTTAGTCTAGTTTATTTCTGTCTGAGGACACATGCAACTTTTTGCAGAAAATTTTCTTTACTAGTTTGTTGCTCTTTCTTCAACTCTCCCTCCCTCTGTGTCTGTCTGTCTGTCCATCTTTCTGTCTGTCCATCCTTCTCTCTCATTTGCCCACCTTTTTTGGGGGCTGATATACTATAACTTGAGCCATGACTCCAGACTAGCTTTGTGCTATTTTAGAGACAAAGTCTTATGGATTTTTTCTGCCTGGGCTAGTTTCAAACTGCAGTCCTCTAGATTGCTCTTGAGTAGTTAGGATTATAGACATGAGCCACTGGTATTTTGCTTTTATTTTTACATTTTAAAGAAATTTCTTTTTATTATTTTCCAAGAGAGTTTGTTTACTTTCTATAGCCAGAATGTCTGTTTTTTTTAATCCTGTATTTGCCATGTGCTACCTCCTGATCACAAAGCAACAGATTTCCAATCTGTGAATGTCCAAGTAGCAAGCTGATAAAGAGTCTGTGCTTATTAAATAGTAATTGTTCTTTTGACACAGATAATGTGTAGTAAGTTTAATTATCTGTGAAATCTATGTGGCTTATATAATACCATGTGTGTTATTTCAGGATTAATTCAGCATCAAGAAACCCACTTTGTGTTACAAGCTCTGTTTATGGGCCAGGTTATAGGTAAGCAATGGAAGCCACCACAGTTCAAGTAGGGAGGCAACTCAAGAGAAAGTTTTGGATAGCTTCTGTTTTTTTTCTAGCTTCTGTTTTCTTGTGGTACTAGGGATCAAACTAGGACCTTGCACATGCGAAGCAAGTGTTCTACCACCGAGCTACTTCCTCAATCTAACCTATAGAATCGCTCAAGGCTTAGGCTCAGAGCAAATCCCACTGCCAATGCATGACATATATGGGAGTATCACTGCCACCTGCATCAGGCACAGGTCACACTGGAGGTGCTGCCCACCCTCTAAAAATCTCCATTGGCTGCTGTAGCTGCTACTTTCATTTCTGTTGTTGTCTCCTTGGGAGCTGAGTGGAAGAGTAGTGGTTCCAAGTCATCTGGGTAGATTTGTGCCACTTCTGATGCTCTGAGTTGCCAGCTGTAGCAGGTGTGTCTGATCCCCAGGGCTCAGGCTCATGACCCTGCTCTACCCCTGGGAAAGCTGGAAAGCAAGGAGCCCATGCTCTGCCTCTGCAGTAAGAAATGGGCATTTTCTCCATCAGTTTACTAGAGTTGCTCCTTCAAATTACGCTTTCAAAGTGGCTTCATCAGGACACATTTATTATCTCTTCTGGAGCCAAAGTCTCAGAATAGGATATTGGCAGTGTTCCTCTCAAATGCCAGGATGTATTTGCTCCAGGCCTATCTTCCTGGCACTTTCTTGGCCTGTGGCAGCTTCATTCCAATCATCACATGGTGTCTTAATATGTGTGTTCTTCCTTTAGACCTGTCTGTCCACAGAGTCTCATCATGTAATCTGTACTGGCCCTGAACTTGTAGTCCTCCGGCCTCAACCTCCTACATGTTGGAATTACCATCTGTGTCACCATGCCAGGTTAAGATTCCCCTTTTTGTAGGATGCTAATCATCTTGGATTGGGGTCCACTCTAGTATGAGCTCATTTTAACCAATTGCATCAAAACCCCTATTTCCAATTATTCTAAACTACTAGAGATTATATTCTTACTGTATGAATTTGTTGTTGTTGTTAGTTGTGGGACTTGAACTCAGGGACAGCCTGGGTACTGTCCCTGAGCCTCTGTGTTCAAGGCTAGTACTCTACCACTTGAGCCACAGCACCACTTCTGACTTTTGAGTGGTTAATTGGAGATAAGAGTTTCATGGGGACTTGTACCTGGACTGGCTTTGACCTGCAGTCCTCAGATCTTAGCCTCCTAAGTAGCTAGGGTTTCAGGCATGAGCCACCAGTGCCAAGCTTCACTGTTTGAATGTCTGAAGGGTCAGAATTTAACCCATAAGGTTGAGGCTCCTTAAAGGCAGGAAGAGAATGAAAAATACCCATGACTAGCTTGACACTGATGGCTCATGCCTATGATCCTAGCTACCTAGGAGGCTGAGATATGAGGATCACAGTTCAAAGCCAGCCCAGAAAGGAAAGTCCATGAGATTTTTCATCTCCAATAAAGTAAAACTCCCCCATTCCCCTGCCCCCCTTGCAAACTGGCAGTAGAGCTCAAGTGGTAAGAGTGCTAGTCTTGGGCAAAAAGAAACTCAGGGACAGTTCTCAGGGGAATGGGACACACACACACGCACACGCACACACGCACACACATACACACACACACACACACACACGGACAGTTCCCAGGTCCTGAGTTCAAGCTTCAGGAATGGGACACCCCCCCCCACTCCCCTCACCCACCCACCCAATCACACTTTTAGAGCTGGAAAGAATCTTAAGAATTGGCCTGAGATTTGCTTTCTTTCATGCAAAAACCCCCAGAGTTCCATGGAAGCTATGCAACGTGTCTAAGGTCACATTTAAAAGACAGAATAGGCTTATTCCAAAGATTCCTGGTTTATTGCTCTTCCTTGTAGGACACATCTTTATCAACTCAGTTTCAGGTCCAAGCCTCAACTTCACATTTATACAAATTCTAGATCCAGTTTCTGAATCTCTGAATGTCCCTAGAGGACCTGATACCCATTTGCTGTAGCCTTGGGTGACAGCCAGATGATGGTTGGCAGGCAGATGTTTGACCTGAGGTGGCTCTTTTGACAGACAGTCCTGGCTCTGGTTGTAAGGCAAGGGTGAATTATGAGATGTGCAGAGTCAGCTCTTGGAAATGACTGCTAGGTTTGCTGGAGAAAGGAGAGAGGACTGTAAAAGGACCAGTGACTGGCTTTCTCTACTGGAGATGTACATAAATAGAGCATCTCAAAAGGGAGATTTAAAAGGTCCCAAATCTGTATGCTTTGCTATTTGGTGAGAAGCATGTTCTTAGCATCAGGTAGATCTTTGTCACTGAATTGCACAAACAGAGGGTTGTCTTCCTAGGATGCTCGATGCTCAAGATCCCTGTGGGTGCATTTGTGGGACTTGCCTTAGAAGGTGTTGCGATAGATATTTATTCTGTTTTCAAGTTGTTGATGGTGTAAGGATATAGATGATGGGATGTCTTTTGAAGCTTTTTTGACTCTGACAGGGGATTAATGTGAAGAAATGAGCCTGGGGTCTTTCTTTCCTTTTCTGCCATTTCCCAGAGACAGTTTAAATATGATATTTTCTGAGTCTATCCAAGACTTTCAGAATACTTTGAAACCTGTTATTTCCCACGGTTAATACAGGCCCTTCTAAAGGAAGCTAAAGACAAACAGGATTTTTTTTTATAATTCTTCTTCCTCAGAAATTGTCTTCTCCTTTGAGTTAGGGAATTCCTTACAGAAATAGTTCTAATTTCTCTTATAGGTAGAGCTAATCCAATTGTGTACGTTTCTACAAATTATTCTTCTTACTTTTTGTGAACAATGGTGTCTCATTAGCCCTCTCTCAAGGACGGGGTGGCCTTGGGTCAAGTGAATCCATCAGGTGTTTGAGACTTCTGTCACATGTAAGAAAGGAGATCTTGTGTTTTTGGCTGGGGTGGGGTTTTTGATTTCTCTCCTACCTCGTTTCCATGACTTTGGAGAATTAGATGCTTTTTGCCAGTGCCTGCTCCCTATGACTGGCATTCAGTCAATGTTTGTTACGTTGATTGCATCTGATTAGTCATGGCACAGAGCCTGGGTTCATTGGCTGAAAATCAGAAGAACCAGAAGGTGTCTTATGGCTTCCTAGTAAGGAAATCTTCTTCCTAGACAATTTAAGTCCTTAACAATTGGCCTGTTACCATATGTATTTGTTTTCTAGGGCTTCCTAACAAAGCACCCCAGGCAGGCTGGCTTCAACAAGGATTTATCTCACAGTTCTGGATGCTGAAGTTCAGGATCAGTGGTTAGCAGGCTTGGTTTCTCCTGAGACCACTCTCTTTGGCTTGCAGATGGCACCATCTTGCTATACCCTTACAAGGCCTATGTGTGCACCTTCCTGATGTTTCTTTGTGTCCAGATTTCTTAAGGACACCAGTCAGATTGGATGAAAGCCTACCTCTATTAATTCACTTAAACTTAATTACCACTTTGAAGCCTTCTGTCCTCAATACAGTCATGTTCTGAGATACTTGGCCTAGGGAAGTAACAGATAAGTAACAGATTAGTTGTGTGTGTGTGTGTGTGTGTGTATGTGTATATATGTATTTGTGTGTGTATATATATACATATTTATATTTGTGTGTGTGTCTGTATCTGTGTGTCTGGTATGTATACTTGTTCTGGGACTTGAAGTCAGGGCCTTGTGCTCTTACTTGGCATTTTTGCTAAGGGCTAGTACTCTTCCACTTGAGCAATAGCTCCACTTCTGGCTTTTTGCTGGTTAATTGAAGATATGAGTTTCACAGATTTGTGGGTCTGGGCTGGCTTTGAATCATGATCCTCAGATCTCAGCCTCCTGAGCAGCTAGGATTAGAGGTGTGAGGACTACAGGCATGAGCTATCAGCACCCCCTCCCTCCTTTAACTGGTTCTTTAACTCCTATTCTTGCACCAGCTGCACAGAGAGCAGCAGGAAATGTTTTCTTTCTTTCTCTCCTTCCCCATCCCCTTCTACCTCCCCTCTTCTCCCCTCCCTTTCTCTTCTCCTCCTCTCCCTTCCCTCCCCTTCTCTTCCTTTCTCCCTCATCTTCCCTTTCCTTCCCCCTCTCCTTCTCCCCCTTTCCTCCTCGTTCCCATTTCCCTTCCCCTCCCCCTCCTCCTCCCAGCTCTCTTTCTCTACTTTAACCTGGTTCTTGAGCCAGTGTACTTTCTCTATTAAACTCCTTTCTTTACCACTTAAAATCAACTAAACCTGTCATGATTAGTACATGAATGGAAGAACAGGAGTTAACATTCCTATTCCCCTTCATTCTGTATGTAAGATGGGTTTCAGAATGATATTGACATTGGGTATGCACTCACAGATTGAATCAAATCCCTCATTTCTTGGCTGCCTTTCAACAGGGTCACAGCTTGGTTTGGGCTGAGAGACAGCTTACTGCCAGGCTCTGTGAAAAGGGAGGCTCGCAATCAGATAGAGAAGGACGCACTCCAGGTCTCTGCCTCATTCCCTCATTCAGTTGTCACTTCACATTTCTTTTAAGCTCCTCTTTATGTAGGGCCTTACACAGAGGCCAGGCATACACTCTGTTCCATGGGAATTCAATATAGGGCATTGCCAAGCTGGAAAGTTTGTCTTTTCCACATTGACATTAACGATTCAATAAAATAGAGACTGGAAATCCCAGGGCACATAGTAGGTTCCTTAAGTTTTGTTGAAAGTTTGACTTGGCTTGTATAACTTTTTTCCAATGCCTTGAGTAAACACAAGGGCATCATAATAAAAAGTGTCAGCTGAGAAGAAAGGCTGACTCATGGAAGTGGTGCTGTGGCTCAAAGTGGTAGAGTGCTAGCCTTGAGCAAAAAAGAGCTCAGGGGCAGTGCCCAAGCCCTGAGTTCAAGCCCATGGCCAAGCTCTCCCTGAAGCCCTCTGCAAAAGCCTCCCCCCAACCAAAATCCAAAAAAAACCCCACTCCCCCAAAAAACAAAGTAAAGGCTGACCCACCAGTTCCTTCCTGGAAATACATTTTGGTTGGAAATACACTCTATATCAGTCACAGCTTTAGTAGTTTCCACTGCTGTCTGTTTTAGAAAAAGGCAAGACTTAAAGTCATTTCATAACAGCATTGCAATTATTACTCCCATTCCCAAGTTAATGTGCCAAGTATTGATAGGTGATTTTCATTATGGTTTTGGGGAAGGATAAACCTTGTGCTAAGAACCTTTATGGGGGATGGATAGTGAGATTGCTAGAATTATGGAATTTCAGATATTTCAGATATGAGGAGAGGGAAGAGAAGAACCTGCATTTTTCTTGTGAAGAAACAGCAGCAAATGATGGTTTTATTTACACTAAAATGTACATGGGATGGCCTTGGCTCTCATGTTTTCTCTCCAATCTAAGTACATAGAGCCACTTTTACATGGTTGGAAAGACATTCTATAAGAATATAAAATCCGATTTCTTAATATAAGTCTATGTATATAGGCCAAGTGTATCCATGTTATTTATCAATGTATAAAGAAGATGCAGTGGAAAGTATGTATTGGCTATTGTTAATTATTGTTGAAAATATATCTACATATATATTATCCTTAAGTGTGCAATTCAGTGTCCTTCATTTACACACACACACACACACACACACACCCCTACACACCTTCTCCTTTGCTGGCTGTCACGCTGTGGGACTCCCTTCCCAATGAGCCATGTTGTTCACTTTGCATGTGAGAGCTCTCCTGTGCTCACTAGAGCCTTCTATAAGCTCTGCTCTTAGTGATGTATGAGGAGCAGCAAGTGGTTTAGACTCCTGGGCTGGCTCCTTCAATCCCTGACACATCATTGCCACTTTCCCTGAGTGTGGATGCCCAAAGCCTGAGTCACCATCATGGGCTCAAGGTCCCTGTAACCACTGGCTTTGTGACCTGAATGTCTTGGCTTTTGTTTAAGTCTTGAGACCAAGTCTCAGGGAATCTTGCTACAGATGAATCTGTGAAGTCCTTAGGCCCCTCTCTTTTTTGTGCAAGTACTAGAACTTGACTCCAGGGTTTAGGCACTGTCCCTTAGATTTTTTCACTCAAGGTGGATGCTCTGTGGAGTCACACTCTACTTCTGGCTTTTCTGGTAGCTAATCCAAGATAAGAATTTTGAAGGCTTTCCTGCCTTGGATGGCTTTGAAACATGGTCTTTAGATCCCAGCCTCCTGAGTAGCTAGGATTACAGATGTGAGCCTGTAATCTGGTGTCTGGCTTGATCATATTTCTCAGGACACTTCAGCAGTTATGAGATGCCTTGGCCAGCTTCATGGGTTTCCTAGTATTTTTTTTTTTTTTTTGTTGGTCATGGGGTTTGAATCTGGGCTTGGGCCCTGTCCCTCAGCTCTCTAGCTCAAGGCCAGCTCTACCACTAGAGCCACAGCGCCACTTCCGGTTTTATTGGAGATACTAGTCTTAAGGGAAATAACAAAATGCTGAAATAAGGATACAGGTTGACCCATTGTAACAACAAGATGTACAAGACACTATGTTGAAAACGAACTTTACAACTTGGGGAGGGGGGAGGGAGTAAGTGGGAGGTGGGGAAGGAAGGGATGGTAGGGGAAAAACAAGGGAGGAGGTAATAATACTCAATAGGAAATGTACTCATTACCTTACTCATGTAACTGTAACCCCTCTGTACAGTATTTTTACAATAAAAAACATAAAAAAAGAGTCTCATGGACTTTCCTGCCTGGGATGGCTTTGAACCATGGTCCTCAGATCTCAGCCTCCTGAGTAGCTAGGATTACAGGCATGAGCCATCAGTGCCTGGCTCCTACTGTTTTTTTTTAAACATGAAGGAATGCTAATACAGAATATTAAAAAATCTACATGTATTTACAGTGAAAATACCTTAGTACATGTGCCTGCAGTTTTTTCTGTTATAAAATATAAATTTAAAAACACAGTAATTATTAGTTGGTATGATGGAATTTAATCAGTGGAGAAAAGGTAACTGACTCATGGTGTTGTGCTACACCATCATATAAAGAACAAATTCAAGAAAATGTGATATATATACACAGTCTTTCCATCAGAAAGAATGACATTGCTCCATTTGTAAGGAAATAGAAAGACTTGGAAAAATTATATTAAGTGAAGTAAGCCAGACCCAAAGAAACATAGGCTGCATGTTTCCCTCATTTGTAATAACTAGAATGTGCTTATAAATCTAAAAAGTAAATCAATGCATAATACTTTTACTAATTACACTTGGACATGATTAATTAAACAGCAGTCTAAACATTCACATAATGAGAACAAAGGATATTCTCTTTTTTTGGCTTTTTTCTTTTTTTAAAAATATATTTTTATTGTAAAATTACTGTAGAGAGGTGTTACAGTTACATGAGTAAGGTAATGAGTACATTTCCTATCGAACACTGTTACCCCCTCCTTTGTTTTTCTCTTACCATCCCTTCCCTCCCCACCTCCCCAACTCCACCTTCCCCACTCCCCCCCCCCGTTGTAAAGTTCATTTTCAGCACAGTGTCTTGTACATCTCATTGTTACAGTGGGTCAACTTGTATCTTTATTTCAGCATTTTGTTATTTCCCTTCCCCTCCCCAAATTAGAAAAATGTATTTACAAGATGCAGGGCACTGACATCAAATACAGTGAAAACAGGGGTTATACCATGGGGAAAGAACATATAAAAGAAACAAAAAAAATCACATAGTACATTATAAATACGTTAAAAACAATAACAAGAAAGATAAAATCACTTGTGTCCCTATCTTGGGGTTCATTTCACTTAACATCATCTTATCTGGCCATATGTACGTAGCTTTTGACATTTTCTGCTTGTCCCAGACATATACTAGTTATTGCAAATAAGGGAAACCATGGGACCTATGTTTCTTTGGGCCTGGCTTACTTAATATAATTTTTCCAAGTCTTTCCATTTCCTAACAAATGAGGTGATGTCATTCTTTCTGATGGAAGCATGGAAGCATAGAATTCCATTATATCTATGTGCATATATATATATATATATATATATATATATATCACATTTTCTTGATCCATTCATCTACTGAGGGGCATCTGGATTGGTTCCATATCTTAGCTATGGTAAATAATGCTGCAATAAACATAGTTGTGCTGGTAGCTTTAGTATGGTCTTGTTTGTGATCATTTGTGGAAATGCCCAAAAGTGGGATTGCTGGGTCATAGGGGAGCTCTATGTGGAGTCTTTTGAGGAACCTCCATACTGCTTTCTAAAGTGGTTGAACAAGTTACACTCCCACCAACAATGTAGTAGGGTTCCCTTTTGGCTACATCCCCTCCTCCATCTGTTGTTATTAGATTTCTTGACTATATCCATTCTAACTGGAGTGAGGTGGTATCTCAATGTTTTGATTTGCATTTGTTGTATGGCTAGAGAAGTTGAGCATTTCTTTATGTGTCTATTGGCCATTCTTATTTCCTCTTCAGAGAAGTCAAAGGAGGATATTCTTAGGAGAGGATTGCAAGGGCTCAATAGCTATGTGCATAAGATCAAACTCTTCCAAGAAGTGGAAGAGTTTTTTTTATTATACCGTTTGAAGTTCTTTATTTTTTCCTTCTTTCCTTTTTTTCTTTGGCTTATTCTGTTCTGTTGCTGTTTTTGATTTCTGTACCCTTTGTTTTGTGTACAAGTTTATCTCATTTGGGGAGAGAAAGGAGAAGCACAGAAATAGTGGGACAAAGGATAAACCAATTCATCAGTGAAACCTACCAGACACTGTACAACTTTGGGGAGATAGAAATTGGGAGGGGAAAAACTGGGAGCAAATGAGGGATGGGGTGACACTGTTCAAAAGAAAATGTTATCATTACCTGACTCATGTAACTGTAACCACTCTGTACATCACCTTTACAATAAAATTAAAATTTTAAACAAATAATAAAATAACAAAATAATAAAGTTCTTGAAAAAAGTATGGAAGAATTTTTAAAGTGTGACACAAAAATGCAGAGTCAGAAAACACATTGCTGATATACTTGAATAAATAAAGGCATAACACTTTCATAAGGCAAGATCTTTCATGGTCAAAATAAAAGTTTACTCTTTTACATTTATAAGTCATAAGAGCGAGACAAAGCAACCCACATCATTTACTGCATTCTTATTTCGTTACTATGTGAAGAGCTCCTATAATCTGATACAAGCATAACAAACATACACAAAAATGGACCTTGGATCTGAGCTAGATACAGCTCAAACATGTAGACAGATGCTCAACCCTCCTCCTAAAAAGAAAACAACACTTGGGATATCATTTTCACATATTCAGTTGGATGATAACAGGAATTTAATAACACACTATTAGGGGTAGCATGGGAAAAACTTGATGATTGGAGTTAGAGACCAATGTGTCAGCATTGACCACCATTAAAAATACATGTGGTCTTTGGCCTGCATACACTACTTTTTAGGCTCTTAGAACTTTATTCTGTAGTTGCATTCATACAAGTATCTATGCATAGATATCAGTTCACTCTAGCATGGTATATAATATTAAAAGCATTCAAATGTCTATCAGTAGAGATTGGGCTAATTACTGTAAATATGGTCAGAATATTACATGGCCATTAAAAATGAACTAGATTTTTATATACTGATTTGGAATAAGTCCAAATATATTGCCAGGAGAAAATAAAAGCTATTAGCACAATATTTTCTAAAGTGTGTCTGTGCCTTGAGAATGAATACATATTACACATGGAATATACAAGTGTTCACACATATTGCTGCTGATGTATAGAATATTTCTAAGGTTCATAAACAAAACCCTCTGGGAGGCTGGGAAGGTGGCTCAGTGGTAGAGTGCTTGCCTTGCATGTTATGAGGCCCTGGGTTCAATTCCTCAGCACCACATAAACAGAAAAAGCTGGAAGTAGCGCTATGGTTCAAGTGGTAGAGTGCTAGCCTTGAGCTGAAGAGCTGAAGACAGTGCCCTGGCTCAGAGTTCAGGCACCACAACCGACACACATTAAACCCCAAACAAGCAGACACAAAAACAACAACCTTCTGGGATGGTTGACAGGTTACAAAGAGATAGAGATAGGAGACCTGCATTTCAATCTGCATTTGTTCCTATAAATGTGATATACAGAAGTGTTACTGTTTTATAAGTCAAGTAAGGAGTACATTTTGGATGATGTCACCTCTTCCCTTGCTCTCTTCCAGTTTTGCTCTTGTGTCCTCATCTACAAGTTGTTCAGTTCATTTTCAGTGTAGTGTCTAGTGAGTACCACTGCTTCATTTGTTCACACTAGGTCTTAGTTTTGAAGAATATTCTTGTCTTTCCTAGTGATCAGAGGTGACTGTCTTATCAGAGGCTGAGAGCTCTGCTCTGAGGTCTTCAGGAAGCAGATGTAGCTTTTGACTCCACTCAGGCCCCTCGGGTGAAGACAGGCTGCCTTTCATCTCCCACACAGGGACTGACACTAGCTTTCATGGACACTCATGATTTTCAGAGGCCTTTGGAGTTCTTTTGGTTCTGGCACTGAGCTGAATCAGGTGTGAACCTCCTACTTTCATATGGCTGATGTACTATTGTCTTAAAAGTTTTCAGAGATTTTATGTGGGAATTTTGCCTGCAGAAACTCGAATGGAAATTTGCAATCTCCTCTTTCTCTGTTCCTTTACCTTCCCCTTTGTCCAGAAGTAGTTTGAAAAAATTTTAAACTTATTTCTATGTAATCTTTAAATGACATATAGATACATACATTCTTGGGATACAATGTGGTATGCATTGACATGTGTGGTATTCAAGTCAGGGCAAACATCAGTCCAAGACAGTTACTACTTATTCATTTATTTATTTTGTTGGTTGTAGGACTTGAACTCAGTGCCTAGGCCTGGTCCCTGAGCTTTTGTGATCAAGACTAGAATCTATCACTTTGAGCTCCAGCTTTACTGATGGTTTTCTGTTGGTTAAGTGGAGATAAGAGTCTCATGGACTTTCTTGCCCTGGCTGGCTTTGAACAGCGACCCTCTGATCTCAGTCCCCTAAGTAGCTAGGATTATAGGCATGAGCCACCAGCACCCAGTTGCCCTTTATTTATGGTGAAAGCATCCCAAATCCTTTCATTATTCTGAAATGTATAGCACACCTATCTAAAGTCCCCTTTCTGTGCAATGGAATACAAGAACTTCTAAAGATAGCTTAAAAATATTACCATGTGTGGTAACTGATAATCCGAAATAATTTTCTGATGTTTTGCATCACTCTTGCTAACATTGAAGAACACTCATTCATGAGATTGACCAGCATACATCTAACTGAAGAGCAAACCACACGTTCATCCCCCTGCTTTGTTCTAGAGATCTGAGCTCTCAAATCTAAGGCTTTGATTCTGAGCTGTTTTCTGAGTGAGTATAGGTCCCTATTTGATGATGCTTTCACTTGCAGTTTCTCCTTCCTCTACCTTCTGTACTGTTTAATGGTGTCTAAGAACACCTTTTCATGGAGTCTAGTACAGTCTGGCAGATCAGGGGAGGCCTGCTATAACTTGTCTAAAGCTTTGCTCCTCAAACTGAGCACATCTCATTGAAATGGATATTCTTATAGGTTTTGAGTGAGTTTCTATTTCTAATTAGCTTTCAAATGTGGGCCCTAAGATCCACACTTGAGCCATTGTAACCACTGTCTCTGTTATTTTCTGCCATTGTATCTTATTTTTTTTTATATACTAGAGGTATTTTATTTCTTGTTTATTATCTATCTCACCATTGAATACAAATGCCATTGCTCAAGACTGGTGTTCTACCATTTGAGCACACCTCTACTTCTGGCTTTTGGTGGTTAATTGAAGGTAAGAGTCTTTTTTTTGCTGGGCTGGCTTTGAACCACAGTTCTTAGATCTCAGCTTCCTGAGTAGTTATGATTAAAGGTGTGAGCCACTAGCTCCCAGTTTGTCTGGTAGATTCTTAATGGCAATGCTGAGTTGCCAAGGGGAGCAGAAAGGAAAGAAAAGAAATGAAGGGAATGAATGGAGGATAGGCAGCATTGGTAACTGAGAAGAAGAAAGGAATAAGAAAGAGTTTAAGTCTGTACTAGAGGGATCAGAGAACTAACGTTAAAATTAGGAAATATTCTTTCTCTGCAAGGCCTTGCATACCATTGCCACATTGATGTAGTAAGTTAATAGAATACAAATTCTTCTGGATAAATAATACCAACATTAAAAAAATAATACCAACATTTATGTCTAAGTTCGTTGAAAAGTCACATGCAGCCTTCAGAGTTTACCACTAACTCTTTTCTCCTGACTCACTTCCCAACGGGTTCTCTTCTTCTCAAGACCCTCTATTGGCTGTTGAGCACCGGCTACACTGTGGTGCCCTCTGATCTGTCCTCTCATTAAAACTCAGTTTTCAGCCCACATCTGCTTCGTCCTTTAAGCTGTCTGTTCATATGGTCTTCCTTCTCTATACTTATTTAATATTTCAGTCACAATTCCCAGTGGGTTTCATCACCAATGTTTTGCACTGTTGCTCACAGGAGGTTAGAATTCTGTTAAGGGTACCTCCTTGTCTTGTTCATCTTTGGTCCTCTACTATATATACAGTTGGAGGGATGTTGGACAGAGGGATGTTGTTAGGTGTCAACATTATATGTGAAGTAGAACATAATTTGAAGACTGTGAAAAATTAAAGACAGAAACATGCATATTTAAAAAAAAGAAACAAGGAATTGGGTGGCTCATATCTGTCATCTTAGCTAATCAGGGGGCTGAAATCCAGAGGACCTTAGTTTGAAGCCAGTTTGAGCAGAAGAGTTCTCTAGACTCTCACTCTAAAAATAACCAGCAAAAATTTGGGCTAGAGGTGTAGTTCAAATGGTAGAACGAGTTGAACAAGCATGAAGCCTTGAGTTCAAACCCTGGTATCGGGAAAAAAAAGTGACCAAGAGTACTAGATATTTATGCAATAGTGAAGATAAAAACAATCCTAAAAAGCAAAACAAGCATAACACATGTCCTTTAATTAATCCAAAGCAAGAAAAGAAAAAGGGACAAGTGGACAAAGAACTGTTAGGGAAAATAAAACAGTTATCAAGATGGTATATTTAAACAAACTCTCTGGATGATTATATAAGCGGTCTTAAACATCCAGTAAATGGTAGACATTGTCATGGTTGGGCAAAAGTGAGAGTCAAATATATGCTATCAAACAGAAACCCACTTTAAATGTGATGATAGGTCAAAAGGGTAGAAAAGACACATACTGAGCGTAAGAAAGCTGGAGTGGTTATATCAGTATCAAGTGTAGTCAACTTCACAAAAAGAATATGGACAGGGATTAAAGGAACATCTCACAATGAGGACAGGTATAATCTCTGACAACCCTTTCCCGCATGCTGTACATCTTACCTTCACCGCCATTGTGAGGGCTCAGCTGTCCACACCCTGCCGGCACTTCGTATTTGTGATATATTTGATACTTGTTATCTTCCCAGGTAGAAAGTGGTATCTCATTACAGCTTCAATCTGTATTTCCCGGATGACATTTTCCTATACAGTTGGCTTGCTGCTGACTTTGCTTGTGACTAGTGGGCCTTCTAGCCATAGGGTGTCCTTTCGCTGGATAGCATGTCAGGCTTTTTTTTGGGGGGGGGGCAACAATATGGACTTTGAACTCAGGATCTTCTCATTGCTCTGGAAGACATTTACACTTGAGCCATGTCCCCAGCTGGCCTAGATGGTGACCCTCCTATTTATATCTCCTACATAACTAGGATGGTAGGTGTTTACCATCACATACAGCTTGTTGATTTGTTGCTTTGTAAGGTTGTCTTTTGGTAAAGAAAATACTTGGTTTAGAGGTCTGGCTAACTTGTTCCCCAGGCTGGTCTTGAACTTTCCTGATCTCAACCTCCTGAGCAGCTATGATTATAGGTATGAACCATCATACTTGACTATGAAGTTACTTTATTTGTTTTTGTACCAGTCCTGGGACTTGGACTCGGAGCCTGGGCTCAGATCCTGAGCTTTTGCCCAAGACTAGCACATTACCACTTGAACCACAGCTCCACTTCTACCCTTTATTTTTTCCTTTCTAGTAGTTTAATGGAGATAAGAGTTTCACAGACTTTCCTGCTTAGGCTGGCTTTGAACCATTATCCTCATATCTCAGCCTTCTGAGTAGCTAGGATTACAAGTATAAGCCACCAGTGCCCTGCTAGAAGTGACTTTTTAAATGGTATATGGTTCTTTACAACAGATGACACAAGCCTTGCTTCAGAACCCTGAAGGCTAAATTGTGACTTGCTAAGACTTACAGTGCACTCCTCCTTACAGTGCATCTTCTCTGACCAGTGAAATGTCTGTCATCATAGACCTACCTGGTCCTGTGGCCTGAGTGTTAGCACTGACCGCAGCACCCCATGAAGAGCTAGTCTCTGCTTTGAGTCCCACTTAACGCCGTCACCTGGAATACAGGCCAGACACCTACCAGGAAAATACACTTCTTTCTTCATGAAAGGAAGAAGTTGCTTGGATGATTCCATTCTTTCTTGGATGGAATGACTCAGCATACCCCTGAACATTCAGCCTCCAAGTGTTTTATGGAATTGGCACGCCAATTCCATACTGTCTTTTTAAGGCTCTTGGTAAGAGTGGCTCACCCCTGCCTGCCTTCTCTGGCTCCTTTGTCCTGAAGTCATTGTAGTGTCATCAATATTACGGATTAATGTTGTAGTCAATAACATTAGGTTTTGCAGGTGCAAGCACATTGTGCCCCTGTAAGATGCTTCGGGCAGGATTCCAGGTCTTTCTATGCCTGGGTCTGAACCATGGGGCAGGCTGTTTAATTCCTGGTCTTGCCTTAGGAGACATTCAAGGTTAGCTGAAGCAGTTGCTTGTGTTCTTGCCTCTCCTATGATGAACATCCTATTTCAAACCCAAACCCCTTCACTGCTTCATGTGTCCTAGTTACAGTAAATGAAGTAGGTGACACAAAAGTAGATTGAATGAGTTCTCCTTTGGATGGTGGTGGGGCCTATGGGGCAGCCATTGCTTAACTGGTGTGCATAACATCTGGACTAGTGCAAGGGTCTTTGCTTTCATGTAGGGTTATTGACTTACAAAGAAAGTACTTGGGATAGTTGTTTCTCTCCCTGTAAATCAGAGCACAGCTGTGGGAGATCAAAACTTTCCTTAGATACGGGTTAACTAAGCATAGGCGGGCGCACTGCTAGCCAAACTAAACGTTTGTTATAAAAATAATGTCATGCATAATCATGGCCAGTCATTCTCATTATTCACATATTCGATGTTTGTGGATTTACATACTTGCTAAGATTTAATTCTAACTCCACATTGCATACTTGTGGTGCTATCATGGTCACTAATGGCCATGTGCACTGTGAAAAAAAGTTTGAGTCACCTAACAGGCACAGTCATAATTGAGTTGTGCAGGGTCGTGCTCTGCCTTCTCACGCCAGCTGTCCTACCAAAAACACATGTCCTTTTTGCAACCTATTTTGAGCTATGTCTTGCCTTTGGCTGTACTTATTATTGGCTATTTCTTTCTTTCTTTCTTTCCTTCTTCCTTCCTTCCTTCTGTAACTTTCTTTCCCTCCCTCTCTTTTCCCCTCCCTCCTTCCCTTCCTTTTTAAAAATTTGATGGCACTGGAGTTTGAATTTAGGGCCTTGAACTTGCTAGGCAAGTTCTTTACCGCATCAGGCCTAGCCCTTCAGCTCTTTCTACTTTAGTTTATTTTTCTAGTGGATCTCATTTTTATCTGGGGCCATCTGTCCACCAGGATCCTCTCAACTCCTGGGATTATAGGTGTGTATCACCATATCTGGCCATGATTTTACTATTTAACATTTCCCCAAGGGTAGCACTAAAGTACTATCTGGTGTTCTTAACGTGCAGGAAGGCTGTGATGTGCCTTATGGAGAAAATATATGTGCTGAATAAGCTGCTTCAAGCAGATTGACAGCACTGTTGGGCCTAAGATTTATGTTAATGAATCAACAACCTCTACATAAGGCTTTACCTAAATACCCAGAAAATGTCCATCATTCCAAGTACCAACTGAGCATGATTTATGCCTAGTGGAGCTTATGGCCCTCTGTACTGGGGTGTGAGCAACAGGTCCTGACCATTTGTAGGTGTCAGCAAGAACCTGAGCCTCATAAGGATGGACAGCGAACCATGGCTACTTTCTAGATGCCAAAGTAGATCAGATATCAGGGGTCAGAGCAACACATTGCTCCTTGCAGGGTACACACAGTGGCACTGAAGTATTGGCATCACAGACCTGGAAGCTTATGCAATCATGGTTACAGCTGAGGAATTGGGGCCAAAGGCTCAGCAAACACTGGAGCAAGAAGTGAAGCCTCACAAGCCTAAGGTAATTACACCGTGGCTGTCTCCATCTGCCTCAGAGGCAGGAGCTGGACTGGCTTTATGGTCTGGCGCAGTCAACAAGAACTCGCAGGATGCTCAAGTCCATGGTGGGGGTTCTCTCTCATTGAAAGGTCATTCGTTGAATAAATAATCAGAGTAAGGGGCTGTGAGAGGGATGTCTCTGTCAGACTTTATTTGGTAGCACATGGAATAGAATACTTCTTGAGGAGTGTTGGAAAGAAATATGGGTGTGTAGGAGGTTAGGACATTGGCAGATAAAATGCAAATTTTTCTGGGAAAATACAGAGGCATTTTGGGCAGCAAGCTGATGGGCCTTAGAACTATTTGTGAAACTGCTAGAAACCCTCCATCTCCCCTCCCCCCGACCTCACCCAAGTTGCCTCATCTCCTGTGATTGGCTGTTAAGTCGCAGCTGCAACTGTGGAACAAGCTGCTATCCACTTTCACATGATTCTTTGGAATGATGGATTAAAATTCATATTCTCTCTCTCTCTCTCTCTCTCTCTCTCTCTCTCTGTCTGTCTCTCATGCTTCCTTTTGAAATTGACTTGTGCTTGTTGTGGATAGATAGATACTGAAAGGAGTCTGTAAGACAGCGAGGGCAGCAGCAGCCTGATAGGGGTGGCTGGGGAGGTTTATCTGTGCAGCTAAGTTGTGCCATCCTGTTAGAACTGGAGGACAACCCGAACTGTTTGACCTGAGATTTTAAATTGGTCAAGTATCAGGCCCAGGACTAGACTGAATTATCCATAGATAAAACTATGCTTAAAGTATTTCAAATTACCCTACAACAAGTGAAAAACGAGGATTTTCCCTTATTATCAAAATGAAGTCTTCAAAACATTTTGGATAACAGTAGCAGAGGATTCAACAGAGCACATGCATTCTTTTGTGGCACTGGCACTTGAACTCAAGGCTTTCTGATTGCAGACATCAAGGCAAGTGCTCTGTCACTTGGGCCACACTCACAGCCCTTTTTACTTTTGTCATTTTTTTCTTTATTGAATAGGGTCCCAATACTTTTGCTTGATGTTCTGGACTGCAGTCCGCCTGATTATGCTTCCCACAGAAGTAGCATGAAAGGAACCCACATGCATGGAAGGATTTTGTGGCTGATGTCTGTGTAATCTCTTGGTACCATGTCCTCACTGCAGTCTGATTGAATTGTTGGAGATGCGAGTTCCCTTTGTGCGAAAGACATATTTTGCCTTTATTTTGATGGGGTGGCATCTGGGCCCAGGCTGCCTGACACCTGAGATTTTGCTTCTCAGCTGTTCTTCAGAGTTGATTCCTGCTTCTTCATGCAGTTTAAACACAAAGATGCTTTGGAGAAAATATACCAGACTCTTCCCAGCCTCCTGCTGTTGACAACAGGATCTTATTTGCCACAGAGCAGGCAGCCAGGGCTGTAGAAGCAAGTTATCTATGTTTTATACATGACAGTGGAACTCAGTATTTAAGAGCAATCCTAAGAGGAAAAAATTAAAAAGTTATCCCTTAATATTTTTTTGTGTCAATACTGAAGCTTGAACTCAGAGCCTGGGCACTGTCTCTTTGCTTTTTTGCTCAAGGCTGGTACTTTACCACTTGAGCCACAGCTCTACTTTCAGTTTACTGCTGGTTAATTGGATATAGGAGTCTCATGGACTTTTTTTTTTTGCTTTGTATGGCTTTGTACCATGATTCTCAGATCTTAGCCTCCTGAGTGGCTAAGATTTTATAGGCAGCTCCCTTCATTCATCTTTAAAGATTTTTATTTTCCAGTTTCTTTTTTCTTTTTTGTTCCAGTGTGTCAGGTATAAGTTCACCAGTTATTTGACTGGAGAGGCAGCAAGATCTTAGTCTTAATTATTAGGGTAATAACTATTTTCTGCTTGGATCAATCCTGTATGGACTGTGGGTTGTGGAGAAGGAGTCTAACTCTTGGCTTTGCTTCTGTACAAGGTCAGATCTGGTGAGAAGCAGCTATCAAGGATTAAACACACAGAGCTTTATTGAGGGAGGGAGCAGACCTTTATCTCCCACCCAGAGAGAGAAAGAGAGGGCAAGAAGATTGCATAGGAAGAGTATTAAAAGAAGGATTTGGGGGCTGGAAATGTGGCTTAGTGGTAGAGTGCTTGCCTAGCAACATGAAGCCCTGGGTTTGATTCTTCAGTACCACATAAAAAGAAAAAGCCAGGCTGGATGCCAGTGGCTCATGTCTGTAATCCTAGCTACTTGGGAGGCTAAGATCTGAGGATTGCAGTTCAAAGCCAGCTCTGGTAGGAAAGTCCATGAAACTCTTATCTCCAATAAACCACCAGAAAAAGTGATGCTGTAGCTCAAGTGGTAGAGTGCTAGCCTTGAGCTGAAGAGCTGAGGGACAGCACTCAGGCCCAGAGTTCAAGTCCCACAACCACCCCCCTCCCCCCAAAAAAAGAGAAAAGAAAAAAGAAAGAAAAAGCCAGAAGTGGTGCTGTGACTCAAAATGGTAGGGCACTAGCTTTGAGTGAAAGAAGCTCAGGACAGTTCCCAGACCCCAAGTTCAAGCCCTAGGACTGGCAAAAAAGGAAGGAAGGAAGGAAGGAAAGAAAAGAAAAAGAAAGAAAGAAAAGGGTTTGGCTGGGCACCTTCAAACAGATGTGCTCAGTGAGAACCTTGTCTGGAGACCCATGGATGGCTCACCATGAGTCCCAGCTGGGCGTTCAAACCGTGCTCAGCTGCTGGGCTGGGTGAAGCTGTGGGATGGGATGGAAGTCCTCAGAGAGAAGGAGGTTTTTGCTGTGTTTTCAAGGCAGTAACTAGGGCTGCAGCAAGAGAGTGGAGTGGTCCACTCTGTGCCACCCGGAAACACATTCTGTTTTCAGTACTCTGTGGAAACAGCCAAATGGGAAAAGCAATTTGGGGTCTGTACTATTCCTTACAGGGGCATGGCTGAGAATGATGTCTGCTTAGAATTGTATCTTGGGGAAAGTGACCAAGAAATTATAAGCATCTGCTTTAGATGACTGAAACTTTTGAGTCTGGCTTCCAGACTTTCCCTTCTGTTTTTATTCCCATCATCTTTCTGAAGTTAAGTAAGTGTTGATTTTGTTGCTTCAAACCAAAGAACCCTGAGTTATTGATTATGACTTGGGGTGTTAATTTGATATTTTTGACCTACATGTTAAATGTTAAAAGTTGTAAGTGTGGAATAAGTGAAATGTGGGCAATATTTGATACATGAGTGATGTCTATTCCAATCTTTAAAATCTACTAGGCTCTTCAATATTATATATATATATATATATATATATATATATATATATATAGATCTACTTATCATTATCTCTACTGATAGTTATCTTTGAGTACAATTGCATGAGATTGTACATGTTTATGATTATTTTTTGTCAGTCACGGGGCTTGAACTCTGAGCCTGGGCACTGTCCCTCAGTTCTTCAGCTCAAGGTTAGCACTCTACCACTTGAGCCACAGTGCCATCTCTGGTTTTCTGGTGGTTTATTGGAGATAAGAGTCTCACGGACTTTCCTGCCCGGGTTGGCTTTGAACTGTTATCCTCAGATCTCAGCCTCCTTAGTGGCTAGGATTACAGGTATGAGCCACTGGTGCCCAGCTTTTACATGTTTATACACAAAATTGAACCCCTATTTTTCATTGTGAGTTGTGGTCCTAGCTTATGGTCCTAGCTGACTGGAGAATTAAATATATATGACAAATTAGTAGGAGAAAAGCAGGCCAACTTACATGATACAAGTATTTTGTGGTGCAGTAGATCTTCTAAGGAAATTAACACCCAGAGAATCAGTAATTACTTGCCTGGATCAAGGATAGTAAGTTCTAAAGAAACAACTTCATTTAGTGCGGGAGGACAAAAAGATTAGAGCTCTTCGAAGGAGTTCTGTACTGAACTCTTCCTGCGCGAGTTCTTGTCCTTGAGGACAAGGAGGTTGCTCTTCTTTCTTCTACAGGGATCTGTCACGTAGGAATTTTATGTCCTGCTTTTTAAGAAACAAAAAAGAGCTCAGAGTACCTGCTGTTTTTCAAGTACCTTTAATCAGAGCAGTCCAAAGATCTGAGGATGAACTGTGTGGTATTTTACTTCAATCTCAACTATTTGTGAAGGAAAATTTCAGAGCACACTTAAGACGTATTTCCTAGTCTCAGAAGGAATCAACCACTCTCTCAAAAGGTTAACTCCCTACTGTCTAGAATAAGATTCAGAATACTTGTTGCTTAAGGAGTCAGCCTTAGACCCAGTCTTAATGTTTTTAGTGGTTTTTATTTTTATTTTTTTATCCTTGCCCATCATATTCCCCAAATCCTTACCCAAATCATATCTACCATGCCCTTCTGCTACGTGAGATCATCTGGGGTTTGAGGGTATCTTCTCTTATTGTTTGAATCCTCTTCATCCTCCAAGGCTATGCATTGAAGGCTCGTCACCAGACTGTGATGCTTTGAGATGGTCCAGTCTTTTAAGAATTGGAGCCTATTAGGAGGGTGTTACAATCATTGGAGATGTGGCATGGCTGGGGGTATTTTGGGATTTCAGACACTTTCTCTTAACTTCCTGGTCCCCACAAGGTGAACATATTTCCTCTGTCTTGGAGCTCCATCATGATGTATTGTCTATACAGGTCCAGAGCAATATGAGGCCAAATTACCAAGTCCTGAAATCAACTGTGAGTTACCTTAAGTATCTGTCACAGTGAAGGTACTACACACGCCCACACCCCTTGCGGCCACAGTGCATCTAGTGTTCTGATGTTGAAAAAAAATCCTTCCTGCTTTTATGACTGACCGCACCTGTTCTCTACCCAAAATCTCCTGCGGTCTCATCCAGCTCTGATGCTTTCTTACGGAGTCCTCTGTCCTTCCTGGCACATTTGCTTTCTGCTTGCAGGGTGGCCATGAAGGCATGAATTATCCATTGGAGCGAGAATAGGACTTACATGGTGCTAATCTGTATTTTTCCCAGAAATCCCAGCATGCATTTGGCATACAAGCTTCCTGAGTGACAGCTAAAAGGACATGGGAGGAAGGTGGATGGATGGGAGGAAGAATGCTCTGTGGTGACAGGCAGCAGGCAGGATGTTGTTCAGATGAGACACGTACAGATGCATCTTGAAATTCCCAGTGCATAAAAATGCCTTGAGTAAAGAAGCAACTCCTGCACACCCTTCACTCAGGGTTTTCAACTGCTAAATATTTTTGCCACATTTGCTGGATCATTTTCTCACTCTATATGTTATTTTTGTTATCATCTGGGAGTTAGCGGCAGGAATACTACTTGCTCCTAAGTGCTTCCATGTATACTTACCAAGAATTAAAAATGTTCCCTTACAACAGCCATAGTACCCTTATCACAATCGAGAAATTTAACATGGACATGGGATGAATCTACGCCTTAATGAAATGTCTCTACTTATCTAATACCGATTAGTTTTTCTCTAGCTTAGGATCTCATCTACAATCACATGTTAAGATTTAGTTTTTTGACAAGTGAACTTTTAAGGACAAAAATAGTATTTATTTTTGGTCCAGATTTTATCCAAAATCAGAGAAGCAAACTATGATAGCAGAGGGAGGTTGTACAGGGATGTTCTGCTTCTGGTGCCTTTTCTTTTTAGTTGAATTGGAGCCTGGACTCAGGGTCTGGGCATTGTCGTTTAGCTTTTCTACTTAAAGCTATAGCTCTACCACTTCATCAATTACTCCACTTCTGGCTGTGTGTGTGTGTGTGTGTGTGTGTGCGCGTGTGTGCGCACGCCTGTCCCAGCTGGTTCCAAACCATGATATTCAGATTTGAGCCTCCTGTGTAGCTAGGATTAAGACCCAACACAACAGGGAATGCTTACTCTTCAGTGGTTTTTGTGAAACAATTTACTGATGTTAATTACTGATTTAAGTGAATGCAAATATCCATATCTTATGAATTTCAAAACTCCCTGAATACTGTCTTTTTCATTTACATGAATGTAAATCCTAGTTTTAGCCTTTTATGAGTTGAAAGACAAATTACCCAAAACAACACTGACTAGAGATGTTAGGGAAGAAAAGCAACTGTCACTTTTTCCCCTGACGCAGAGTGTGTTGCTGATATGTAATAGTTGAAATCTAAGGGATTCATTCCTGTTTGAAATCAGATTACTTTGGGGAAGTGAAAGATTGAGAAGTGCTCACCACTTCCCAACCTTCAGAAGCAGAATGAGATTCCTGTCAGCCCCTTCCTCAATTGGCCATTCTCCTTGTTGGAATTTTCTTTTAAAAATTGGACTGGTTTTATTATCAGTACCAGCATGACTTTACAATCAATTAAATTTTGTTCAATTAAGCTTAATTTATTACCATTTGTCTACAACTGTGGTAAACAATATTTCTTGGCATAAAGACACAACCTTTGGAGTTTTTAAAATATCCCTAATGCAAGATTATATATGTAAACCTCCAATTATGTTTTATGTAATAGTGGACTAGATAATCATGTTAAATAGTTATAGTATCTAAAATAAAATAGAATAAATAAATAAAATAATAAGATTCCTATTTAAGTCATTGATTTCTAATACTATGTAATATTTACAATACTATATACACTATAGTATTTAAAATACTATCTTGTGAATTATGCTCCTATTAAGGCTTCAGTTTGAGCAAAAGTCTAATCACTTAAGCAACAACAATTATTTAAACTGAAAATGAGAGAGAAGTCAAATTCAAAAAAGAAATGAAAGATACTGTCAGGTTTCTGGTGGCTGTGGAGACGAGTAGCAGGTGCATTGGAAGGTGGAGTTGACCTTGAAGAGAACTCCCTTTCAGGATGGAGGCTGTTGGGGGTCAGGGTGTGAGAAATCCAGCTCTTGGGCAAGATAATGAGGAAAACTCACTGGTGAATACACATTTTACTAGCAGTTCAGGGTGTTGGTGGGCCAGGGAAACCCTTTTGTGGAAAATAATCTTGAGAAGCTCCATGCATGGCTTCTAGAAGAGATGGAGGGAAGAGTCTCCTATCTCGGAACCTGTCTCCTTTGATCCGTTGGGAGTAATGAATCTCTGTTAGGAGGAGTAAAGCCAAGGCCCGTAACTTTGCGTTCTGCAGGGAGAGGTGAATTATTTCTATTGTTATCCATGCCTGAAGACATTGGTCTGTCGCTTTATGAAAAGAAAGCATATTTTGAATTCTTCTGGTCCAGATAGCTAACCAGAAGTAGAATATAATCTGTTTTGTCTCTGCAGAGTGAGAGCTGGAGCAGAATATGGGAGCATCACCCTTCTGCCTGCATAGATGTGACAGGGGCCCAGTGTCAGAAGGTTCTGTCTGAGGATCTTTACCCTAGCATGGTTTGATTCTCCTCTGCTTTTACTAATCTGACGATCCAGTGAATTCTCAGGGCCTCTTGAGCTTCTTTCTCTTCCTTTTCCTCCTCTCAGAAACAAAGGTGAGGTTCTGAGTGGATCCTCCAAGGAAACTAAAGGGGACAGCAAAGCCTTCCTTTCAGTTGACCCACTGACGAGAGACCATATGCTGTCTGCCACCTGCTGTATTTAGATCTGTGACATACATAAGGAATTTTTCCTAAGAGTTCAAATTTAAACTCTGCTTCAGTTAATTTTGTCTCTTGTAGGTTCTTACTTTTCTAAAGTATTTGAGGGTTTTTTTTTGTCCCCTCCCCTTCTGAGTTGCCAACCAAGTCACATGCACTTTTATTTCCTCATGGGAAATAATCTGCCTTAGATAATCATGAACGGTCCTTGCCAATTCTTCAAGAGCTCTGACTTGCTTTTCATAGGTCTTCTGATCTTCAGCAGCTTGGCTGATCTTCTCATGCACTTTGGGAAGTTTCTCTTTCTGTCTCTAGCCGGTGTTTTTCCTCTACTTGTAATTTCCTGTAGAGTTCCATTCCATTTTCTTGATGCAGTTCAGTCATTATTTTAACTTTTTCTGCTGAAGCTTCCTATTGTCACCTTCAAATGGCATAATTTCTGACTAGGTAGAGGCATGTTCAGTCTGGAGATTTATGATACGTCTGTCAGGTCTTTCTTTGTATTAACTACTTCAGGCAACTGAGTGTTGGTTTCTTTTTCCTATTAAGGGATTTAAAGAATCATTTAGGTTAGCAGCATAAATCAGTTTCCTCAAATCTCCTTTTGACTGGTTATCTAAGTGAACATCATTTTATGATTCACCTTAAATTTTTTTGTGTGTGTGTGATATTGGTGGTGGTCGAACTTAAGACCTTGTGCTTGTTTGGTTGGTGCTCTACCATTGTGAGCTATGCCTCAGATCCAGCTTTTTTCTGATTAAGTAGAAATTAATTAATTAATTACTGTCTTTTCTGCCTAAAATGAGTTCAAATCTTGATTCTCCAGATCACAGACACTTGAGTAGTGAAGATTACAGCTGTGAGACACCGGTTCTGGAGACAGCATTTAATCTGGCTCGCCTAGACTGTGATCCTCCAATTTATTCTTCCTGCCAAAGCTGGGATGATAAGGCCATGCCACTGTTACCCAGATATTGGTTGGGATGAGGTCTCACAAACATTTTTTAATACATTTTTTACTATAAAAATACTGTACGAAGGGTTAAAGTTATATGAGTAAGGTAATGAGTACATTTCTTATCAAGCATTGTTACCTCCTCGTTTGTTTTTCCCGCACCTCCCTTCCCTCCCACCTCCACAACTACACTCCCCTCCCTCCTCCACCCCCCTGCCTGAATTGTAAAGTTCATTTTTCAACATAGTATTTTATACATCTCATTGTTACAGTGGGTCAATCTATATCCCTATTTAAGCATTTTGTTTTTTCTCTTCTCCTCCCCAAGCTAGAGCAGTGTATATACAAGATGCAGGGCACCGAGATCAAATACAGTGAAAACAAGGATTATACCATGGGGGAGGAACATACAGAGAAACAAAAAAAAATCACATGGTACATTATAAATACGTTAAAAACAATAGCAAGAAAGGAAAAACCACTTGTGTCCCTATCTTGGGGTTCATTTCACTTAACATCATCTTATCTGGTCATATGTACATAGCTTTTGACCTTTTCTGCTTGTCCCAGACATATAGTTATTGCGAATAAGGAAAACCATAGGACCTATGTTTCTTTGGGCCTTACTTCACTTAATATAATTTTTTCCAAGTCTTCCCATTTCCTAACAAATGAGGTGGTGCCATTCTTTCTGACGGAGGCATAGAATTCCATTGTGTATATACACCACATTTTCTTGATCCATTCATCTACTGAGGGGCATCTGGGTTGGTTCCATATCTTAGCTATGGTAAATAATGCTGCAATAAACATAGTTGTGCTGGTAGCTTTAGTATGGTCTTGTTTATGATCATTTGGGTAAATGCCCAAAAGTGGGATTGCTGGGTCATAGAGGAGCTCTATGTGGAGTCTTTTGAGGAACCTCCATACTGCTTTCGAAAGTGGTTGAACAAGTTTACACTCCCACCAACAATGCAGGTCCCTTTTGGCCACATCCCTTCCAGCATCTGTTGTTATTAGAGTTATTGATTATAGCCATTCTAACTGGGGTGAGGTGGTATCTCAATGTTGTTTTGATTTGCATTTCTTTTATGGCTAGGGATGTTGAGCATTTCTTCATGTGTCTATTGGCCAGCCTTCTTTTCTCTTCAGAGAAGTTTCTCTTTAAGTCTTTAGCCCACTTGTTTGTCGGGCAGTTGGTTCTTTGAGGATTTGTTGTTGGGGGATTTAATTTTTTGAGTTCCAAGTATATTTTAGATATGAGACCCTTGTCTGTTGTATGCCTAGTGAAGATCTTCTCCCAATCCGTGGGCTTTCTATTGATCTTGCTAGCTATGTCTTTTGCCAGGCAGAAGCTCTGCAACTTCATGCAATCCCATTTGTCCAACCTTTCTTTGATTTGTTCACAGACATTTTTTTGGCCTCAGCTGTCCTCAAACTGTCCTCAAACTCAAATTTCCTTGAGATCTGCTTTCTGAGTAACTAGGAGTACAGGTGTGAGCCACTGGTGTCTAGCTATGATTCATTCTTCATTTCTCATTCCAAGTTGCCATCATCTGTTCTGTCTTCTCCAGGCACAGCAACCTCATCTTTCATCAGTCAAGCCTCCAGTTTTGATAGGATTTTTTTTATCATTTTGTACTTGTTCTGAAAGTACACAGGAGATTTTGACTGTTATTTTCTTTTCAATAAGTTCACTTAAATGTTCCTCCCATACGTCTGTTTCTTGTAAAAACTGTTACTGGCTCTCCTGAAGTTGGGAATTTCCATTTCAAGCATCTGTTCTTGAATCCTGAAGTTGTGTCATTTATTTGAGGTATTTCTGAAAGTTGTTTTGGCTTTGGCTACCTGTGATTTGAGGGAATGTTCATTTTTGATATATTTGCCATCAACTCATCTTGTGCAGACTGAGTTCATTTTCTTTTAACTTGTTTCCAGAAAAAGCATTTCCTTCTTAACCTTAGATTTGAATCTATCCAGCCTTTTACAGGCTGCTTCCAACCCTCGTGCTTCCTTTGAGACTTCTCAAAGCTGCCATTCTTTCATGGCGGCTCAAAGCCTTCGTTTTGAATCAGGGTAACTTTTCAAGTAGTTATCTTGTTTCACTGATTAGTTCAGAAAGATTTAGACACAACTTTCAAGCTAGCGGCTGATTAAAAACCTCTACAGAAACAATGGAAAAAGCCAACCAAGAGTATGAGGTCCTAGTTCAAGCCCCAGCAATGGCAAGTCACCCCCCCTCACCCTCCCCACCCACACAAGAAGGGTGCTTTTAGACACCCCTGGATTGAGTATGGCTTTTCCAAGTCTGTGGATGAAAAGATCCAGTTTCACTAAGATGGACTCTTACTCCATCTCTTGGTCCTCCACGTTTTCTTCTCCAATTCTGCATGGTTAGCCTTGGGAACCTCTGCTGTTAAGTCTCATCGGGTGGCACCCCCCTGTCTTACTCTTGGGCTGTCACTCAGGCCTTGGGATTCTCTCTGTGCCGGTCTCAGCCTCTGGGCTGGACCCTGCTTGTATTCTATTAGTACAGTGATGGCTCATGAGTAAGGTGTGGCTTAGAAAAGCCAGAGTTAGCCCATTTTGTCAGTAGAGCAAAAATTTGGGATCTTATATAATGGCACATCTTACATTCTGCAAGTGACTACATTACTATGTGTCACCTAACTCATTTTAAATGCAAATAAAAAATGAATGCAAGGCTGGGAAAGTGGCTCAATGGAAGAGTGCTTGCCTTGCATGCATGAGGCCCTGGGTTTGATTCTTCAGCACTACCTAAGCAGAAAAAGCCGGAAGTGGCGCTGTGGCTCAAGTGGCAGAGCGCTAGCCTTGAGCTGAAGTGTTGAGGGACAGCGCCCAGGCCCAGAGTTCAGGCCCCACGGCTGACAAAATAAAAAGAAAAAGAAAAAAAAAAAGAATGCATTCCTTGCAGGTATCACAGCAGTGAGCGTTCTAAGGGGGGAAAACAGCTGGATGTATCTTGCTTTGTTTTTAGTTACTGCTGACACTTTTGCTCTATATTTGTGACCTCAGTGAGATTCCTTGCTTGCTGCAAGGTCTGTCTGGGCTATTGTTAGCATTGTTCACATGATCACATTGATAATTTGGGATTTGGGAAGTTTCAGTTTACAATAATAGGCAGTGCTTGACTTTTCACAGTCATTCCCCTTGTAATTAAAATGGCATATTTCTTAAGTTAGAAAAGGATAAGTTTATGGTAAGGGAAATATGAGTCTCCTCAAAAAGGCTAAGTTATATTCTTGAATCACTGCCAGATGGATGGTAAAAGTCAGCTTGAACAGTGTATATAACTAGATGGTACAAACTGGATAAATTATGCTTCTGGTTCTTTCCTTTTGAGAACACATTGACTATTTAAAATAAAAAAGCTGAATGCTGATGGCTCACTCCATTCAGTAGGCTGAAATTGGAGGATTGCAGAATGCTTCAAAGCCAGCCTTGGAAGGAAAGTCAGTGAGACTGTTCAATTAGCCAGCAAAATAAGTAGATCTGTGGCTCATGTGGTAGAGCACCAGTCCTGAGTGAAAAAGCCATGAAATATTACCTAGTCCCTGAGTTCAAGCCCCAGGGACAGCACCAAAAGCAAAAATAAATAAATAAAATGTGATTGAGCTGGAGAAGTGGAATGAATGCGGAATAAAAAGGAACATTTTGGAACAAATTTGTATTCATTTTTGAAATTTGATTTTTTTTTTATTTGCCAGTTCTGGGGCTTGAACTGAGGGCCAGGCTCTGTCCCTAAGCCTCTCTATGCTTAAGGCTAGCATTCTACCACTTGAGCTATTGCACTACTTCTGGCTGTTTCTGAGTATAGTTTATTAGAGATAAGAGTCTCATGGACTGCGGCTAGGAAGGTGGCTCAGTGGTAGAGCTCTTGCCTTGCATGCCTGAGGCCCTGGGTTCGATTCCTCAGTACCACATAAGCAGGAAAAAAAAAGCCGGAAGTGGCGCTGTGGCTCAAATGGTACAGTGCTAGCCTTAAGCTGAAGAGCTGAGGGACAGCGCCCAGGCCCAGAGTTCAGGCCCCATGACCGGACCCGCCCCTCCCCCCTCCCCCAAAAAAAGAGTCTCATGGACTTTCCTGGCCAGCTTTGAACTGTGATCCTCAGATCTCAACCTCTTGAGAAGCTAGGATTGTAGGCATGAACTTGCAGTGCCTGGTTAGAAATTTGACTTTTAACTTTGCTTTTGACCACAGACTCTGTAGATTTGAAGTCCATGTACTCAGCTGCTTATACACATTTCTCTGTAGCATTTAGACATGCACGGCTGAATCTTTGGCTGAGACAGGTTAGTTTTCACTCCATGGAAGTTAAGAGCAGGATTAAGAATGGAGCAACACCTAATACCTTCAAAAGGAGAAATGGCTCAGAGCCATCTGGGAGAAACTTGAAGTTGGTTGAGGGAGGAACAGCCACGATGAGAATGTCTGCTGCCTCTGGTGGGAAAAGCAATCTCTCTATAGACAAAAATCCTTCCATATCTTCACAAGCAAGTGAAGGCTTGAGTGACTCGGTAACTGCCTCAGTTCTTTGCTTGCTAGGTCAGCTGAGACCTTCAAGAAGAGCTGAGACCTTCAATGCCTCGTTCTAGTGACAATTGAAATAATGGAAGTGCAAAGAGAGAAAGAGAACATGCTTTTCTTTTAAGTTTGTTTATTCAGGCACTGTTGAGGACTACTGCAGTACAGCTTTGTGTTAGAACATGCTGGTCACAATTCCCATCTAAGAAATAGATGTTTAGCTAGGACTTTCTACATGCCAACCTGCTAGTAATCCTTTAGTGGGCGGAGCCCCATGGTATTTTGCTCCTTGCTGTGGAGATTTGACCTGATCTCTCTGCAAGTGAATATGAACATGGGCGGCTCTTGATGACTCACTTCTAAGTGACCCAAAGTAGTGAGAGTAATGTCCCAGTCTAGGCCAGAAAAAGGCTACAGCTGAGAAATAGACCTAACTTTTGTTGGGATAAAATTATGTTTGGAATTTCTAACCCAAATTATATTCTAGCTGAACAGATCAATCTTGTGATCCAGTTTAGTATAACTTAGAGGAGCCAAACTATTAAAGCTTCAATAGTTCAGGTTCAGGGACTGTTGCAAATGGTTACTTAGGAGTTGATGTGGCTCAGCTTCTTTAGATAGCTGACATACAAAGGCTATGCATGAACTCAAGGCTACCTGTGGGTGCAGGTGGGTGTGGTGTCTTGGTATCTCTTTTGTTGCTTACAGGAATGTTTGGTTTAAAGTTCAGAGGCCTCAGCCACGTGTAGCAAAGGAGGAATGGATCAAGTCAGAGAAATTCATGGATTCAAATTCTCTGCTGCATTGCAATAAGTTAATTATTCATGTGAGCTTGTCTTTCCCAGAAAGCAGAATCTTATGTTCCATAGGAGGGACAAGTGAAGATAGGGAACAAGAGAAGGCGGCTTGACCACAAAAAATAAAATACCTAGGAATTAACCAAAGAAGTGAAGGACCTCTATGATAAAAACTTTAAAATCTTGAAAAAGGAAATCAAAACAGAACTTACAAAATGGCAAAACCTCCCGTGCTCCTGGATTGGAAAGATTAACATCGTGAAAATGGCAATACTTCCCAAAGCTATCTACAAATTCATTGGGTTCCTTTTCAAATTTCCACCTTCTTTTTTCAGGGAATTGGAAGGGGCATTCCAAAATTTATATGGAACAATAAAAGACCCCGAATAGCAAAAATGCTCCTCAACGGAAAGAACACTGCTGGAGGAATATCAATACCAAATTTCAAACTCTACTATAAAGCCATAGTAATCAAAACAGCTTGGTACTGGCACAAGAACAGACCTCAGGACCAATGGAATAGAATTGAAAACCCAGAAATGAACCTACAGACCTATAGCTATCTAATCTTCGATAAGGGAGCTAAAACAATAGAATGGAAGAAAGACAGCCTCTTCGGTAAATGGTGCTGGCAAAATTGGTTAACTACTTGTAGAAAACTAAAGCTAGATCCTTATATATCACCCTGAACCAGAATCAACTCCAAATGGATCAAAGACCTCGAAGTCAAAGCAGACACTCTGAAAACATTACAGGATGGAATAGGAGAAACCCTAGGTCTCCTTGGCTCAGGCCGAAATTTTCTGAATAGAGATCCGGAAACACAACAAATCAAAGAAAGGTTGGACAAATGGGATTGCATGAAGTTGCAGAGCTTCTGCATGGCAAAGGACATAGCTAGCAAGATCAATAGAAAGCCCACGGATTGGGAGAAGATCTTCACTAGGCATACAACAGACAAGGGCCTCATATCTAAAATATACTTGGAACTCAAAAAATTAAATCCCTCAACAACAAATCCTCAAAGAACAACTGCCCAATAAATAAGTGGGCTAAAGACTTAGCTCCCCTATGACCCAGCAATCCCACTTTTGGGCATTTACCCAAATGTTTACAAACAAGACCACACTAAAGCTACCAGCACAACAATGTTTATTGCAGCATTATTTACCATAGCTAAGATATGGAACCAACCCAGATGCCCCTCAGTAGATGAATGGATCAAGAAAATGTGGTATATATACACAGTGGAATTCTATGCCTCCATCAGAAAGAATGACATTGCCCCATTTGTTAGGAAATGGAAAGACTTGGAAAAAATTACATTAAGTGAAGTAAGCCAGGACCAAAGAAACATAGGTCCCATGGTTTTCCTTATTTGCAATATCTAGTATATGTATGAGTCAAGCGGAAAAGGTCAGATAATGTGATGTTAGGAAAATGAGCCCTTAGATATGTATTTTAATGTTTTTTCTTTCATGCATTTGTTTCTAATGCATTTATAAGATTATCTCTTTGTTGCTTTGTATGTCCCTCCCCCACAGTATAACCCATGCTTTCACTATATTTGATGTCAGTATAACTTGTGGAGGAGATGGGGAAAAACAAATTGTTTAAGGATACAGGTGGACCTGTTGCAACAATGAGAAGTATAAGTTGTCATGTCGAAAATGAGCTTTACAACGTTGGTGCGGGGGGTGGGGGTGGGGGTGGGGGGGTGGGAGGGATTGGGTGGGGGGGCAGGGGGAGGCTGGGAAGGGATGTGAAGGGTAAACAAAGGAGGAGGCTGCAATGCTTGATAAGAAATGTACGCATTATCTTGCCCATGTAATTGTAACCCCTCTGTACAGTATGTTCACAAAATAAAATAAAATGAAAAAAAAAAACAGAGAAGGCGGCTTGAATAGTCAACTATGATCACCACTTATTCTCAATATCTGCAGTCTAATAAAAAGCCAAAGCAATGATTGCTTCTTAGCATTGGCCATTGAGGGAAGATGGTGAGAAATGTACCTGTGGTTTTCATCACTATGGGTCAGAGTAATGGCTTCATGGGACACTGATTCCTTCAGTATTACTGGGTACCAGAGCACCACTGGCACTGTCTCAGGTCTAAGTTATTAGAAAGCCTGCAAGCCGGAGGTGAGAATATGAGATGAGGCCCTGGTGGATTGTGACCTGTTAGATTGATTCCTGGCCTCTAGGTGGAAGGTTCTAGTGATTGCAGGGCCTGAGGTGGTTTAGAGGGTGTGTGAGAGGCATGCTGAATGCAACACTTACAGCCCACCAGCTTCCTTGTGGCCTTTCTTGCTGGTGGCCCACTGAAGATTCACACCAGCAGGTCAAACTACAGACTCCCACTCTAGTTAGTTTAAAAGAATACTTTGTAAATTACCTAGGTCAGATTCACTGGAATAGGTAACATACAGATTTTTCAGGCTCTACCTTAGACCTACAGATTCAAAGTATTTAGAGCTGGGAACCAAGTTGGACCCATATCCTAAGAACCCAGCTCATCTTCAGCACAATTCCACCTAAACAGTCATTAAGGAAATTCAGGGGCCTGTTTAACTGATTGAATCTTTATCAACACATCCAAGAGCAGTGTAGAGTGGATTTCAAAGTCATTTCCATTAAAAGTAATTTTTCTACCAGGCCTCATTTATTTTATGAATACTGACAGGATGTCACCCATTTCAGTTTATACTTTATTGACAATGCCAAGTGCTGAATCTACTTTGACTCCATGAGTACATTTTGTTTTATGACATCTTACGTTGTCTTGGGGCTTACACATGCTAGGAAAGTACTCTACCACTGAGCTACCTCCCTAGCCCATTTGAATACATTTAATATCTCCTATCACTGTAGCTCTTATAAAACATTCTTGATGTCGTCTATTATTTATTTATTTATGGATTGATTGATTAGGATAGGCAGCTTTGAAGCAAGGACCTCACACATACTTGATAAGCATTCTATTGGCCAGCTGTTCCTGAATATCTGTAGCAACCCCCAATTTAACATTTAAAAAAAATACTTATTTTGAGACAGAGTCACACTAAGTTGTCCAGACTGGGACTGAACTCTTGATCCTCAGCCTATTGAGTAGCTGGGATTACAAGTGTGCACTACCACACTTGCTTTGTCATCTATTACTTTAATGAATTTTCCCATAGTCAAGAAGTTAATCTCACAGGACTAACTCTCAGTGAACTCTGGTCTTCATTAACTCGACATTGACCAGAGAGCTGAAGAGCAGCTGCTTATGGAGAAAACTGCTGTTGTGTAGTTTTGTAGGTTTATACCTACAAAGAGCCCTAAATCCCCAGAGGTTGAGATTGTCAGCTTATCTTCAGTGTGTATGTGTGTGTGTTTTCTTTTAATTTTGTGAGCCCACAGTGGCTCTCATATTTTACTGCACAGGGGGCTGTCTGTTCCTTCCCTAAGTAGTTTGATATTTACAGGAAATGGATTCATCCTTAGCAGTCTGCTTTCATGTTCGTAAGCCTTGCAATCAGTGCACGGAGTCCTTTGATGTACCTTGGACTCTTTTTTTTCCCTGAGATTCAAACCCAATGTGGGGAAGGGATTCCAGGGTAGTCTGCTGTGAACTTACTTGTAACTCTGTTTGATTTTTATAGCTATATGTACTAGATTGACAGTCATAACAATTATAAGTGTGATAAGAGAGATTAGACTTAAGCCAATAAGCAAAGGAATGTATGTGAGAAGCTTAACATAGAGAAATCATTCGAGACTCTCCCTGCTCATGTCTGTGGAAGAACGTCTGTGGAAGAATGTTACTTCATGAAGGAAGATAGCTCAGGTATCTTAGACTCAATATGGTGCCATCATTGGCTGATATGGCAGCCTGGCATCAAAAGTACCAATGGAGAGTAGGACCAGACCTTCCAACAAGACCCAGGTTCCAGCCCAGATCTCTGGTTCCAGCCATTTCATTTTTTTCTCTATCACAATTTCTTTCTCTTTATGGCTGAAAAATGCTTCATTATCTATTTTTAATCTACTTATCCATTGCTAGGCAGCTAGGCTGACTCCATAGCTTGGCTTTGTAAATAGTAATGTAATCAACTTTTAAGAACAAAAAATGTTTCCTCTTTGTGTGTGTGTGTTTGTCCTGGAGCTTGAACTTTGGGCCTAGGAGGTGTCCCTGGGCTTTTGTTTTCAAGGCTAGTGCTCTACTACCTGAGCCATAGCTCCACTTCAAGGCTTTTCATGTTTAATTGGAGGTAAGCATCTTACTGACTTTCCTTTCTGGCTGGCTTCAAACCATGATCCTCAGATCTCAGCTTCCTGAATAGCTAAGATTACAGGTGTGAGCTACCAGTGCTTAGCATCTCATTTATTTTTGTTTAGATTTCCAACTTCTGAGGACTAATGCTGTGAACACTTAGAAGTTTTATCAGACCTAGTTTATATGCCTTCCTAGACTCACATTGCTCCCCACTTCCAATCACCAAGGCCATTAGCAGCCTTCTCAATGGGAAACTGTTATAAACTTCCACCCCAGTGGTGTTTTCCTTCAGTTCCTCCGAGAGTGGAGCATTGGACTCTTCCCTGGCCTTCATTGTGCTTTTTTCTTGGCAGGAGCCATGCCAGTCCAGCATCTAGCCACATCTTGACTAGACCAAGGTAGTCTTGGCCTCTGGATTGTAAAATCCTGCACTACAGATCAGGGAACCCTACTTCGTGTAAGTGGCTGCCTGAGTAAGTGAACTCCTGGAAAGATGGAGGGAACATGACCAAGATGAAAGCACTTTCACATCTGTCTGTAAGAGTTGCCATGCAACCAAGCAACACAGCAACTCTGGCTGTGTTATCTGGTCAAGCTGTGTTATCTGGTCAAGGACATGATACTGTGTATTTGCTGGGTTCATCTCCTAGCTATCTTATGCTTTCTGTTTTGGGGTTATACTTTACCACAAAGTCTCAATAGGTATATTTTTCCCAGAACTATTGTTTTCTAGAGAAACTAGAATAAGATAATTAGTAGAGGATTGGGCCTAGCAAGAAGAACCTCAAGATTGGATTTAAGAGTAGAGTTTCTGATTTGTTTGAAAGGAAAAGGAACTCCATTGCTGTTGGAAAGGAGAATGTTAATAATGCCAGTGTGTAACAAGATCCTGAATTAGTTTTTATTGCTGTTGTGACAGATTATCTACCCTTAATGGCTTAAAACTAGTGCATATATTATCTTAAGATTTGTAAATTAGAGGCATAATGTGAATCTCTGTGGGTTAAAATCAAGGTGAAGGCAAGCCAGAGTGCCTTTGGGAAGCTTCGGGGAGAATGTGAGTCCTTCCCCTTTAGCTTCTAGAGGTTGCCTGCATTCCTAGGCATGTAGCCCCTTTCCGTCTTCAAATGCTTGCAGTGTAGTAACATTACCTTGTTCCATTGTCACATGTCTCCTTTTTAGTTAGGAAATCATGCCTTTTTTTTTTAAAGGACTGTAGAATTTGATTTGATCCACTTAATAATCAAAGACATTGTGCCTGGATTCACTTAATAATCCCAGATAATCTACCTATCTGAAGCTACTTAATTTTAATCATAGCTGTAAAGTTCAGTGTTGGAGTCTTTCATCTGCCACACATTAATTTTATTGAATAGAATTTTCTCTTGAGAAGTATAGGACATGACAAAGATCTATAGATATATTACTAATGGAGTTGTTGGTCATGTTGAAGGAAGAATTTATAAGGATGTGGCATGAAGCATGTTGTTTTAACAGTACTGGAAACTTTATTAAAATCGACCTGAAATTGAGGGTATATCACAGTGATAGAGCACTTGCTTAGTGTATATCAACCTAGGTTCACTCCCTAGGATTATCCCTTCCAAATAAATAAAGAATCATAGACATATTAAAATATGCTCTAAGCCAGGTGCTGGTGGCTCACGACTGTGTAGCTGGTAGCTACACAGGAGGCTGAGATCTGAGGATCATGGTTTGAAGCCAGTCTGGGCAGAAAAGTCTGTGAGACTCTTATCTCCAATAAACTACTCAGAAAAGCTGGAAGTGGTGCTGTGGCTCCAGTGATAGAGGGCTAGTCTTATTATTATTATTATTTTTATTTTTTATTATGAAAATACTGTACAGAGGGGTTACAATTACATGGGCGAGATAATGAGTACATTTCTTATCAAGCATTGTAGCCTCCTCCTTTGTTTCCCCTTCCCATCCTTTCCCTTCCTTCCCCTGCCCCCCCCAATCCTGCCCGCCCCCCCCCCCCAAAGTTGTAAAGTTTGTTTTCGACATAACGACTTGTACTTCTCATTGTTGTAATGGGTCACCTGTACCCCTATTTAAACATTTTGGGTTTTTTTCCCCTTCCCCTCCCCAAATTAACCAACATCAAATACAGTGAAAGCAGGGGTTATACCATGGGGGAGGGACATACAAAGCAACAAAGAGATAATCTTATAAATGCATTAGAAACACATGCATGAAAGAAAAAAACATTAAGATACATATCTAAGGGTTCATTTTCCTGACATCACATTATCTGACCTTTTCCGCTTGACTCATACATATACTAGATATTACAAATAAGGGAAACCATGGGACCTATGTTTCTTTGGGCCTGGCTTACTTCACTTAATATAATTTTTTCCAAGCCTTCCATTTCCTAACAAATGGGGCAATGTCATTCTTTCTGATGGAGGCATAGAATTCCATTGTGTATATATAGAGGGCTAGTCTTGAGCACAAAGAGTCTCAGGGACAGAACTCAGGCCGGGTCTAACCCCTATATACACTTCTCTAATTCGAGGAGGGGAAGGGAAAAAAACAAAATGCTTAAATAAGGATAAAGGTGAGATGGACAAAACACGATGTTGAAAACAAACTTTACATCTTTGGCGGAAGGGAGGGTAGTTGGGGAAGTGGGAGGGAAGGGATGATGGGGGAAAACAAAGAAGGAAGTAACAATGTTGAATAGGAAATGTACTTATTACCTTATTCATGTAACTGTAAACCCTCTGTACAGCATTTTTACAATAAAAAATGTACAAGAAAAAGAACTCAGGCCCTGAGTTCAAGCCCTAGGACCAGCAGAAAGAAAAAAAATAGACTATGCTCTCTAAGTGAAAGTATTCCTAAGGCTGTTTTAAAGAGCTCAGTTCTAAACATTTTTCAAGAATGACTGAAGAGGCATACACTGTTTTGCCAAATCTCTCATTAGATATTGGCTGAGAGGGATCTGTCTCATGGAAAAACCTCATTTGTCTTCCTTACTTTCAATTTTTAAATTAATGAAAAGTTTTGTGAATGAGGGGTGGAGGAAGAGAGATGTAGTTTTGTCTTATTTCATCTGTCACTCAGATATTATAATTGTTTTTAAATTAAGGATGTACTGTTTGATAATTTAAATTCCTCACATAATTAATAGATTGTTTTGCTGGTGCATCAACTTCATTATCTTTTCCATTCTTTTGTGACTTACCAGGTCTATGTAAGCACCACAATAATAGATGAAGATGACTGGCCTTTAAAACATGCATTTAGGGGCTGGGAAGGTGGCTCAGTGGTAGAGCGCTTGCCTTGCATGCCTAAGGCTCTGGGTTCGATTCCTCAGCACCACATAAGCAGAAAAAAAAGCCAGAAGTAGTGCTGTGGCTCAAGTGGTAGAGCTCTAGCCTTGAGCTGAAGAGCTAAGGGACAGCGCCCAGGCCCAGAGTTCAGGCCCCACGACCCCAAATAAAAAACAAAACAAAAAAACCCCATGCATTTATTATTTTTGCCAACTGAAAAGAGGAATGTCCACTAAGTCTTTTGGGAACAATAATTAAGACTATTTTGGTAGATAGAGGGTGACTGATTAATATTTGAGTGACTTCTGTAGAAAGAGCAAGCTTCTACCTTCTTTTCTAAACAACTGCGTTCCTTTCTACCCACTAGAGGAGATGCTGTATTAGGAGGGTTGAACTCAAGGCATTTGTTGCAGATTTACTATAGTTTTGTTTTGATAAATACAGTTATGAAAATACCATTTTCCCCATTATAAATGTAATACATTTGGTAAGATGTATATGTATTTGAAAAAAATACAAAGAAAGTTACTCATAGTTCTACTACAAGATATAGTAACTGTTCTTATTTTGGTATCTATAAGTCCAACTTTTTGTGTATTTAATCATCTTATTAAACTTAAGTCAGAGAAAAGTTATAATTATTTGTTATGAACACTATCGTTAACTAGTTGTTTTCTTTCATTGTTCTTCCCTATTCCTCCAACCCCACTCATTGCTTCAGTTTACATAGTTCCTGTTCACAGATGTACAGTGAATAAGATGACACATTCCCCACCCTTCCTGTCTCCATTTATCTGCCCCCTTTGATCACACCCTCCCTACACAGAGGGAAAGACACTATATTTTACTCATCGCCCTAAAATGTTCTACTATTTCATTATTCCCTGTCTTTTGACAATATCTCTGACTTTTACTATATTGCTACTTTCCCTTTTTTGCATACACTTTATTTATACATCACTATTAGTAAATATTGATGGAACCATTTATACCCTCAGAAGTGACAAATTCAAATATCTCCCTTTCTGCTTCCATAAGAAATGCTTCAGGACTCAGTTCTGAACCATTTAAACCACTTAGCACATGACAACATTCCCTTAGTTCACAGGGTTGATTTTGAACTGCTGCCAGTACTGTGCTACATTGGGAAGCCATCCTGAAGATGCTCACACAGAGAAGTCAAGAGAAGTGCAGAAATATAGACCTGGAGTCTTGAAGAAATCATGCTTAAGATTGGTGCTAGCTTTTAACTTTACATTATGTGAGCCAGTAAGTCAATGCAAATGATTCAGCCAAGGTGCTCCTAGCTCCTGACAACACTGGCTAGCTTATGGGTTATTTAAGCAGATGGTAATTGGAGACTCAGGGTATTTCCTCTTTTTGCTGAACTGTCGTGAGCTTAGTAGAATTGCTTGTTTCGTGGGATCCCAGAACTATTTTATGGAAATGAAGACATCATTTCAAAAGAAATTCACAGATATTTGAGCATGAATTATGCATTTAGTTTCTGCAGCAGTCTTTCAAGTACAAACATTGGTGTGTGATGCAGTCACAAGATTACATCTTATTAGTTTGGCTTGCTATTGAGGCATTTGAGATGAGGGATAATTACGTCTTCCAAGGTGATATAGACTCTCTGTAATGTTCAAAGTCAGCATATCATTTCTAAGAGGGTTATGAAATTTATCTGATTGAAGTATGGCAACTTCTACTTAACTTTAGGAAAACATTATCTTTTCCAACAAAGTGTTGAAATACAAGTTCAATACAGTGTGAGTTACAAGTTAAGAGCCACTATCTATGAGATAGATCTGGACTCAGGATTTAGTCATACGCATTTCAACAGATTATCCCTTTTTTATTTTAGCGTCCACTTTATCTCTGTTAATGCCACTAACTTCATCGACTCAATTGATGTTCTGCATGAACAAAGAAAATTGGCAAGACTTCATGTTGCTTCTGTGTTTATGCTGAGATCTGATAACTACCACTGCTAGTACAAAAACTCACATAGTTACAAACATTTGGCTTTCTGATCAGATGGCTTTCTATGGACTAAATGTTTGTGTTTCCAAAAAATTCATGTTAAAGTCCTAATCTGAACTGTGATAGAATTTGAAGGTAGAGCATTAGAGGGTCATTACATTATGTTAGTAGAGTCCTTTAAGGATGGGTCTAGTAGCTGGGCATCAGTAGCTCACATCTGTAGTCCTAGCTACTCAGGGGGTTGAGATCTGAGGATGATGGTTCAAAGCCAGACTGAGCAGGGAAGTCCATGAGACTCTTATTGTGCATGTGTGCACACACGCACACACGCATGCATGCACGCACACACGCATGCACAGCCAGAATCAGAGCTGTGGCTCAAGTGGTAGAATGCTAGCCTTGAGCACAAAAGCTTAGGGAGGGCACACAGACCCTGAGTTCAAGCCCCAGGAATGGTACTATATCTACATATCTATGTCTCTATATGTATTTATATATTATGGTTCTTAGGTACATAACTAAATCTTAAAGGCAAAGCAATGTCAGAAGCAATTATTGTCTTAGCCATGTGAGGACGAAATGAGAAAGCAGCTTCTATAGCTCTGAAGAATGCTCTTGCCAGGTCCCCACTGCTGACTACCTCTTTCCTCTTAGACTTCAGAGCGCTGAGGATTACATTCTAGTCTTTTAATTCATTGCTTGTTGACTAAGTCTATGGTGTTCTTTTTGGTTTTGTTCTAACAACCTGGTAAAGACATGTTAAACCTTCTGTCCATGCATGATGGTTTCTGCTGAGTCCATCATCTGGGAGGCTGAAGAAGGAGGATCACAAGCCCAGGCCAGCTTGGAACACTAATCTAAAACAGTCTCAAAGAAATCAACAATAGTCTCTGTATTAACGTGTGTGTGTGTGTGTGTGTGTGTGTGTGTGTGTGTATGTGTATGTGTAACTCTCATGATTGCTTATTACTTTTTTTCATTGGTTTTGCTTCCCTCTGATTATATCTAATTGAGAAATACCTAATTTAGGACAAATAGTTTTCCTATGCAAGCAATTTGAAGCACTGTGTGGAAAATTATAACCAACTCTGTGCTGTGGTTCATAGAGGGATTTTGAAGAAATAGTCCTTACCAAGAAAGAAAAGACTGAGTTACTTTTTTTGTGTCATGATATTTAAACTAAAAAGGGTAGGGGCTGTAGACCCATCCTTCAGCAGGAAATTCCAGGAGGAATTTGGAAATCTCCCCCAGTCCCCAAGCAGAATGAACCCATGCTTCCTCCAGTGGCGGTCCCCATTACGCCCCCTTCAGGAGAAGTTGTCTCTTTTTTTTCTCCCTCCTTTATGCACCCTGGGATGATTTCTCAGCTGAATCCTCTTCTCAGGCACTGTTTTCAGCAGAGATGAACATAAGGCAGGTCCTTATCTGAAATCTAGGAATCTTGAGTGGATCTTGAAGGCCAAGGTTTTCGGACCCTGCTCTCTGCAGGATGGTTAAACTGGTTGTGGACTCTGGAGGCTGCTGCCTGCGCAGCTAAGCGCTCTCTCTCTCTCTCTCTCTTTCTCTCTCTCTCTCTGTCTCCATCACACACACATACACTTACACACACACATACACACACTCTTACACACACATACACACTCACACATACACAGAGGAGGAGTCAGTTCTGAGCAGTCAGTGAACACTTATAGAACTAGGCTGTGAGGGGCATGGCTGTAGCAAGAGGTAACCTAGGGAGACTTTCTGCCCAGCCAAAAAAACATCATGGTAGAGTGAAGGAGGAAGACAGAAAGGAGAAGAGGAGAGAAGTTGGCAAGGCACAGAGAAAAGGAAATGCTGTCTCTCCCTCTCCTCCTGTCAGGAAGTCTAAGAGGTGTGAGCAGCAGATTGTAAAATAATCTGGAGAGCCAGGGACTCCGCCAACTTGCTGTACATGTTGGAACCATCTCTTGATTTTTGGAAGCCAATGATTAAACTAAAACCTGAGGAAGATGACCAAATAGAGCTGCAGCTTCCTGCTGCCATGTAGGTGTGGGGGCAAAGTAGCCACCCACTGGCATTTTGGCAGGTCTGAAAATTCTGCTCCCAGGGTTCCTGTTGGGTGTCTAGTTTCTAAGTTTTTTCCTACCTAGCTATAACTTAACTTCCATGAGGCACAATTCTGTCCTTGTAATACTTCACACACAGCCTTTTCCCATTTCCTTCAGCTACCTTGGGCATCCCTTTCCTTTCCTTTTATTCTTCCCTCCCCTTCATACTGGGATTTGAACTCAGAGCTTCATGCTTGCTAAGAGGTGCTCTATTCCTTTTGCTTTAGGTAATTTTTCAGATAAGACCAAACTGGCCTGGGACTATGCACCTCTTATCTATACTTCCTGACTTTAGGTATGAACCACTAAATCCTGCTTCTTGTTATTGCTGTCCAAGATCCTGACCGCCCTGGGCACCCTCCCCAGCCAACCTGAGTGGCTCAGAATTCCCCATCCTAACTCTGCCCACTGATTTGCTCTTGTTCATGTGGCTTGAGGTGCTGCTTTCCTTCCCATACAGATGATTTTGTTTCACAGTCATTAGATTTTTGTCCACTATGCCCTCTCACACATCTCTCAGTATGTCCAATGAACCTCATGGCTAATGTCATCTGTTAAGTGAAATCCCAATAATAATCTTTTACTTTGGTAATGTCAAAACCACCAACAGAGATAAACAGTCATTGTCCCTTTTCCACACACAGGCAACTGTTAGAAGATTTCCAACACCTTCATACTACTTGAGTATCTTCAGCCAACACATCATGATGCTTTTCTTCCCAGTCAACTTCCTGGTCCCTTTGTTGAAGGGAGAACCTACTAGAGACCACCTTTGATTTAAGGCCTATGTCCCTTGCTCCTCTTAGAAAAAAAATACCTAAAAACCAGACCTCTGGAGCCAGTTTTTCCTCCCAAGTCAGCATGACTTGCATCTGAAAGGCAGATAACCCGTGTGCATTTCTGCATTCCATCCTCAAAACACCAACCTTAAAGAAAAGTATGTTTTTATATCTTAAACTAGCAACTAGGTATACCAGATGGCAATGGATTCTTTTAACTATTCTTTACAGTTTAAATAAAAGTAATAGCCGCTTGTTAAAAAAATGAAAGGCAGTGTTACAAAGAAGGAGCATGTGGATAGTTAGGATTCTGGGACAAACTCCTGGATGAGCATGGAGCCATCATCTGCTTTCAGTGAGTAACCTCAGGATCTCTGTGATCCATTTTTACCTAGAACATAAGGTTGTTAAGCATTCCTACCTTTAGAGGTGTAAAACAGAAATTATAATGAACTTAAACCAGTGCCTGGAATATGAAAGCTTTCTATAAAAAATATTTTTTGGGGGGGTCCGGTCATAGGGCCTGAACTCTGGGCCTGGGTGCTGTCCCTCAGCTCTTCAGCTCAAGGCTAGCACGCTACCACTTGAGCCATAGCACCATTTCTAGCTTTTTTTTTTCTGCTTATGTGGTGCTGAGGAATCGAACCCAGGGCTTCATGCATGCAAGGCAAGCATTCTACCACTGAGCCATCTTCCCAGCCCCTATAAAAAATATTATATGAAGTAAAATGGTATCAAATATTTTTGGCTTTTGTATGCCCATATGAACTATCAATGAATTGCTTTTTTGTTTCTATGTGTAGACTTCTTATGCATACAACAAACCCTCATTACCCCCTTGACAGTGTATCTTAGGCATCCTGTTAGAGTTTTTACTGCTGTGACCAAATGCCCGAGCCAAACAGCTTAAGGCAAGAAGGATATAAGGATATAGTGTGTTATGATGGGGAGAGCATGGCAGAGTAGAGCTGCTTATATCGCAGTGGCCAGGAAGCAGACAGAAAGAACCTGTGTGCACCAATGTCCTCCTTTCCCCACTTTTTTTCCATTCAGATCCCCAGCCTATGGGAAGGCACTGCCCTCATTGAGGGCAGGGCTTTCCTTTTACGTCATCTCCTCTGGAAACATCTTCCCAGACCCACACAGAAGTGTGCTTTACTTACCTTCCAAACAAGCTGACCACCATGACCAAGCACCTCAGACATCTTCTTGGTCAGTCTTTAGGTATAACTTTGTCAGTATTTTAGAGATATCCTCAGTCTTTTAAAATGCCTTTTGCTTTTTATTCATTGCATAGATGTTGTAATGATTTAACCAGTCCTCTGAAGATAGATTCATGTTTCTGTTACAAACAATAGTATTAAACATAGTTGAATACATATATTTCTACAAACTTAAGAAAATTCATCAATGTAAAAGAAATTTTGGTCATCATTGCTAATGCTGCCCTAAAGATTCACCATTTGTTTTTAAATCTGGACTCCAATTAACATAGGACAATGCTAAGCACTTCTTCCTAGCTGACGGGAAGAAACTGCAATGCAGAGAACTGTGCCTGTGGTCGTGTTTGACGCCAAGCTTGACAATCCAGGGATTGGGATAGACGTAGGCCTTATGTTCACTTACCTCGGATCTGAATTCACATAAGAATACACAGAATAATGTTTGCAGGGAGTCACTAGACCTTAGAAATGGACTCTCAACCCATATGCTGCTTGTAACAATGGACATATCGAACCCTGCCATTGTTTACATACACATGTCTAGAATGTAGCAACAATAGACAAGACCATGTATCAACTACGGGTAATGGAAATCTCTTTTTAGTAATACCCTAACTACAATAGAAGATTGTAAATTAAGCTCAAAATATAGATGCAGGAAGCTTTCTAGCATGTGGTGTTTGAGAAGGCTGGAGAGAAGCCTGAAGGCTAAAGACGTACTAGCATCCATCTCTGGCCCTGGCCAGCGTGCGTGCGTGCGTGCGTGCGTGCGTGCGTGCGTGCGTGCGTGCGTGTGTGCGTGTGTGCGTGTGTGTGTGTGTGTGTCAGGTGGGGGTGTAGTTTCCTTCTTTTCACCCATGGACACACATTGCTGTCCTGCAGATGCCTCTGCTTTACCCATGGATGGCAGCCAAATTCTTCTACCTTCTTGCAAGATACAGAGGCTGCGATATTCATTATGAAGCACCCAAAGGGTGCAAGCGTTGCTACTCCAGAGTTACTGAAGCAGAGAAAAATTCACTTAATTGGAATGATAAATCTTTATTATTCATGTGTTTAATTTCCAAAAGGTATGAATTGGGCTAAATATATGCATAATGAAAAAATATAAGAGAAGGCAAATATTACCCACATTTTAAAAACTATACACAATAAAAACTGAAAAGCCAACTCCTAACCACCTCTCTCCTCTCTCTTCACCTCCCTGTCATAATCAATGGACTTAGTATCCTGGAATTTTTAATCTCTACAATCATTAATATTAAAGAAGGGATAAATGGGCTGTATGCTTCCCACGGAACAGGTAGCAGCTCATCTAATGTTACAGTAGCAACTTCAATAGATAGGAGAGTTAGGGCTGGGTACCAGTGGCTCACACCTGCAATCCTAGCTACTCAGAAGGCTGCGTTCTGAGGATTGCAGTTTAAAACTAGCCCAGGCAGGAAACTCTATGAAAGTCTTATGTCCAATTAAGTGTGTGTGTGTGTGTGTGTGTGTGTGTGTGTGTGTACATACACATAGAGCCAGAAGTGGAGCTGTGGCTCAAGAGCACTAGCCTTGAGCAAAAATGGTAAGGGACAATGCCCAGGATTGGAGGGAGAGGGAGAGGGGGGGAGAGAGAAAAGGGAGAAGAGAGAAAGAGGGAGAAGGAGAGAGGGGAAGGGGAGAGATAGGCAGGAGAAAAAGAAGGAGAGCTAGCAATATGGAAGCAGGAACTCCATTTACTTTCCCTCCATGTTGACTTAGGCATGAGAGAGCATCACAACTCCTCTAGTCCAGCCTCTCCATGTACTGATGTGTGTTTATCCCTTGGCTGTTGACGTTTCCCAAAGAATATTACTCATAAAAGATATTGAGGCAGGGAGGCTAAGATCAGGAGAAGGATCATAATTTCAAGATGGCCTCTGGAAAAAAAAGTTCATGAGACTCAATCTCAATGGAAGAAGCTTGGGTGATAGAACAAACCTTCAAACCTTTACCTTTCATGCTAGCTACATAGGCATAAAAGGGATAGACGGTGATTTTAGGCACAAAATAGGCAAAAGTGAGACCTTATCTCAAAGTACTTGGTGCAAAAAATGGTGTGGAGGCATGTCTCAGTAGTAGACTGCCTGCCCAGCACATGCAGGCAGGCCGCAAGCTGAGACCCAGTATCATAAAAAAAGGAAGATAGTGGTAATAACCACAGCCATCATCCTCTGAGCATTCACTGTATGCCAAGTCTTCTAAATGCATCATCTTCTTTGATTCTATAACAATCCTATTGCTTCCATTTAGCAGATGGGAGCACCAAGTGAGGAATGTGATGAATAGCTCATGGTACCACCAACTGATGGAGTTCAAGATTCCAATGGCTGGACCCAGGGAACACATTCCTCCCTGTGTAATATTTGGGCAAGCATAGTTGGAAACCATGGGAGAAACAGGGAGGAACAGCATTCTACACCTTCAGAAACCCACACATCCTAAATCAGGAAGGTTTCCTACTGACACTTTCTGACTGACAGGAAATTTCGAGAGGGTAGGAAGAGTTCTTTCCATACTTAGATGGTTTGGATTTGTAGCTTCTGTGGCTTAAAAAAATAACAGGCCAGGAAAATATAAAAAAAGGATGTACCGAGGGGGTCGGGGGAACAGAGTCATTCATTTGAGAAGTTATGGAAAACTCAGAAGCGAGACTATTACTGAACAGTGCCTTAAAGGTGTCCAGCCAGGAAGAAATTTAAAAAAAGGTTCAAGCAACCAGGAAATAATAAAAAACAAATACTCTGGGGGTAACTTGTGGCATAGATGAACAGCAAGGCAGGGGAGGTTTTTTTGGGACATGTTTAGACTGAGCCAAGGAGGCTCAGTAATCCTAGCTACTCAGGAGGCTGAGTTCAAAGCCAGCCCAGGCAGAAAAGTCCCAGGGAGATGCTTATCTCCAAGTAAGCAGTCAAAAACCAGAAAGTGGGGTTGTGGCTCCAAGTGGTAGAGTGCTAGCCTTGAACAAAAGTGGCTCAAGGACAATGCCCAGGCACAAGCCCCAGGTGTGGGAGAAAAAAAAATTATGTTTGTTGAGCACTTGCTGTGTATCAGGTGCAACATAGCACCTGCAGGCAGTGAACTCAAACATGGTGGTATATTACCCTTACTACCATGCAACTAGTGGTCATTAACCATCCCTCTTCTACACTGGTGGAGACAGATTTAGGGAGTTAACTCTGTTGCCTGAGGCCACATAGCTTGTTCGTGGTCTACCATTTTAGCCTAGGATCCCTTGTTTGTTAAGTCCAGGCTTCTGGTGTTGGGCAGGAAGTCTGGGAGGGAACAGAAAGGAAGTAGCCGTGGATGTGTGAGGAGCAGCCTTTACCATCACAAATAAGCAGAGTTGGAAAAGGACCAGACTGGGAAGAGGTGCTGGGTTCCAACTCATCCAAAGTGGGTGCATCGTTTTTGTTCTTCCTGTTTTTGGCTTGTTAATTTGCCATCTCCTTTTGTGGAAGGAGAACTCTTCTTATGTGCTAGTTCCCAAACATGGCTGCCCCTGTGAGGAACCTGAAAGAGTTCACGGGGGAGCAATTGTCCTGGTGTCTTGGAGGGAGTGTAGGACCCAGGCATCTGCATCCCACTTTGGAACTTTGGTGCTTGATCTCAGCCAAGAGTCAGAAGGGAAGAAGGAAGATAAATGACTCCACAGTATTACCTGAATGACTGATAATTTGGGGTGTCTATGATGTTAATTTTTCATAAAAGAGAAAAGTTCTCCTCCCCCTTCTTTTCCTCCTTTGCCATTTTTTTCCTCAAGAAAACAAACAAAAAAAATTAAGCTAGATGACAAAAAGAAGTGAGAAGATTCAGACAGGAATGGCAGGGAATTTTGTGAGCTGGCAGCCACAAGAGAGTGGTTCTATTGCATCTGGGACTTTTTGACTTTGGGCCTTCTAAACTTCCTTCCCCAAGTATGTCCCCAGGTGGCTTAAAACTATGGCTGGAGATGGGCGCCGGTGGCTCACGTCTGTAATCCTAGCTACTCAGGAGGCTGAGATCTGAGGATTGTGGTTCAAAGCCAGCCCAGGTAGGTAAGCCCTTGAGACTCTAATCTCCAATAAATCACTAGAAAACTGGAAGTGGCGCTGTGGCTCAAGTGGTAGAGCACTTGCTTTGAGATGATGAGCTGAGGGACAGTGCCCAGGCCAAGAGCTCAAGCCCCACAACTGACAAACAAAAACAAACAAAAAAAACTATGGCTAGATTCTATTTTTTTAAGCTCTCTTATAGAAGAGTAGATAGCTATAGGTCTGTAGGTTCATTTCTGGGTTTTCAATTCTATTCCATTGGTCCTGAGGTTTATTCTTGTGCCAGTACCAAGCTGTTTTAATTACTGTGGCTTTGTAGTAGAGTTTGAAATTTGGTATTGATATTCCTCCAGCACTGTTCTTTCTGTTAAGGATCATTTTTGCTATTTGGGGTCTTTTATTGTTCCATATGAATTTTTGGAGTGCCTCTTCTATATCCTTGAAGAATAAGGTTGGAATATTGATAGATATCGCATTGAATTTGTAGATAGCCTTGGGAAGTATTGACATTTTCACGATGTTGCTCCTTCCAATCCAGGAGCATGGGAGGTTTTCTACTTTATAAGTTCTGTTTTGATTTCCTTTTTCAGGTTTTTAAAGTTTTCATCATAGAGGTCCTTCACTTCTTTGGTTGTTAATTCCTAGGTATTTTTTGTGGGCTATTACGAATGGAGTTGCTTTCCTAATTTCAGCCATGCTTTTCTTATTGTTGGCATACAGAAAAGCCATTGATTTTTGGGGGTTAATTTTATACCCTGCTAGTTTGCCAAAGTTTTGAATCAGCTTGAGTAATTTGGGAGTGGAGTCTGTGGGATTCTTTAAATACAAGATCATGTTCAATAAGGGAGCTAAAAAAATAGAATGGAAGAAAGACAGCCTCTTCAGTAAATGGTGCTGGCTAAATTGGTTAACTACTTGTAGAAAACTAAAGCTAGATCCTTATATATCATCCTGCACCAGAATCAACTCCAAATGGATCAAAGACCTTGGAGTCAAAACAAACACTCTGAAAACATTACAGGATGGAAGAGGAGAAGCACTAGCTCTCCTTGGCACAGGCTGAAATTTTCTTAATAGAGACCCAGAAACACAACAAATCAAAGAACGGTTGGACAAATTGGATTGTATGAAAATGCAGAGCTTCTGCATGGCAAAGGACATAGCTAGCAAGATCAATAGAAA
>NW_012267217.1:25988437-25990766 GCF_000151885.1 Dipodomys ordii | reverse complement strand
ACAGCGCCACTTCTGGCTTTTTTTCTTTTTGCTTATGTGGTGCTGAGGAATCGAACCCAGAGTCTCAGGCATGCAAGGCAAGCGCTCTACCACTGAGCCACCTTCCCAGCCCCCTTGCTCATGTAATTGTAACTCCTCTGTACGGTATTTTCACAATAAAAAAAAAACCGAAAACAACAACTATGGCTGGAAGGTAAAGCCTGATGTCAGTAAGGATCTTAGACCTAGTGGGGTCTGGTAAGAAAAAATATTGCAGTCTATGCACTGGTGGGTTTTGCCTGTAATCGTAGCTACTTGGGAGCCTGAGATCTGAGCATCTGGGTTTGAAGCCAGCCTGGGCAGGAAAGGCTGTGAGACTCTTACCTCCTATTAACTACCAAAAAGCTGGAAGTGTCTGAAGGAGTAGAACATTAATTTCAAGTAGAAAGCAAAGGGACAGTGCCTAGCCTGAGTTCAAGTCCCAGTATGGTGTGTACACATACACACACACACACATACACACACATATGAAATTTCAGGACCCCTTGTTGAAAAGCTATGAAACAATTCAAGACAGTAAAGGGAAGTTTGTTTTTGATACCTGTTGTTCTGTGGGGTTTTTTAGCATACCCCACGTTGTTCTTTTATGTGATCATGCCGTTCTTGCTTTACCTTAAACTCCCATGTGTAATCCAGTGGCCATGGAAAGGGGGTTTTCCTAAGGTGGGCTGCAAGATGGGGCCTGGACTGGGGTTTGAGCTCTTTGCGTACAAAGGCCATTGGGGGCTGGTGTCTTGGAGGAGGTGGTCCATTCCTTACCACTACCCCCTGCAGAAGCGTGGCTTGTGCCGATGTGAAGCACAAAGCACTGAGGACATGCCCTGTTCTCTGCACGTCACTGGAAACCTCTTCAGAAGTCCTTGGGCCAGTAAGGTCAAGTAAGGTCTGAGCATCAGTCTTCCCATTGCCATGGCAAGCAACTGTCTGATCCCGATCCCAATAAATGTGGTTTTGGGGGTCGTGTTTTGATATGCGCACACGCAGACCTCCTTTGCATACGTAGAACTTAGAAGATGGAGGCAGGAGCTATGGATTCCCTGGTAAAGCCTGTTTCTGCCCTAATTCTGTCTTCTGAGGACATTAGTAGACTGTTTGCTTAGAGTTCTTGATGATATTAACAGGCTATCACCTTTATATTTGGTTTTAAACAGGGTCATGATTCTCATTTTCTGGGATCACTATGTTCACCTCATAAAGGAAGAAACAGGCCTCTCACCCAAACCCATATCTCTTCGGCATTTTTAGAGAAGTTCATTAAAAGGAGATAAATGCATCAGCAGTCCTGGAATGTGCTTTTCTCAATCGCATTCTCCAGTGAGACACATTTGGCCTCAACATTCAAGTTTATTTGCTTATTTTTTCTAGGAAAGGTCTCTATCTTCATTACAAAATTAGAAACAATCATTTGAACGTCCCTGGGGGCCACAGCTCTAAGATAAAAATCAACCATACCCTAGAGCTTGTAGACTTAACATTTTGGAATTTCTAGAATTTAAACAGCAGTAAGCGAGCCAGGTGCTGGAGGCTCACGCTGGTAATCCTAGCTCACAAAGCTGATGTCTGAGGATCGTGGTTTCAAATCAGCCTGGGCAGGAAAGTCTGTGAGACTCTTCAATTAACTACCCTTCCCCCCACTCCCCCAAAAAAGCTGGAAATGGCAGAGCACAAATGGCAAAGCACTAGCATTGAGTGGAAGAAAATCTCAGGGATAGCACCCAGGCTCTGTGTTCAAGTCCCAGTACTGACATAGAAGAAAAGTGTAGTAGTGTGAGATTTATATGATGGGAAGGTACAAACAGTGGTACAGCTGTGAGGTGGTGAGTGACCCCAGGCCTGGAGATGCTATTCAGCTTGTATGGCAGTGACTGAGTAAACTGTGAGTGTTTTGCAATCAGTGCCCTCTCCCTGCCCACTCAAGGACATCTGAGTGTGGTAAGGGTTGTGTCCTAGGCAAAGTACAAGTGAATTGTAGATCGTGGAAGACTCCAGATTAGGATAAGTTGAACTGTAAACAAGAACCCTGTGTTAACACAAAAGGAGGTGTAATGGATGACATATGAATCAATAAAGAGACCATAGGACTGCAGGCTTCTGGAAGGCGGTGATTCAAGTCACAGAGTCTAAAGGACAAAGTTCAAAGTGGAGTCCTATACTGCGGAGGATTTCAGAAGGTGAGCCCCTGTGGGTGACAAGGTGTGGCGTCAAGGTGTTTGCACTGTGTGGTCAGCCCAATAGTAACTCTTACGCTGCTATCTCTTACACACACACACACACACACACACACACACAC
>NW_012267217.1:25941035-25988341 GCF_000151885.1 Dipodomys ordii | reverse complement strand
AATTTGAAATCAGTACCAGCTCTATTCGTGGGAGAGAACCATGCAGCACATTCATTTCTCATTTTATCCCACAGACCCAACTTGGTTTTTCCACACTTGGATTACTTTGAACAATTATGACACATCTTGGGAAAGAATCCAGATCAGGCTGTATTTCCTTGGGGGGATTCTTGTCTGGTGTTTGCTCTGGACCACCCCTCCCACCTCAAACTGTAACTGAATTGGTCATGAGGTACCATCCCCAAAATCTATGCCAATCTGTTTTCAGAGTTCCTCGGACAACACAGAGTGTATTTGGGCTGGGTGGAAGGAGGAGGGCACGCATCTGACCCAGCGTGTGCAGAAGGACAGAGGAGGTAGAATGGATCATCAGACATTAAAATGGGGCTTTTGTTCTTCTCAGCCAGGAAGCATCAGGGACCATCTCCATATGGTGGAAGATGACTCACTTTTGGGGTGCTGAAGGACAGGAAGTGTCACCACTTCAACAGGCGCATGAATCACAGTTGTGTTCCTTGCTTGTATGTTCCAAGATCTAAAGACAGAGGCTGCAGGACCTTGTGTGGGTAAAGCATGCAGAGAAGCAACGTTGTTGTGTGGACTATACCTGACATGCCCCTATGTCTGCATCTCTGTTGATTCTCCAGCTGGCAATCAATTGGGCAGTGAGCGAACATCTGCTCTTCCTGAGGTGTGCAGCTGTGGGAACAGATGGCCCTCAGATCTGAGCGTAGTGCTCATGTTGCCCAGAGAGAGATCTTACCTGTGTGTCTCCATGCCCCTGGGTGAGTTCTGGGTTCAGCCTGAGTTTCCCACTCTGGGAAAAGGACTAGAGACAGTTTGAATGGCTTTTGTCAAGAGATCTAACAAGGCCTTTACACAGTCTTACTAGTCATGGGACCATGGGTAAAATTATCTTCTTGGAAATATAGAGGATAGTAACTGGGCCCAACCAAGGTGGGGAACTGAGGAAAGGAAATGAGGGGATAAACGTGCACATAAAAGACTCCAGAGCAGAATGAATTGGAGGCCAACAGAACTAGAAACTGAGTTGTATCATTCCTGCAGTCCTATTTCTCTTTACTCATTCATATGTCATCCATTAGACTCCTTTCTGTGTTAACACGGGGTTCCTGTGGTTTGCGATTTAATGTATCCTAATGCTGCAAGTATCTTCTGTCTTGAACACTTGCAAAGTGAAGCGGACAGTACCTTTAAGGGACAGTTTGTTCTGTCCATTATTATATTACCCACTTCTTGGTTTCCTTTTACCTTTAAACATTTCTTAGCATATTAACTTCAAACCCAGGTCCCCTGCAGATCCTCAGTGCCGTGTTCTTGTTTTTTTCTTCTCTTTACAAACATTCTTGGATTTCACTCACACCAAGCCAGCGAGAAACACTAATGATATTTCTCAGCCTTCATCTTTTTTTTTTTTCTCCCTTTGGTTCAATCAATATTCTGAAGTGAAAACAAAATCACAGAAAGTCAGCCTTTCCCAGAAAGGGATGACAGGCATTGGGAAGATTTCACTCAGTACCCCGAGGAAGGTCTGTTTTGTATTGCCTCCCGATACTGCTCTGTTTCTAAGTGGTGGAAGAGCAGAGGAGAGAGAAGTCCATAAACACTGGTAATGTTTGCTGGTGGGACCCAGAGAGGTCAACCACCAGGCTCAATACTCCATTGCTCTGAAGCATATAAGACTGAAGGCCACTAATGCCCTCTACTTAAGTTATCAAACTGTGCCAGACTCTGAGTATGGCCTGCTGAGAAGCAAGTTAGAAACGCTTGCAATTGTATGTGTTTAGCAAAGTCCTGCCTGCGTGCTGGGAAAGCTTGAGACAGGACCCATAGCCTGGGAGGGTGGTTGGCTGGCTGGCTTTTAGGGAAGATGTAACAGGCCTGAGCAATGAAGTTGGTATGAGTTACTGAATCAGTAGGTTCCTAGATGAGAATGATTTTACTTGGCATCATATAGAGAGAAGGGGTAGTGATGGAGATTTTTTCATTTGTTATCTCCTGTCCTTTTCCTTTCCTTTCTTTATGCCACCATTGGAGGTTGATTCAGGGCCTTACATTCTCATTTAGCTTTTCACGCAAGGCTGTCACTCTACCACTTGAACTATACCTTCACTTGTGGTTTCTTGCTGGTACTTGGAAATAAGAGTCCCATGGATGGGCTGGGAAGGTGGCTCAGTGGTAGAGCACTTGTCTTGCATGCCTGAGGCCCTGGGTTCGATTCCTCAGCACCACATACACAAAAAGAAAAAAGCCGGAAGTGGCGCTGTGGCTCAAGTGGTAGAGTGCTAGCCTTGAGCTGAAGAGCTGAGGGACAGCGTCTAGGCCCAGAGTTCAGGCCCCATGACTGGACCCAAAAAAAAAAAAAAGAGTCCCATGGACTTTCCTGATTGAACTGGTTTCCAAACTTGATTGTCAGATCTCAACCTCCTGAGTAGCTAGGATTACAGGTATGAGCCACTGGCATCTAGCTTCTTCCTATTTTTTTTTAAACAGACATTCTAAGGAGTCTAAGATGTTTCTGGGAAACATCTAGAAGAACACCTTTAAAATAGGAGCTAAGAGAGTAACAAAGACACAAAACACTCAGCTGAATCATAGAATCTCCAACCGTTTAGATTGAATCTGAGGATGCTTTGGTATATTCTGTTATGTTAATATTATAATGAGAAAAGGAATACACATGACTTCAGAGTTTCCATTGTCTCCTGCTGTTTTAAGACTTCTATAAAAATCATTCTACAGATAATCAATGAATGAAAACGAATATAGTAGAACCAGGGACAGTAAATGTGACTGTAAATATCTGAACACCTTTTGGACACGATTGCATTGTGAATTATTTTGAAGAGGCCTCAGTAGATTACTTTTTACTTAATGTATGTAATGGTCCTTGTCTGCAATCAATTTAATTGTTGCTGTTTTATTACATCTTTTCCTCTTAGCCTAGTGATTTAGAAATGTGTTAGTTTTAGACTCTGAGAAATTCAACTGCGGCTTAACAAATTTCAACTTGCTAAAGCAAGATTTTGAGGTTTTTGTTTTTTTTTTGCGTGATGCTTTTTTTTCCTCCTTAAATCAGTTGTAGGGCTGGAACTCAGGGCTTGGGCACTGTTTCCTGAGCTTCTTTTGCTTAAGGCTAGCCTTTACCACTTTGAGCCACAGCATTACTTCTGGTTTTCTGGTGGTTTATTGGAGATAAGAATCTCATGGACTTTCCTGGGGGGGCGGGGCTGGCTTCAAATCTCTATCCTCAGATCTCAGTGGCTGGAGAAGCTAGGATTACAGGCGTGAGCTACTGACACCTGGCTTGCATGATGTTTTTAATAATAGAAAAGGAAATATGGCATAGACCTGTGGTTCCCAACCCTTTCCAAGCAAAGGACTTCTTTCTGGTATAAACTGATCTCATATAATAATTGTTAGTATTCTTCCCACCTCGGGTCCTCAGCTCCACCCAGACCTGAGCTCCTCTCTGCCCTAGAGTTCCAACCAGGATAGCTGGACACTCCTACTCTCTTCCCAGACCTACCTGCTCACAAAGAGTAAGTACCTGACCCATTAACCCCAGAGCAACCGCCTGGACAGGGGCAGATGCCATATTGCTCCCTCTCCTGGGAGAGATATGGCCCCTCCCTCTAAAAAACCTTGTATTAATCTTTCTCCTGTGCCTGTCTGCCTCTGCGTGGTCCCCTGGGATGGCCAGGATGGACCCTAAAAATAATCATTTTATTTCTTTAGTTTTTAGTAAACACACATATGGATTAATGAGTTCTATAAAAATAATTATTTCACCCACTCCCAGACACTTCAATGAGAAAGATAAGATAGCTTGTCATAAAAAAAGCGTTCATGAGAGGGTGGATATGGTCAAAATATTTTACCCCTAGAGGGGTAAAAAGGGTGGATATGATCAAAATATTTTAATGTACAAGTTGGAAAATGGACAGATGAACTCCATGGAGATTTGTTTGGGGAGGAAGGGAGGGGCACAAGGCGAGGGACAAAGAGGGTGAGCACATTGGGTGTGTGTGTATAGAAACATCAAAATGAAACCCTCTGTACAACTAATTGATGTTAATATAAAAGAGAGAGGGAGAGAGAGAGAAGGAGGAAGGGAGGAAGAGAGAAGGATGTAAGAGAGGGAGGAGGAGAGGGAGAGGAGAGAAGAGAAAGGTGTTTTCTGTGGGGATGGAATGTATGTACCCAGGGAGCCTCCTCTTCTTGCTGAACATGTCTTCATACATATATGTTCAGGAACTTTTCTAGTATTCTTGGTGAGTGAGTTGACCTTACTGAAACCACTCATATCGGATCCACTTGGGAAATTCTGTCCTTGGAGTGTAGCTCTGTGCCTTGTCATAAATACCCACTGTGTCCCTACAAAATGAATGACATGGCTATGCATCTGTTGTCTTTGTTTATATTGGCAGCTGGAGAAATTCCCTTGCAGTCTGGTCAGCCACTTACCCTATTGACTTTTGAGCACAACAGTTCAACTTCAGTGCGATTCCACTGATTTCCCTCCAAAGGGAGAGCAATAACTAGCATCACATTTTGAGAAACCTTCTTTTGCTTGCTTTTGGGGGAACACATTGTGCAGCTTTCTGGCGGTTCCCAGTGATTATGAGTGGAGAGAAGAGAGATGTTTTGTCTGTTCAGCCATTCAGTCATGGCTGCAAAAATTCATGACACAGTTGGAAAAATAGTCTCTTAATTTTATTGAAAAGATGATCTCTCCTTTTTGCAGAAGCAAAATCTCTAGTCTATCAAGCGGGGAAATACATAAGCCGACATAAGACAGTCACTTTGAAGGTTTAAAAAAATATGCCAGTTAAGAACTGGTTTTGTGATGCAAATTTGGTAGCAGAGCCTAAGCTGTTTTGAAGAGCACAAGAGGAAGAAGGCTCTAACAGAGCCCCTGGGTCCCCCAGGAAATTCTTATCTTTCTTGGTTTGTGAGAGTTGCCTTTTTCCCCACCTGTGAAGTGATAGATGAAAGAATATATCTCATAATGTTATTGGTGGTGAATTGAGATACAATACAGTACCTCATATTGTGTAGTGGCTCAGATGACACTTAAAATACCTAATGGTAGCAGATATTGCATTGTCCTAGCACTGGGGATTGAACTCAGGTCCTGGGCACTATCCCTTCACTGTTGTGTTCAAGGTTAACACTTGAGCCACAGCTCTTAGATAGGAGTCTCTGGGACTTTCCTGCCCAGGTTGGTTGTGAACCATGATGCTCAGATCTCAGTCTCCTGAGTAGCTAGGATTATAGGCATAAACCGTTGGCACACAACATATAAGAACTTATAAGAAGCAATATATTATATATCTCATGCATGTACATGTTTGTGTGTGTGTGTGTGTGTGTGTGTGTGTGTGTGTGTGTGGTGTGTGTGTGATGCTGTCCAGCCAAAGTCCACAGGAATGTTTCTGTAGATGAACAAATTGAGCTCATTTCTCCTCCCAATGAGAGAGGACACTCACCCATGGAAGTAATGATGAGAAAGAGCTTTCCAGGGTTTGGGCTCAGGCGGAGTGGAGGGAAGGAAGGTGTGGGAAGCAAGAATTCACTCCAGATCGGATGCTGGTAGAAAACAGGGCCATATATAATTGGACATTTAGGAATTCTTATCTTGAGAGGAAAGACTAGAACAGGAATAAAGCTATAATTGGTAGAAAACTGGAAGTCCTCATCTTGTCCAAGAGATGGGTATCTGGTGTTTCCTGAGTGGCAGAGTGACGTTGTTTGTGTCTGTACTCAGACAAAACTGTGATGTGGCCTTGCTTGGTCATGTTTTCTTGGTTAGAGTGGCCTTGTCTGAGGTGAGTGTCCTGGCTTCATGTCTGATGGGAAAAGCACAAGGTCAACCCCCAAGGGCCAGGCCAGCTTCTGATGTCTTCTGTCAATTATTACAACTAGAATTCTCAGTCATACTCCACTAATTTAAATAAAGCCCACCTCCTTCCCCTTGAAGAACTGAATGGAATCTAAACCACATTTCTAGGAAAATATTGTCAGCCATTTGTTCAGTCCACAAACTTAAAAAGATTACTAGATGTTGTGTACGCTGGTCTCTAGAAATGAACAAACCTCACGATGTAAATATGCTTGCTATAGTTTGCTATATAGAACTGATATAATGAAAAGTTGAAATGCATATTGTTATCTTTTAATTTAAATCTATGATTTAATAAGCATGAATAAAATTTTAGGAGGAAGCTTTATTTATTTATGTATTTATTTGTCAGTCATGGGGTTCGACCCCAGGGCCTGGACTCTGTTTCTGAGCTCTTTTGCTCAAGGCTAGCTTTCTATCACTTTGAGCCAAAGTGCCACTTCTGGTTTTCTGGTGGTTAATTGAAGATAAAGAGTGTCATAGACTTCCTTGCTCAGGCTGGATTTGTAATGTGATCCTCAGATCTCAGCCTCTTGAGTAGCTAGAATTACAGGCGTGAGCCACCAGTGCCTGGCTCTGGAAGCTTTATTTTTGTTTTTTGTTGCTGCCTTAATGACAAGGTAGAATATTTCTAATAAAAATAAGTCTCCAGTTTGATATTGCTCATAAAGAGAAAAATAAGGTTTGTGCAATATAACTTATTTTTACAAACTTGTGAGCACCAATTAGTTTGTGATGTAAATGTAATTATTTTGCTCATAAGAAAGATGAATCAATTTAAAAATTACTCATTAGTGCTTCTGGAGACATTAATTTATAAACCTTGATATAAAATTACACCAAAGAAAACAAAAATAAAGTGAAACAAAGTTTTAGGTAACAAGGTATGTCTTTGTAGATGAAAATAAATTGTATTGCCATTTTAATGGATAAAAATTCAAAGGAAGGCCAGGTGCTGGTGGCTTAATGCCAATAATCCAAGCTATTTAGGAGTCTGAAATCTAAGGGTAGGTTTTTAAAACTAGCCCAGACAGGAAAGTCCAAGGGACGCTTATCTCCAATTAACTAGCAAAAAGCCAGAAGTGGAGGTGTGGCTCAAAGGATAGAGTACCAGCTTTGAGCAAAACAAGCTAAGGAAGAACACCCTGGCCTTGAGTTCAAGCCCCAGTACTGGTTAAAAAACAAAAACTTCGATGGAAAATATTGAAGCAGAAATTAGAAATTTTGGTCCAAGTTGTTTAATATGCAAGAAGCCAAAAAATGGGCCCTTGTGACTGATGCCTATAATCCTAGCTATTCAGGAGGCTGAGATCTAAGGATTACAGATAGAAGCCAGTCAAGGCAGAGAAGTCTGTAAGACTTCATTTCCTAAAAAGCCAGAAGTGGAGCTGTGGGCTTAAGTGGTAGAACTAGGCTAGCTTTGAGTAAAAGCTTAAGGACAGCACCCAGATCCTGAGTTCTCTCTCTCTCCTTCTCCCTCTCCTTCCCTCTCCCTCCCTCCCCCTCCTCTCTCTCTCTCTCTCTCTCTCTCTCTCTCTCTCATACACACACACACACACACACACACACACGCACGCACACAAGAGAACACACACACACACATGCACAGAAGAGAAGAACAAATATACTACTAAAATATACTATGAAGAAAGCTGAAAGTAGAGAGTGGCTTAAGTGATATAGTACCAGCCATGAACAAAATGCTCAGGGATAGCACTCAGGCCCTGAGTTCAAGCACCAGGACTGGCACAAAAATAGCCCCCCAAAAGCAAACACCAACAAACAAGCAAGCAAAAAAAAAAAAACAAAAAACCCAAACACAAAAAAAACAACCAAAAAATCCTCCACACAAACCAAACCTAATAGATTTGTTAATATAGTTCAATGAAAATAATTACAGTGATTTAAGAAGTATTTTAAAGTAAAACTTTAAAATAAAATTATTTGTTAAAAATGGATACAGTATAAAAAAATCTAGGAATAAGATTGTCTACTTTACCTTTGCTCCTGGCATGCTGAATCCTTATTCTTTGCCAAGTCTTTCTTTGTTTGAACACCTTAAGCATTCTGTTTAATTATTTAAACTTTTCTCTTGTAAATTTTCCTGTTATTGATCACTTGCTGGCCTTTGCTTTCTGCTGATTTTTACCTGTAACATTTAAACAGATAGGTACTGTGTGGTTGGACAGGAAGAAAGGCAGCAGGAAGGTGACAAGCTTCAAAGTTCAATCCTTTCCTATTAGTGAAGCTTTGCTTGAAAAATGGACCCACATTGGGGTAGGAAGTTACTCATCTGAAGATGAATGTTTGATTCACATATTTTTGTTTTATTATTATTTTTTTTTTGTGGGCCGTGGGCTTGAACTTTGGGCCTGGGCGATGTCCCTGTGCTCTTCAGCTCAAGGTGAGTGCTCTACCACTTGAGCCACAACACCACTTCCAGTTTTCTAGTGGTTTTTTGGAGGTAAGAGTCTCACAGAGTTTCCTGCCTGGACTGGCTTTGAGCCATGATCCTCAGATCTCAGTCTCTTAAATAGCTAGGATTGCCGGGCACTGGTGGCTCATGCCTGTAATCCTAGCCTACTCAGGAGGCTGAGATCTGAGGATCTCGGTTCAAAGCCAGCCGGGGCAGGAGAGACCGTGAGACTCCTATCTCCAATAAACCACCAGAAAACCGGAAGTCGCGCTGTAGCTCAAGTGGTAGAGCGCTCACCTTGAGCTGAAGAGCTGAGGGACAGCGCCCAGGCCCAGAGTTCAAGCCCCACGGCCGACCAAAAAAAAAAAAATCTTAAATAGCTAGGATTACAGACGTGAGCCACTGGCACCTGGCTTGATTCACATATTAAGATGATGCTTTAAGCTTTCTGTATCTCACTTTAAGTGACAACTTACCTTTCCAAGGAAGTGTTATGGCATTAAAGTAATTTTTATTAAGCAAAGTTTGATGTCCTAACACTGTGATAACCACTCTTTGAGAGTTTGCATTGTGGGTAATGCAGTTAGAAGCTTCAGTAGTCAGCAGAGACATGAACAAAATGGTGCCATGGACATGTCACATTTGCAAGTTGGATGGATGTTACATTTGCAACCTAATTTATACTTCTTTCTTGGTGAAAGAAGAAACATCTGCACTGCATTGTTATTATTTCTGTCTCTTGTAAGTAAAGTGTTATACTTTAGTTCATGAACATAAACATGATTTCTCTTTAGTCATTTCTATATCTTGATTTGTGCTTGTTGATGTACAGATATTGTTGTTTGTAGGTTTTTCTCCTAAGTAACCTGTGAGATCATTGCCCCTTATGGAGCTATTCTTTCACACTGAAATGAAAAGAGAGGGGAATTGTAACATTTCCTGAATCTTTCACAAGTTTTAGGTCTGCACTGACTGTCTAGAGGCATGTTAATCTGTAAATCCTTGTTTTCAGAAGTGGCTCTCCTTTAATCCTGGGCTTGATGCCCCTTTAATAGAAGGCAGCAATGTTATGAGATATGAGATATGAGCACCCATATATATCATACATGCCTGTGCATTTATTCCCTTAGTGTCTTGGACAGAAAGATGAAGATAGGTTGAAAGAGGTGATGGGAAAAGACTGCTAGATCTAAAATATAGAAGATGAATGAAATACTGATGCATTTTCATTTTGATATATTTGTAGAAAAAGCTCAATGATTATTTCTCTACATTCTGGTGCTATTCTAGTGAATGGTGCTGCTTTTGGAGCTTAGGACATTTGGGAAAATTAGATTTTATCTGGTCATTTTGTTATTTATGCCAAGTGATACTTTCAAGATTCTCTTTCCCATTTCTCCAGCTTAGTTTCCCTTTGTTGGCAAGCTCTCTGTTAAGCATGTGTCAGGTGTTGGGTACATGTTTGTGGGTTGGGTTTTGGTTCCCCGTATTGTATAACAAGATGTCAACTAGGTTCTCATCTCCTGGTTCTTGAAGCTATAATTGTCCTCTTGGTGTCTTTCCTGTGGCCACTTGAATGCAGACCCAGAACTTTCTGAATCATTATTAAAGAATCTACTCTGTTAGAACTCTGGCAGACTAAGAAAATGTCAAAGGATTTTGTCATGTGCATAGAGGAGATTTCCTCACATCTAGCAACTAACTAATGTATTTATTAGATGAGTCTTCAGCTGTTGAAAAATATTCTCCTTCTGTTCTCTTTCCTGATTTTCTTAGGGCACTTCAAAATTTTTTGCCTCTTTGTCCCAGAGAGCAGTGAAAATGATCATTATGAAGGATTTTTAAAATAATTTGTTTGCTGTTTTTCCAGCTTGTAGACATCATCATATCATGGGACTTGTGAGAGAAAGAACTGGGAACCTTTGTAATCTCATGAGCCAATTTCCATAATAAATCTGCACTGCAGTACATCCTATTTGTTTTCTCTGGAGAACATTAAGACAGCTATGACCAAGATAGCAACCGTCTATCAGCTTCTTCTACAGCCCCTCACTTGACAGATTGTACCCTTTGCTCTCCAGCTGTCCATTTCTCTTATTTGAGAGTGAATGTGGGAAGTAAAATGGGCAAAAGTATATAAGTAAATATGATTTCTGTTCCCACAAAAGACTGCTACAGTTCTAGGACATCAGAATATCTTAGTGCATTCTAAATAGTAATTTTAGAAAAGAACCAAAAAAACTCAAAGAATAAACTTCCTCTTTTTTTCTTTTTTTAAATTCAGATCTTTTTCTTCTACTTTGTCTTTGGGCTTACATAATTTGTTTGCTGCCTTTGCCATTCTAACAGATCTTGTTAATATACTAACTTTTTGATTATCATTTGGTAAAGCTGGGAGTTGCAAGGGAAAATTTGATCTTGAAAAATGTTTAGGGATCGTAAATATTTCTTTTAGTTTCTTTGGGCAGACTATCAACATAAACTTATTTAGTTATTATTTTCCTAGCTTGTCTTTGCTGTCTTCCAGTTTCTTTAAGATGACTATCAAAATAAACTTGTTTAGATTTTATTTTCCTAGTCTATCTTTTTAGTTTCTTTAAAATGGCTACAAAATAAACCTATTTAGATTTATTTTCTTTGCTGACAAAGCAGTTTGCATGAACACAGATATTTGAAATAAGTACTTATATTGATGGCTTACTCCAGAATGGATCCTTGTCAGAAAAGTATTATCAAAACTGAGTACAGGTTGTTATGTCGAAAAACGAACTTTACAACTTTGGCCTGGGGGGTGGGAGGGTGGGGTGAGGAGATGGGAAGAGATGGGAAGGGGAAACAAAGGAGGAGGCAACAATGCTTGATGAGAAATGTACTCATTGTCTTGCACATGTAATTGTAACCCCTCTGTATGGTATTTTCAAAAAGAAAATACATTTCTCATCAAGCATTGTTGCCTCCTCCTTTGTTTCCCCTTCCCATCCCATCCTCCCATCCCCCCATCCCCCCTCCCCCCACCACCAAAGTTGTAAATTTTGTTTTCAACATAAGGACTTGTGCATCTCATTGTTGCAATGGGTCCACCTGTATCCCTATTTAAACAAGTTGTTTTTCCCCTTTCCCTCCACCAATTATACCGCTATCAAATACAGTGAAAGCAGGAGTTATACTGTGGGGGAGGGACATACAAAGCAACAAAGAAATAATCTTATAAATGTGTTAGAAACAATCACATGAAAGAAAAAAGCATTTGAATATATATCTTAGGGTTCATTTCCCTAACATCACCTTATCTGACCTTTTCTGCTTGACTCAGACATATACTAGATATTGCAAATAAGGGAAACCATAGGACCTATGGAAAGACTTGGAAAAAATTATATTAACTGTATGGTATTTTCACAATAAAAAAATCAATGCACAAACACACACACACACACACACACACAAACTGATTAAGGGGGCTGGGTGTAGGGGAAAAACAAAGGAGGGGGTAACAATGCTCCATAGGAAATATACTCATTACCTTACTATGTAACTGTATGACCTCTGTACAGTATCTTTGCAATAAAAAAATTTTTTAAAAGGGGGCTGGGAATGTGGATTACTGGTGGAGTGCTTGCCTAGCATGCATGAAGCCCAGGGTTCGATTCCTCAGTACCAAATAAAAAAAAGTCTAGAAGTGGCATTGTGGGTCAAGTGGGTGGGAGCCTTGAGCAAAGAAACTCAGGGACAGTGCCCGGGCCCTGAGTTCAAGCCCCAGGACTGACAAAAAATATTGATAAGGGAAATATTTTAGAGCCAACCCTCTTCTCCCACAGGAAATTTTCCTGATCTTAATGTCTAATAATTTTATGTGTATTTGAAAATAATATTTTTATTGATTACATACATTTTATTGATAAAATACATTTTAGCACATGTAATGGCTTGTCTGACTTTAAATATCACTATTTGTCTAAAATGATTTCTAGTGAGTGCTCTTCCCTTACACACTTATCTCCTCTTTTCTGTCTACACTGGGGTTTACTTTCAACAGAGTCTAGCAGGATGATTGAGGTGATCATAACTGATCTTGGTACTTTTTAGGGGTTAAAGAACCACTTGGATAAAATTCAATGCCTATGTCATTAAAGAATGAAAAGCTCTTGAATTCCCAATTCCTGTCTGATACCACCCCTGCTAGCTTTAGCCAAGCCTCCTCTGCTTCTCTACATTCCCAGCTTCTGTTAGAAGGATGGGCCATCTATAATTGTGCTTACATTCCTCCTCCTCCTCCTCCTCCTTCCTCCTTCCTCCTTCTTTTTCTCCTCCTTCTCCTCTTTCTTTTAGTTTTGGTACCAGTACTGGTCAGATCCCAGTTTCTGTCTCTCAGCTTTATCTACTTAAGGCTAGTGTTCTACCATTTGAGCTACAGCTCCACTTCTGGCTTTTTGGTGATTAATTGGAGATAAGAGTCTCATAGTCTTTCCTGCTTGGGCTGGCTTCAAACACATCTTCAGATCTCACCCTCCTGAGTAGCTGGGATTGCAGGTGTGAGCCATCGGCACCCAACTGGAGTCTGTTTTCTTGAAGTATTGTATAGGGTGCTTTACAAACATTTAATCTACTTCTCACAATAGCCATGAAAGTTAGGCAAAATCATCCTATTTCAGAAGCAAAACAGGATCTCAAAACATGCTCTCTGGCTCCCTGGCAAAGCTCTGCACAAAGCATCTCTTCTGTTCTCTAGGATGGTGATGCAGCTGGGCTTGTTGCTGCTTTATCCTCTATCCATGGCCTGATCCTGTGCTTTGCCCCCACTGCATTGGCTGTATCTGAGCTAGCTTCATTCTTTGGCCCCTTTATTGAGCTCCCATTGGTCAGCTTTTGCCCCCTGGCCCGTTATTCTGGCCCTGCCCAGTTCTTCCTACATCCCCAGTTTGCTGGCTCTAGAACATCCCTCCCATCTAAGTGTGGTTTGCCTGCAAGTTAACTTTCATTAAGAAAGAGCCAAGAGCTGAGCTATTCTGATAGCAGAATTTTGGAAAGGAGTTAAATAATTTAAAATAAAAGAACCTAATCTCAATTCCTTATCCACTTAAGGTACTGATTTTTTTTTTTTTGCAGCACTTGAGGAACAAAAGAATACTTCTGGGCACAGCTTTCCTTGATTTACTATGTGTTACGTTGGTCAATATTCCTTTGTTTCATTCAATCTAGGGTAATCTGGAATTAGTCTATATGTCCTTAAAATCAGAGAAGTGAGGAGGAGAGAGAGAGGAAGGGGGAGGGAGAGAGGAAGGAGGAGGGAGAGAGAACTCTATTTGTAAAAGTGGGGGAATTGGTACAGGAGTTGTCACTTTTGTCACCCTTCCTGCTGCAGACCTAGAAATTACATTGGTTGTTAGGTGGGTTGCTGCTTGGTGAAATAGCACCTGTCTCTCCACCAGCCATTTTCATGGTTTGCCCTGGGGTTTGCCTCTATCTGCACTTTCCTAAATGTAAGAAAGAACTCAGGTTGAGTAAACTGGCCAGGTTAGAATTCTGATCTGACTTAAAACACATCTCTTCCCTCTTCAGTATATCACGGCGTGATAAAAATTTTTAAGAAATCGTCTCATGCCTTGCATTTGGATTTAATCCCATGAAGTGACGAGGACTTCAACCCCTCAGCAGCTCCACCATTAGATGCTAACATGATAAATGAGAGCTGGCAAAATGATAGAACCAGCTAGCTTCAGAGAGAATGAAGCTTGGGGTTTGCAGTTATAGGGCACTGGCAAATCCAGATGGAACTCTGGATTTGAAACTTCCTCCCTCCCTCCCTTCCCTCCCTCCCTCTCTCCCTCCTTCCCTCCTTCCTTCCCTCCCTCCTTCCCTCTTTCTTTCTTTCTTTCTTTCTTTCCTTCCTTCCTTCCTTCCTTCCCTCCTTTCTTTCTTTGTTGTGAGGATGTAAGTTTCTGACTGATTTTTTGGTTAATTCTCAAGAATGGTTGCTGGATTATTTGGTAAATTTCTTCCTAAGTGGCTGTACTATTTTGTGTTAGCACAGCAAGAATTCCTGTTTCTCTGCATTCTTCCTAGCATTTTGTACTGTCAGTGTTTTTTTTTAATTTGATTTTATTCTAGCAATTCTAATGTGTGTGCAATGTTATATAATGGTATATTATTGTTTTATTAGTATGTCCCTAATGATGCATGATATTAAGAATCTTTTCCTATGGTTACTTGCCTAAAAGCTTTAATTTTTTTTATTGTTGGTCATGGGGCTTGAACTCAGGATCTGGGCACTGTCCCTGAGTTTTTTTGCCCAAGGCTAGCAGTCTACCACTTTGAGCCACAGCACCACTTCAAGTTTCCTAGTGGTTAATTGGACATAAGAGTCTCATAGACTTTCCTGCCGAGGTTGAGAATCTGGATTTTTAGATCTCAGCTTCCTGAGTAGCAAGAATTACAGGCATGAGCACCAGCATCTGATGTAAAGCTTTAATTTTTAAACCATTAATTTGCTACATTGTTTGGACTTTACATTTTGTTGGGCTGTAGTCATAAATGTTGCAAATAGCCCAAGGCTCTTTTGAGCTCTAAAACATGAAAATAAATGTGAGAAAAGAAGGAACAGCGGAAGGACCAAGAAATGATTGTGAAACAGTTAGGTGGTCAGATACTAAGGATGGTATGAAGAGTCATGCTCCTCAAAATGGAGTATTAGGAAAGTGGCAATGCTTTTCCTTTCTGTGAAGTCAGTTCCTTACCCCTTATTGAAGATGAGTTGGCATTTCCTGAATGCATTCTCCTTGGCTGGTGAGCAGGAGGGATTCCATGAGATAGCTTCTTATGTGTATAACTAAGGCGACTGGAGGAGTTCTTTGGATGTAGGAATTTGAAAGTAAGTGCTCATTTTCATTTCATTACAATTATGATTACAGATTATTACTTTAAGTAGGTGTTTTGTACAACTACAGTTGAAAACATTTAAACATGTTGCATGCTTTCAACTCAAGATAATGCACACAATGCATCTTGATCATTGTAGCTCCCATCTCTTGGAGTTGGGGTACACCACTACTACCAACTCATAGTATCTCTAAACTTATCATTAAGGGGGTTTCAATGGCAGATTCATTATATACACATGATTAGTTAAATCACTGACTATTGTGATTAATTCAATCTTTAGCCTCTTCTGAACGCTGTATGTGTGTATGTGTGTGTGTGTGTGTGTGTGTGTGTGTGTGTGTGTGTGTGTTAGTATGTATACACAGACATCTAAAAGTTTCAGCTTCTGATCAAGGCTTGGTCGTGGTGGTCATCACCTCAAATATGAAGCTGTCTAGGGGTTCACTCCACTAAGTCACCTCATTAGGACAGAAGTGGCAATTCTCATCCTTATCACTCAGAATAATCCAAACATTTTAGGTGACATATGCTGGGAACTGAGGACAAAGACCAAACATCTTTCTACAATACCACAAATACACACAGTGGGTCCATATTAGATTTAGAGAAAAATAAAACACAGCTTCAAATAAAACAGTGGACCATTATTCCAGTTGGGAAGGAAGGACCTACACATTTGGGACATTTAGGGGACAATTGTGCAGCGCATAACTGACAAATTCAAAGCAGGCCTGGGGACTCCAAGATTCTAGTACAAGAACTATTTCAGCTTGTACAAGTGTTGTAAGAGGTTGATGAAGCATTTTAGGGAAACACCATGAAACAGGAAGAAGAAAATCTCAGTGGTAATGGTGTTAGCTTCCTGGAAGTGCTCTAACAAAAGACCACAAACCAGGGGATGAGACCCCTGAAGTGAATGCTCTCACAGGTAGGGAGCTAGAAGTCCCAAGTCAAGGTGTTTGCAGGACTGTGTTCTTCTCTGAATGTTTTAAAAGAGAACCCTTCTGTGTCTCCTTGCTAGCTCCTTGTGATCTGGTGACTTTTAACTTAAATCCATGGCTTGTGAAGGCTTCATTCAGATCTCTAACTTTGCTGTCATGTGCATTCTCTCCATGTGTCATCACATTGTCTTATCACAAATGTCTCAGTATCTTTTCTCCTTATAAATATAACACCTTACTCCTCACCTTATGGCCTCATCTTAGCTTTTATCTCGTCACACCTACAAAGACTTTGTTTCCAACTAAGGGAACCTATGAGTAGTTTCCAGGGGTTTGGACTTTGTCTTTTTTAGGAGACACAATTCTACCCATTGCAACATCTCTAGGGTTTAGTTAGATGCCCAAGACCAGCCCTGAATGCCCAGCTGAGGGCTTCAGGTGTTGCTGGGGGAGCCCTGTCAGGTTCTGAAAACAAGTATTTCTTGTAGAAGAAGGGCACAGGCTTGGAAGCAGGGGAATACTAATTTGCTGAAGGTCTACTGATTCAGAAAGGGAGGCAGGATGATTAGAGGTAGAAAGGACTTGACAGATAAGGTGGTCAGACTACATTCTGTGGATGCACTAGTGAGGAGACAGTGGCGGTGCTGTGCGTGTGGGAGATGGCTTCTGCAGTGTGGAGCCTGGCCATGTCTCATTTCACTTCCATCACTGGCCTTTCCTTGCTCCAGGAACCCCTTGACAGACCCCCACTGGCACTGTCAACCAGCAAGGTTGATATGAGGAGATCTGGCCACCTACAGAGGGACTTAGCCATGCTTTTGTCTTGAGGCTGGTATATTTAGAAAAAGAATTTGTTGTGGGGACTCATTTCCTCAGATGGGAATTCCTTGTCATTTGTTACTATTTTTTTAAGGCTTTCTAGAACAATGCACCAAACCTCAAATAGTATAAGATTGCAAAACCCCAATTCTTTTCAAAAAGCGTATATTTAAGTAGTTACATGATGGAATTGCCACTCGACAATGTACCTTGATCAATGTCATCCCTTTCCTCATTCTTCCCAATCCTTCCCAATCTCACCCCTTCACTCATTTTTCTTAATTTTGCAGGATATGCATTGAATTTTATGATTGTATCCTTATCCCCTTTGTCTCTTCATTCATGTACTCTCCCTCCCCTCAAGACCCCAGCTCTTTGAGCACCTATTTCTTGGGTACTTTCTTGGACTTATTTTCTTGGACTATGAGTTAGCCTTTCTAAAGAATTACAACTCAATTACATTTGAGTTCTCTCCTGAATCTACTGTATTTCAGCTAATACATTTATGTATACTTGGGTGCCACCTCAAAGTATTTACATATATATATATATATATATACATATATTATTGTGAAAATACTGTGTTGAGGGGTTATAGTTACATGAGCAAGGTAATAAGTACATTTCTTTCTTTCTTTTTTTTTTTTGTTGGTCGTGGGGCTCGATCTCTGGGCTTGGGCACTGTCCCTGCGCTCTTCAGCTTAAGGTGAGAGCTCTACCACTTGAGCCACAGTGCCACTTCCAGTTTTCTAGTGGTTTATTGGAGATAAGAGTCTCAAGGACTTTCTTGCCTGGGCTGGCTTTGAACTGTGATCCTCAGATCTCAGCCTCCTGAGTAGCTAGGATTACAGGTGTGAGCCACCGGCGCCCGGCATGAGTACATTTCTTATCAAGCATTGTTGCCTCCTCCTTTGTATCCCCCCTACCATCTATTTGGTCCCACATCCACAACTATACTCCCCACAACCCCCCTCCCACCTAAATTATAAAGTTCATTTTTCAACATAGTGTAATACACATTTCATTGTTACAATGGTTTAACTTGTATCCCTATTTAAACATTTTGTTTATTTCCTTCCCCTCCCCAAATTATACCGACCTCAAATACAGCGAACAGGGGTTATACCATGGGGGAGGAACATACAAAGCAACAACAACAACAAAATCACATGGTACCTTCTAAATACGTTAGAAACAATAGCAAGAAAGAAAAAAAATCACCTGTGTCCCTATCTTGGGGTTCATTTTGCTTAACATCATCTTATCTGGTATTTTCTGCCTGTCCCAGACATATACTAGTTATTGCAAATAAAGGAAACCATGGGACCTATGTTTCTTTGGGCCTGGCTTATTTAATATAATTTTTCCAAGTCTTTCCATTTCCTAACAAATGAGGTGATGTCATTCTTTCTGATGGAAGCATAGAATTCCATTATATACATATGTGTGTGTGTGTGTATATATATATATATATATATATATATCACATTTTCTTGATCCATTCATCTACTGAGGGGCATCTGGGTTGGTTCCATATCTTAGCTATGGTAAATAATGCTGCAATAAACATAGTTGTGCGGGTAGTCTTACTATGGTCTTGTTTGTAAATTGGGTAAATGCCCAAAAGTGGGATTGCTGGGTCATAGGGGAACTCTATGTGGAGTCTTTTGAGAAACCTCCATACTGCTTTCCAAAGTGGTAAACAAGTTTACACTCCCAGAAACAATGCAGTAGGTTTCCCTTTTGGCCACATCCCCTCCAGCATCTGTTGTTATTAGAGTTCTTGATTATAGCCATTGTAACTGAGGTGAGGTGGAATCTCAATGTTGTTTTGTTTTGCATTTCTTTTATGGCTAGAGAGGTTGAGCATTTCTTCATGTGTCTGTTGACCATTTTTATTTCCTCTTCAGAGAAGTTTCTCTTTAAGTCTTTAGTCCACTTATTTATTGGGTGGGTGTTTCTTTGAGGATTTCTTGTTGGAGATTTAATGGTTTGAGTTCCACATATATTTTAGATATGAGACCCTTGTCTGTAGTATAGCTAGTGAAGACCTTCTCCCAATCTGTGGGGTTTCTATTGATCTTGCTAGCTATGTCCTTTGCCATGCAGAAGCTCTGCATTTTCATACAATCCAATTTGTCCAACCGTTCTTTGATTTGTTGTGTTTCTGGGTCTCTATTAAGAAAATTTCAGCCTGTGCCAAGGAGAGCTAGTGCTTCTCCTCTTCCATCCTGTAATGTTTTCAGAGTGTTTGTTTTGACTCCAAGGTCCTTGATCCATTTGGAGTTGATTCTGGTGCAGGGTGATATATAAGGATCTAGCTTTAGTTTTCTACAAGTAGTTAACCAATTACTGAAGAGGCTGTCTTTCTTCCATTCTATTTTTTAGCTCCTTTATCTAAGATTAGGTGGCTATAGGTCTGTAGGTTCATTTCTGGGTTTTCAGTTCTATTCTATTGGTCCTCAGGTCTCTTCTTGTGCCAGTGCCAAGTTGTTTTGATTACTATGGCTTTGTAGTAGAGTTTGAAATTTTGTATTGATATTCCTCTAGCACTGTTCTTTCTCTTAAGGATTGTTTTTGCTATTCGGGGTCTTTTATTGTTCCATATGAATTTTTGGATTGCCTTTTCTATTTCCTTGAAGAATGAAGTTGGAATATTGATAGGTATCGCATTGAATTTGTAGATAGCCTTGGGAAGTATTGCCATTTTCACGATGTTGCTCCTTCCAATCCAGGAGCATGGGAGGTTTTTCCACTTTCTATGTTCTGCTTTGATTTCCTTTTTCAGGTTTTTAAAGTTTTCATCATACAGGTCCTTCACTTCTTTAGTTAATTCCTAGGTATTTTGTTTTTTGTGGGGCTATTACGAATGGAGTTGCTTTCCTGATTTCAGCCATGCTCTTCTCATTGTTGGCATCCAGAAAAGCTATTGATTTTTGAGGCTTAATTTTATACCCTGCTACTTTGCCAAAGTTTCGAATCACCTCAAGTAATTTGGGAGTGTTGTCCATGGGATTCTTTAAATACAAATCATGTCATCTACAAAGAGGGAGAATTTATTTCATCTTTCTCTATTTGGATTCCCTTTATGTTTGCATCTTGTCTTATTCATGTAATAGGCATTCTAATACTATATTGAATAGAAGAAGAAAGAGTGGACATCCTTTTCTCGCTCCTGAGTTTAGAGGAAATGGCTTTAGTTTTTCACCATTAAGTATGATGCTGGCTGTAGGTTTGTCATATACAGCCTTTATTGTATTGAGGAATGTTCCATGGATTCCTAATTTTTCCAGTAACTTCATCATAAAGGGGTGTTGGATCTTGTTAGATGCTTTTTCTGCATCTATTGAGGTAACCATGTGGTTCTTATTCTAGCTCTTATTGATGTGATGAATTACATTAATTGATTTGCATATATTGAACCAGCTTTGCATCCCTGAAAGGAATCCTGTTTGATCATCGTGTATTATTTTTTTGGATGAATTGTTGAAGTCAATTGGCCAAAATTTTGTTGAAAAGTTTTGCATCAATGTTCATCAAAGAAATGGGTCTATAGTTCTCTTTCTTTGATGAGTCCCTGCCTGGTTTTGGGATGAGTGTTATGATGGCTTCATAGAATGAATTCGGTAGTGCACTTTCTCTTTCAATTTCATTGAAGAGTTGGAGGAGTATTGGTGTGAGCTCTGTTTTGAAGTCCTTGTAGAATTCGGCTGTAAATACATCTGGTCCTGGGCTTTTCTTAGATGGGAGGTCTTGTATTGCTGTTTCTATTTCAATGCTTGATATGGACCTGTAAAGTTGGTTTAACTCATCTTGGTTTAGTTTCGGCATGTTGATATTTGCTAGGACATTATCCATTTCTTCCATATTCTCAAACTTATTAGCATAAAGTTTTGAGAAGTATTCCCTTATAATGTTCTGAATTTGGTTGTTTCTGTGGTGATGTTTCCATTCTCATCTCTGAGTTTGTTTATTTGGGTATGTTCTCTTCTTTTTCTGATAAGATTTGTTAAAGGTCTCTCAATTTCGTTAATTTTTTTGTAGAACCAACTCTTTGTTTTGTTATTTTTTCCTATATATATTTTTGGATTCTAATTCATTTAATTCTGATTTAATTTTAATTATTTCTTTCCATCTACTTGATTGGGGTTTATCTTGCTGCTCTCTTTCAAGGAGGTTCAGATGTCTCATTAAATTGTTGGTTTCTGATCTCTCCAATTTGTTGATGTAGGAACTCAGAGCTATAAACTTGCCTCTGAGTACTGCCTTTGCTGTGTCCCAGAGGAGCTGGTAATTTGTGTGTTCATTTCTGTTGAATATAATGAACATTTGAATTTCCTTTCTAATCTCTTCTATGACCCACTGGTGACTCAACAGTGTGATGTTCAGTCTCCATGTGTTACAGGACTTTCTTTGGTGGCTTTTGGTGTTGAGTTCTAATTTTATTTCCTTGTGGTCTGAGAGAATGCAGGGCATAACTTCAATGTTTCTGAATTTGGACAAATTTGCTTTGTGACCTAAAATGTGGTCTATTTTGGAAAATGTTCCATGTGCTGCTGAAAAAAACGTGTATTCTGATGCTGCTGGGTGAAATATTCTGTAGATGTCTGTGAAATCTAGTTGACCTATGCAGCCGTGTAGATCTGTGATTTCTCTGTTGAGTTTTTGCCGAGTTGATCTATCTAGTGGGGATAGTGGTGTTTTAAAGTCCCCAACAATTAATGTCTTTGGATCTTTGTGAGATTTTAGGAAAAGTAGTATTTCTTGGATAAATTTGGGTGCTCCTTTGTTTGGTGAATAGATATTTAGAATTGTAATATCCTCCTGAAGGAGAGATCCCTTACTTAGTAGGTAGTGACCTTCTTTATCTCTTCTCACTAATTTTAATTTGAAATCTATTTTATGTGATATTAGGATTGCAACTCCCACCTGTTTATGGGGGTCATTTGCTTGGTAGATTTTGTTCCTTTCACTTTCAAAATGTGTTTGTTTTTATGGTCAAGGTGTGACTCCTGAAGGCAGCAAATACACAGATCTTGCTTTTTAATCCAACCAGACAGTCTATGTTGCTTAATTGTTGAGAATTAGGACTGAGAACTGTTTTATAGTTCCTCTCATGTTATCCACTTTCTTGGGGGGTTGTGACAACTGAGTTCTTCCTATGGCTCTTGGATTCTCAGTTTGGGTGAAGTTTCTTGGCCTTTATTGTACTATTGTTGGTTTTCTATGTGAAGAACATCTTTAAGTATCTTTTGTAGGGCTGGTTTGGGGGAGATATATTGTTTCCATTTTTCTTTGCTATGGAAGGTTTTTATTTGACCTTTGGTTATGAAGGAGAGTTTTTTTTTTATTGTGAGAATACCATACACAGGAGTTACAATTACATGGGCAAGATAACGAGTACATTTCTTATCAAGCATTGTTGCCTCCTCTTTGTTTCCCCTTCCCATCCCTTCCCATACTCCCCCCCCCCCCACCAAAGTTGTAAATGAAGGAGAGTTAAGCTGGGTATAGTATTCTTGGTTGATAGTTGTTTGTCTTTAGGGTGTGGCATACATCATTCCAGGGTCCTCTTGCTTTAATTGTCTCTGTTGAGAAATCTGATGTGATTCTAATCGGTTTCCCTTTAGAGGTGATTGATCTTTTGTCCTTGAAAGCTTTAAGGATCTTTTTCTTAGTCTGAATTGATCCTGAGCGGATTATAATGTGACGGTGGGATGTCATGTTCTGGTGTCATCTATTTGGGCTTCTAAAAGCTTCTTGTATCTGGATAGGCCTATCTTGTTGCATGTTTGGGAAGTTCTCTGTTAGGATCCTGTTAAACAAATTTCCTAGACCATTAACTTCTGTCTCTAAATGCTCCTCTACACCCATTATCCTCAGATTAAGCCTTCTGATGGTGTCTTCCAAGTGTTGAACAGCTCTATCATATTTCTTGGATTTGTCTTAGATGGCTGAATGTTCTTTCTCTGGTTTATCTAGGCTGTCTTCAATCCCCGAGATTCAATCTGCGTGGTCTAACCAACTGTCAAGACTTTCTACTTTGTTTTTTATTTCTTTTCCTTCTAATTGATTGGCTTTGATGGCTTCAAATTCTTTGTTGGAGCTTTGTTTTATAACTTGTGTGAACTTCTTTACTTCCTTAATTTGGTGTTCAGTGTTTATTCTCAAATCACTTAGTTAATTTGTTATGGTTTCCCTTCCCTTCTCCATTCAGCATTTCCTTTGTGGTCTCCCTAGATTACTTCAGCTTTCTATTTCTGGATTCCATAAATGCCTCTATTGATCTTTGTCTATTCTCATCCTTCTCATGCAATTCCTGTATTACTCTTTGATTAGCTTCCTCACACACAATTCCTGTATTATTCTTTGACTATTCTCAGCCTGCTCACGCAATTCCTGTATTAATCTTTGATTAGCTTCCTCATGCTCATGAGATTTCTGTATTAATTTTTGCTTAGCCTCATCATGCTCGTGAAGTTCCTGTATTAATCTTTCATTAGGCTCGTTTCTCTCCCTATCATGCTCACTCTGAGTCCTTTGCAGGTTTTCAATCTTTTCATTCACCATGTTTACCAGTTGTGTTTGTAGAATTTTTTGAGAACTCTCCTCTGGATTATTCATTAACTGTTCTGTCACCTGATTATCATTAGTGGAAGTTGAGATACCCGGACTTGCCATTTTTCTTTTGTGTCTCCAGCTTCTTCTGCCCATTTGGTATGAAAGTAACACCAATTTTGTGCTAGAACACTATTTTAAGGCCAGCATCTACCAGAGTCCTGTAGTTGCATAGTCAAAATGGCTGAAAAAACACTCTAGTTCAACAGATACAATCTATTCAGCATCAAACAACTTTGGATTAATGGGCTAAAAACATCCAAGAGGGATTCAGTGGACCAGAAATTAATAGGCTTAGGGATAATTGTGGGGAGAAATAGGATTAGAGGGATGTGGAGAGATAAAAGGAAAGAGTGAATTTAACCATGTCCTAATCTCAGAGGGAAATGGATAGGACAGAATGAAAGGAGAGAGATACAAAAACAAAAAATGAAAAAACAAAAATTTAAATTAAAAAAATGAAAAACTTAAAGACTATATAAGGATAAAGAAATGATATTGAGAGAAGAAAAGGAGATGAGATGAGAGGAGGAGAGAGATAAAAGTGAAAAAATTAAAAAAAATACTTTCTAAATGGAATAGTTAAAAATTATATAGGTATAAAGAAATAATACTACTATTAAAGAAGTTAAGCCTAAGAGGTTGTGAATTGAGTAATAAATTTCTGAATTAAGTATGTACATAATGAGGGATAAGGTCTAATAATCGACAATGGGTATGTATCTGGGGATGAGCAGAATAGCAATTAGTTCACACAAAAAAGAAAAAAAAAGGACCAAAAGGTTAGAAGAGATTAAACACACACACACACACACACACACACACACCTAAAATAAAAATTAAAAAGAAAAAATAATAGAAAACAATTTAAAAAAAAAGTAACAATAATTAGGTAGAAAAAAGAGTTCTTTGATGGGGGGGGGGGGCTGCTATATCTTGTATCTCTCCTATGTCTGTAACCAGTCTCTTGGTGGAATCTCTGGCCTGCTTGTGTTGTTTGGTTTTCCTGTGGCTTGATTAATTTCTTAAGTCAGTTTGTTTGAGCAGGCAGAAAAATGCTCTGCTTTACCCAGGATTTTGTGATCCTCCTCCCAGGCTAGTTCAATGGGAGGGAGATCTGCTTTGAGTATCACAAAAGAGGGAGATGCTTGTTTCCTCTAGTTTGTAGTTGCTGTGATGAGGCTGGCTTCTGGGTAGGGTTGAGGCCTTGCAGCAAACAGTAGCTTTTCCCTGAGGGACTAGTTCCTGAGATACTCACAGAGCCCAGCCTAGAGTCATTCTCAGGGTTTATGTTTACTGAGTTTCAGTTGTTTGTCTATTACCCCTCCTGCTGTCTAGGCTGCAGTGGGGAGGGGCAGCCTCCGGCTGTGTTTATCCAGTGAAAAAAGTCACTCGTCTGGGGCAGAGATTCCTCTGCCTGGGCTGGGTGACTTTTTTCCTGGGTGGATCTGTGCCTGGCAGGAAAGGTCAGGTTCCTGTGACCTGCTGAATGGCTCCAATTGTTATCTTCCAAGGCCTGAGTTGGAGCTAGCTGCTCCAGCCTGGCCTTTGTCAGTATCAAAAACAGGAGATCTTCTCTGGTGGTGGGGGAGGGGCTACCTTCCCACTGCTGCTCTGTGAGAAGCACCAGGCTAGGTTCCTGGGCTGTCCTTGGTCTGTGATCAGCAAGATGAAGGTTTCTGTTACTGTCAGTTCTTGTTGGTGGTGAGTAGAATCTGCGGCTACCAGCAAGTGCTCAGATCTTTCTCCCTGACCAAGCTGCCTGGATTTTCCCTTTGGCCAAACTCTCTGTACTGTGATGGCACACTTGGTGTGATTCTCTAGCCTAGGGACTGTTCACTGGGACACTAAAACTGCTTTCTATTCGAGAGCTTGTTTAGCCTCCAGCTTCTCTGTCACCATCTTCCTCTGGACTCTACTTATATATTTACATATTAATTCTAGGTTTCATATATGAGAGAACACATGCATTCTTGTTCACTGAAGCACTATTCACCATAGCCAGGAAATGGAATCGGCCCAAATGCCCCTCAATGGAAAAATGGATAAAAAAGTGATATATTTACACAATGGAATTTTACTCATCCATTAGAAAGAATAGTATTGTATCATTTGCAAAGAAGTGGAAGGACCTGGAAACAATCCTGGTAAGTAAGTTATGCCCAGAGTGACAAAGAATGCATGTTTTTTTTCATACATGGACGAATCCTTTATAATCTTCAGCAGCTCAAATGATTGAAGTGCTTGGGATTTGGAAAGAGTGAGTTAAATTTAGGCATGCATTTTATTTTATTTTATTTATTTTTTGGTGCTGGTCTTGGGGCTTGAACTCAGGGTCTGGGTACTGTCCCTGAGCTTTTGTGCTTGCACTGTACCACTGGAGAAACAGCTCCACTACCAGTCATGTAGCTCACTTAGTGTAAATGTTCATACACTTTGCTTGAGGAAGATTAATGGGGTGCTGCCCTGGATCTCACTGGGAATGCTATATACTGTTGTTGATTATGTGATTCCCACCCCTCCCCCAATATCCCCCAAATTCAGAACTTTAAATCACATTGGTGTTTCATTTTGGGACTAAGATCTTTGCAATTATTTATTTAAAACCTCTTTTTCTGGGACAGGCTCTATTTTGAAGGAACCAGTGTCATCCAGGAAGAAGGCATGGGCCCTGTTGTCTCTGCTAATGGTAAAGAACTTTAGTAAGTAGTGAGCTCTTCTTGGCTTTTCCTAGAACTCATCTTTTCCTTTTCAATGAGGATCCTACAATTTTCTCAGGCATTTTGAATATTTTTTCTTTCTATACTGAAAGTGTTGCTTTGCTCAAGGACTTACTGCCTTTTTCTGTTAGAGAGATTAATCCCTCCCAAGTTTCTCCTCATAGGCAGTGTTTAATCCTGGTGCATGTTGATTGTTTCTCTCAGAACTGTAATTAGTCTTTGTTCTATTTAAGCTGCAGGGACTCCACTGGAAGCATTAGGTATAGTAGTCCCAGGAGTATTTGGCCTGCAGCAGGGTGTTGTCCTCTTCAGACAGAAAAGCCTGTTGCAGTCTTCATTTGAATGTCTCTCAGCTTGTCCATACTTCTGCCTCTCCCCTTCCTGCCTTCTCCCTATAGGCTGTCACTGACTTACTTGTGTAGGGCTTTGCCGTATGAGGGACCAAATTCTCTCCCTCTGAGAATCTGAGAGCAAGAACTAAAACCTTCAAAGAGAAGAATCTCAAAAGATCTGTATTGGCTAGCCTCTCTTGCACGTGAGTGGGACAGAACAAGTTTCCCAAGTGAGAGAGAATGGCCATCATTCCTGTGGGTTTGAGGATCCCCGAGAGCTGTCTGACACACAGATCATTCATTCGAAGAAGTGGAAGCTTGAGAAGATGTATTTACTTTAGCCTTGAGTGCCAGCAACTCCTTGTCAGGGACATCCAGAGGAGGAAGCCATTAAATAGCGGGGCTCCCCCTACAGGCATGAAAGAGGAGAGCAGGAAGCCAGGAAGGAAAAGAGGAACAAAACCAGCAATATTAACACCCTCTGTTTTACACCCCAGAGGGTAAACAAACAACAAACCAATGTGATTATTTTTTAGCCAGGGTATCTGTTGGCTTTCTGTTATGGGGCCAAATACTTGAGATAATCAATTGGAAAGGAGAAAAGGTTTATTTTTTGTTTTGTCATTTCAAAGCTTTAAGTCTATGGTTTCTTGTCCCTGTTGCTTTGAGCTTGTGGTGACACAGTAAATGATGGTGGAAGAGCGGGGAGGAGGAGCCCTGTTGACCTCATGGTATCTGGGAAGGGATAGGAGGGAGGGAGGCAGGAAGGAAGAGACACAAAGGCCTTTTCTAGGACTCAGGGTCCTTTCCATAGCATGTTCCCAATGACATAACTGCCTTCCATCAGGCCCAATCTCCTAAACGTTCTATCATCTCTCAATAGTATTACAGGCTGGGGCTCAAGCCTTCAATCTATGGGCCATGGAGTGGCTTCAAAATAGTTGGAACCTTCTTGTGCCTTTCGCTTCAACTTTTTTGCATCCTAAATAATTTAGAGAAAAATAAAAGAAAATGTTACACATTTGCAGAGGAAAAGAATAATCTTCTGGTGTCTTGCTGAGTATAGAAGACCACGTTTTTTCCCTTTTATTTGGTACAGATCCTATTAATCTTTTCCTATGTTTATTTATTTATTTATTTTACAGTGCTTGGGAAGTTTGAGGATTCATACTTTTCATAAGTGGTTTTTTTTTTCCCTCTGTTTTCAGCCTCTTGCTCTATCTGTGTTGAGCTCATCCTAAGAGATGTGTAGGCTGAGTGCTTTCTAAGTCACAGGAAGAAGAATCTGGTCTCATTTCAAATATGATACCTCCTGCCGCTCAGGTCTTGGGACAGAAATGTGAGCCCTGGAGGTGAGCACATCTGGGTGCATCCTGGAAATTGATGGCCCTATTGCAGCCAGTGTAGGGATCATGCTGGGCACAGAGTTTATCTGCCTCTCTTCCAACTATGGAAGCAGTTCACTGCTCACACTGGCTAATGAAAGATGTTGGAGCCTGTACATGTCCACCTTCTACCCCCAGGGGAGGCAGAAACTAATTACCTGCTTTAGAGCCAGTCAAATCTTTTCTGTGTTTTGCATAAGTCTGAGTTCCTCTATCTTGATGTGTCTCAAAGGGGAGCTAATTAAAAGGTGTTAAATGACTAAGTAGTATGGATCTTCAGGCCCTTGAGACAGATGTGGGCAAAGCTCCTACTCAGAAGGGAAACATTGTAATAAATGCCTGGGAAGACCCTCAGACTTTCATCTTTCAGCAAACTCACTGCTTAGGTGAAACTGCCAATAGGCTGCTCTAAAGAGATGATCCTGTGATTGCTTTGATTTCCTCCCATCTTTCCTCACCATTTACTTTGTCTCTCAGGTATGCAATGCACACACACAGTGATAAAAAGGATGCTGTCTCCCTGTGTAGTATGGAAGCTATGAAAGGAATAGCTAATGTGTGTGAAGGGATTCCAGTATATTTTCAGGGGAAAAGTAAGTGCTGTCACCACATGTGGAAAGAAAAGCTTCCTGTTTCAGAGTCTTCCCTACTTAAAATTTAACTAGGGTATATATTGGACACACACACACACACACACACACACACACTCTCTCTCTCTCTCTCCCTCCCTCCCTCCCTCCCTCCCTCCCTCTCCGTACTAGAGCTTTTCTACTCAAGGCTGGTGGCTTAACACTTTAGCCACAGCTGCACACTTCTGGCCTTTGGGTGGTTAATTGGACATAAGAGTCTCACAGATTTTCCTGCCCAAGCTGGCTTTGAACCTCGATCCTCAGATTCCAGCTTCCTGGATAGTTAGGATTACAGACATGAGCCACTAATACCTGGCTAAGTGTTCTATTTCATTGGCTAGATACAGCTGTAATATATACTTTAAAAAACCCTGGAGCTCATTACAAAATATTTTACTTCAACTATAGATGAAATGTATAAATAAAATATGTACATATTTATAATTTTATAAAAGACAGAAACAAACATATATACTGCTTTTTGCTGTCAAGCCATCTGTCTGGTTTGAAGCCTTTGGAAATCACTCCTGTAAAGATCAGGCAGGGGCTAATTTGCACACAGCTACAGAATAAGTCAGGGTAATTCTCAAACCAACGAATTCTCCACTGCTAGGTGTTTGCTAAGGGAGTAAGCTTTCCCCTCAAATCTGCTTGCAAAGATTTGAGTCACATTATATTATCTTAAATCACCATGGTGAGTTAAACACTGTGCTGCAGTTTGGGTATGTTCCAGATACTTATTGACTAATGACACTGGAATATTTTGGCCTTATTGTAAGAATAAGGGGGAAAAATCTACTTCAGAGTTCCATTGTACAAAGTGAAGCTTCTCAACTAATTATCTTTTTTAGTTTTTGAGATAGTGGATAAAAGGTAAAATGTTAGAAACTTCTTCAACTTGAAATATTTTTAGCCTTTTCCTCAACAAGGAGCCTGCAATGACAAATAAATCATTTGTTCATCTTTTTTTTTCTGGTCTTGGTGCTTGAACTCAGGGCCCAGGCACTGTCTTTCCAAAATCTCTTTGGGCTCAAGGCCAGTGATTTACCACTTGAGCCACAGCACCACTTCTAACTTTTTCTATGGTTAATTGGAGATGAGTCTAACAGACTTTCCTGCCCTGCCTGGCTCTCAACAATGATCTTTAGATGTCAGCCTCCTGAGTAGCTATGATCACAGGTATGAGCCATTGGTGCCTGGATATTTTTTCATCTTAAAATTTTTAAAAAGAAATTGTTATTATATTTAACAACAAATGCTGGAGGGGATGTGGCCAAAAGGGAACCCTACTACATTGTTGGTGGGAATGTAAACTTGTTCAACCACTTTGGAAAGCAGTATGGAGGTTCCTCAAAAGACTCCACATATGACCCAGAAACCCCACTTTTAGGCATTTAACCAAATGATCACAAACAAGGCCATACTAAAGTTACCAGCACAACTATGTTTATTGCAGCATTATTTACCACAGCTAAGATATGGAACCAACCGAGATGCCCCTCAGTAGACGAATGGAGGCATAGAATTCATATATATATATATATGAATTCATACATATATATACATATATATACATATATATGTATATATATGAATTCTATGCCTCCATCAGAAAGAATAACACAGCCCTATTTGTTAGGAACTGGAAAGACTTGGAAAAAATTATATTAAGTAAGCCATGCCCAAAGAAACATAAGTCCCATGGCTTCCCTTATTTGCAATAACTAGTATATGTCTAGGATAAGCAGAAAAGGTCAAAAGCTATGTATATATGACCATACAAGATGATGCTAAGTGAAATGAACCCCAAGATAGGGACACAAGTGGTTTTATCTTTCTTGCTATTGATTTCAATGTATTTATAAGGTACTATGTGATTTTTTGTTTCTTTTGTATGTTCTTCCCCCATTGTATAACCCTGTTTTCAATGTATTCGATGTTGGTGCCCTGCATCTTTTATATACGTTTTTCTAATTTGGGGAGGGGAAGGGAAATTAAATGCTGAAACAAGGATACAGATTGATCTATTGTAACATGAGATGTACAAGACACTATGTTGAAAATGAACTTTACAACTTGGGGGAGGGGAGAGGAGTTGGGGAGATGGGGAGAGAAGGGATGGTAGGGGAAAAACAGAGGAGGAGCTAACAATGCTCGATAGGACATGTACTCATTACCTTACTCATGTAACTATAACTCCTTTGTACAGTACTTTTACAATAAAATATATTAAAAACAACAACAAAATAAATTGTTATTATAAAGGTGTTGTACAGAGGAGTGAGAGTTACAGAAGTCAGGCAGAGAGTACACTTCTCTTTGGACAGTGTCACCCTTTCCTAGCTCTCTCCTAGTTTATTAGTTTATCTTAAAAAGTAGAAGTCCCTCTGGCAATTTATTTGTTTTTGGGTCTGGTCGTGGGCCTGACCTCTGGGCCTGGATGCTGTCCTTCAGCTCTTCACCTTAAGGCTAGCGCTCTACCACTTGAGCCACAGCGCTACTTCCGGCTTTTTTTTCCTGCTTATGTGGTGCTGGAATCGAACCCAGGGCCTCATGCATGCAAGGCAAGCACTCTACCACTGAGCCACCTTCCCAGCCCTGGCAATTTATTTGTGTTTGGTGATCTTCCTAGATTTTCACAGAGTCTCATGGTTGGCTTGTATTTATGAGCATTTACAAAAGACAGCCAATGGCTGAACAATTAAGATTTTATTTTTAGCCAACTTGATTGTTCTCATTCCCTTAATATATTGAAGCCATGCCTCTGCAGAAGGCAAAGGTTACCAGCTTCTCTGTTTCTCAGGTATCTATAACGAGCTGCAAGACACTCACACTGTATCGCAGGTTGACTTATTTTAATGTGACATGATAATCTTTCTCTATAATTTTATTGGAGGCAGTTGGAAGACAGCAGTATTTTTACAAACTGAATACAGTGCATATCAGAATTATTGATCTTATTACAGGATCACTTCAGTCTTCCATTAAAGTTATTAAATAAGTCTACCGAGCTATTTTATATTCAGTCCAATCCATCTACTTGAAGTATAGAGTTCTGTGGCTTTTCACTATTTGTACTATTTACAATGGTCACTACTATCTACTCTGGGAGCATCACCGTCATCCCTGCAGTCATTTGCAGACACCCCATCCCTCTATTTAGCCCCACCTCCAGGCCCAGGGTATAGATGGGACTTTTCATATAATTGACTCGGCCAAGATGTAATTGTTTATGGATGACCTCAGTATAATGCTTTCAAGGTTCATGTACATGGTGGTCTCTGTCAATAATTCCTTCTTTTTTGTATTACTGAATAATCTACTACATGCAGAGACCATATTCTGTTTATTCTATCTGTTGTTTTGCCTTTTTATTTTTATTTAGTTTTTATTTTTTTATTCTTATTTACTTTTTTCAGTGTTATTAAGCATAGTTGACAAATTGCATGTATGTGTGATGTGTCATGTGATATATTGATACATGTCTACGGTGAAACATATATCCAGTCAATTAACGTGCCAATCAATTTTTGTGGTAAAAATAATATCTTTCAGGAACTCCCAAGAATAAAATATATGGTTATGAACTTATCTATATGCTATAAAGTAGACCTGCACAACTTTTTGAAATTATCTAACTGAAACTGCGCACTGTGACCAACATTTTTCTGTCCTTCTCCCCCTCATCTTTAGCAATGACCATTCAACTCTACTACATTTGGATTCCAGATCGCAGTGAGATCATGTGACATTGGCTTTCTCTGCCTGGTATATTTCCATTTCTTTTAGCCTAATAACATTTTGGTCTCTCTTCTTTCTGTCGCTCCGTATATGTGTATTATGGCAGTCTATGTATGTGCGTGTGTATCTCCTACCCATCTACATATATGTATACATACATACACATACCCCCTTACTTTTTATTGGGTCATCAGTTGCTGGGTATGTAGGTTGATGCCATTCTTTTATTATTATTTATGATGCTCCAATGAACATGGAAGTTTAGATATCTCAGTGACATAGTGATATTCACAGGCATGATTGCTGGATCATTGAGTAGCTCTGTTTCTAGTATATAAGGAACCTCTATATTGTCTTCCATAATGAATGCACTCATTTACATTCTCACCAACAATATGTGAAGCTTTTCTCCACATGCTCACAAACACTTACATTTCATCTTTTTAATGATGCACATTCTAACAGATGCGAAGTGATATTATGGTTTTAATATGCATTTCCCTTATGAATAATGATGTTGAACACTTCTTTCATATAACTTTTGACTATTTGTGTGTAGTGTTTTGAGAAATGTCTGTCTGGATCGTTTGTCCTTTTTTGATGTTTTTCACTTTTTACTGTTGAGCTTGAATTCCTTATGTCCTAATCGGATTCACGTCCTGCACTTGTCTCCCATTCTGTAGGTTTTTCTTCACTCTGTGGACGATTCTTTTGTTATGTAGATGCTTTTTATGGCTTGATGCAGTCAAATCACATCTCACCTTGCTTATCTCTGATCGTAGCTAAGAGGCCATCCCATGTGTAGGCAGCTGCCTGCAAAATAGGCAGCATCCCACTTATAGAGAGGGAGGTCTCTCAGCTTCCTACCCATGCCTTCTCCCATGGACAAAGAAGTACAGGCAGAATCGTAGGGCAGCTGCTGTTCTAGGAAGGCCCTCATCCAATGGAGGATGGGAAGGGTCTCTTCTTCTAGGCAGAAACAATTCTGGAAGCAAGCATCTCACTTTCTTACTCCCTTATTTCTGCACCTGAGGAGCCTCTGAAATCTTTTATTTACTCTTATATCCCAAGGGCACTCACAGGATGCTGTCTTTCAGGACATAGGTTTGTGCAGGTTCTTTTTTTCCAAGTCTTTAATCAGCATATATATTAGTTGTACAAAAGGGTTGATTTCTGAGGTTCCTTTGTATGTATACAGTGTCCCACAACCAAAACCATCCCCTCGATCACTCCCCATCATCCCCCTTTAACTTCTTGTTGGAACAAATTCACGAAGTGTCACTGGCCTATTTTCATACATGTGTGTGATTACTTTGACAGCAGTCATATCTCCTTCCTCTCTCCTCTAACCTTCCTTCCTCTTGCTTATCCCCATTCCTCAAACAGACCCTGTTTTATATTCCGGACAAGTTCTTTTTAGATTCCTCTGATATCCTCTGTATCGTTCCTATCTCAAATAATATATTCCACAGGACCTCTCTCATATCAAGGGCATCTCAATGGGTACTTCAAGGTGGCTCAAATATCAGATTATGAATATATATATACCTATATATAAATATATGGACATATATGTCTATATATATTTATATACACAATATGCATACACACCATATACATGTATATATGTATAGGCATATACATAAGTATATATCTATGCATATGTACAAATAACATGTATAGATGTATATGTATATATATTGTATATGCATATATACATATATATTATGTATATGCATTCACATTGCATATATACATATATGTTTATATATAAATATCCCCATATTTAACTATATATACAGCTATACAGGTAGATATGTATCTGTATATATAGTTTTATATATATATAGATAAAGGACATAAGTCTAAACAAGGAACTTCTTACAGGAGGAGAAGGAGAAAAAGAAAGCTAGAGAGTAGATAACCTTATAGGCATACTGCAACTAGCTCTGAAAACATCGTAAATAGCCTCCATGTTCGATAGGGGCTTGGTGGTGGGGGAAAGAGGAGCAGGCTCTGTTGGAGGGTGGGTACTAGCCCAGAGGGAGTTGGGCTAACAAAGCTGACAGAGTCTAGACATGGTCGAAATAGATTGTAGGCAAGTATAAATACAGAACAATGGAACCTCTCGACATTGTATTAGGGAGAAGAGAGAAGGGAAAGTGATAGATGTGGGGAGTCTGGAATATTGCAAATGTGTGGAAATGTCACAGAGAAATCCTGCCTCTGTATAGCTAATATATGCTAATAAAAAAGGATGGCTCAAGTCCATCGGCCTTCATTTGTGTTCTATTTCACACTGTCCCTCTGCTACCAGTGCTCTCTGTTCTTCTATTTTCCCAACAAGATGGCCAGGTTTATCAAACAAAGCATAGGACATCCAGTTAACTCTGAATTTTTGATAAACAGTGCATACATTTTCAGTATGAGTTACATGCATACATGCATCTTGCTTTTTTTTTCTTCTTCTGGCAGCCCTGCTGTTCTGAAATAGCATGCAGATGAGTTCAGGAAGGCCACTGCCCACGGAGAGAATAAAAGGCTGGTGTTCCTTGCAGTGGGCAAGCAGAATGCTTCTTCTTTTTTTTTTGCTAGCTTCTTGCTAAACTTGAGCACAAAGAAGTGAAGAAGAGTCACGGTGAATATTTGCATTTCTGTTCACTGGTGCCTTCAGTGGTTCCTTTGGTTTTCAGGTTTGCATTATAGACTAAGAGAAAGGAAGACCATACATTTTGGGGATGTTTCTATGTGAGGGGGGCTCAGTTTTCTTGGCCTCAGCTTGAGGTGCACACTCTATATGTGGGGAGTGCAAAGGAAACCTCCCATCTGAGCCTTGTACTTGTTAGAGCAGCAAAGCTACATCAAGGCAATCCTGGGCTTTCTCTTCTAAAGCTGTGATTGTTATTGCTTGCATTTCACCAGCATGTGGGCTTGGTAGAAACCAAATGTTACCTTATTTAGCTGCTTTCCCTTTTCCTTTGTGTAAGTATTTTAAAGGCTCGAATCTTCCGTCAGACATGGAATCTTCCATTGGTGAGACATTCAACTTGGATGCACCTCACATTCTTTGTGTGTGAGCCCACGTCTTTCTAAATCCCCTGAATCTGTTACAGGACGAGGGAGTCCAGCACTACCCCGATTCTCCAGGCTGACCCAGGCTCGCTCTCACTTCTCAGGGTGCTGACAGCTCATTGCTTAGCCCCTGCCATAGGGAATTGCCCTGAACTAAAGGGAACTGCTCCACCCATGCTTGGTCCTTCTACCCCTCTCCCCCTGTCTGGGACAGCACGCATTCCACTCCTGCTGACAGCTGAGGATAAGGTGGTACAAAGAGGCAATTTAATCTTAATATTGGGGGGCCTCTTTTGATGACTTGTCTGGGTCCATTGTAACCAATACATTGCTTAAATCTCATTATTTTTGTTAAAATCACGTTATATACTAAAAACAGTAGGGTTAAATTCTAAGTGCTTTGTTGTTGTTGTTGTTGTTTGTGGGGCTTGAACTCAGGGCCTGGGAGCTGTCCCTGAGCTTATTTGCTCAAGGCAAGAGCTCTATCACTTTGAGTCACAGTGCCACTTCTGGTTTTCTGGTGGTTAATTGGAGATGAGTCTTACAGACGTTCCTGCCCTGGTTTGCTTTGAACCTCAGTCTCCTGAGTTGGTAGGATTATAGGCAGGAGCTCCAAGTGCTTTTATTTCACTTATCTCCACCCTTCCCAATTTTTACTAAAAACTATCTTGAAAACATGAAATTCTTTGCAATATGCTTGAAACCACATTTATGTTGAAATTGTGATTCTACCAGATTTTTACTCACAAGTTGATTAGGAACTTCATTTCATCTTTACTGTGAACTTTCCTAAGAATTATTATTATTGTTGTTGTTGTTATTTTATTGGAATTTCCCTAAACAGCTTGGAAAGGTGGTTTTCCATAACAATAGGTTTAAGTTCTCTCCTGCTCCTTCTCCTCTTCCTCTTTCTTTTTTAATGTGTGGAATTCGGTGAAAATAACTTTTTTTTTTTTTGGTTGGTTGTGGGGCTTGAACCCTGGGCTTGAGTGCTGTCCTGAGCTCTTCAGCTAAGGCAAGCACTCTACCACTTGAGCCACAGGACTACTTCCAGTTTTCTGGTGCTTAATTGGAGATAAGAGTCTCATGGACTTTCTTACTCTGGCTGGCTTTGAACCGTGATCCTCAGATCTCAGCCTCCTGAATAGCTAGGATTATAGGTGTGATCCACCAGTGCCCAATGAAAATATCTTTTAAAGCTGGGCTTGAGGGAAAAATAATGAAAAATCTTTTCCAACAAAAAGCATTTCATTTTTAAAAAGTTGTGATGATAAAGGTATTTCTTTCTTTTTTTTTTTTTATAAAGGTATTTCTAAGGCTATCAGAGATCAGTGATTTCACACTAGGATTGAGGGAGTTGTTTTCCCCAGTACATATTTTTGATAATGATTTATGAATAGATTTTATATTTAGAAATAAATTAATTTTTTTCAGAGTAAGAGAATTTTATATTTATTTTTTACTATGCTTCAGTAGTGGTACAAAGGAGTTACCATTTAACAAAGCAGTTTATGAATACAGTGCGTCTTGATCAGTTTCACCCCTTTCAATATTCTCACCCATCCCTCCCAACCCACCCCATCCCTCACTTTTCTTAATTTTGTAGGATATACATTGAATTCTGTGTTTGTGTGTGATGGTCCTGGGGCTTTAACTCAGGGCCTGGATGCTTTTCCTGAGCTTTGGTGCTCAAGGCAAGGCCAGTAGTGCTCTACCACTTGAGCCACAGCTCCACTTCGGTTTTTTTTCTTTTTTTTTTTTTTGGTGGTTAATTGGAGGTAAGAGTCTCAAGGACTTTCCTGCCTAGGCTGTTTTCCCACTCTCCTCAGATCTCAGCCTCCTAAGTAGCTAGGATTATAGTGAGCCACCTGTGTTCTACCACATTGTATTCTAGACTGCATTCTCCTCCTTTTCTCCTCTTCCTCCCCCTTGACTCCATCCCACCCCTTTCAAGTACCGACTTCCGGCGTTTATTTTGTTGGACTTGACTTTGCTTTTCTAAGGAATTACATTATTTGAGTTCTTCCTTGAGCCTGCCATATTTCAGTTAATACATTTGTATACACTTGCATACCACCCAACATATTTACTTCTAATTTTATAAGCCAAATCTAGCTTCTACATATAAGGGAAAGCATTCATCCTTTTGTTTCTCTGGGCCTGGCTTACTTCACTTACCATAATTTTTCTAGGTCTTTAAATTTGCTTTAGTGTGTTTTGTGTGTGTTGATGTCTAACATTATTTATGACATTGTTGTAGGAGAACGGAATTGACCTACTGGATCATCAGGTGAGGACAGCGAGGGGCACAGACCTTCCCGCAGGTTTGGAGGTTGTGCCCGAGAGTTGGGACAGGAGCTGGGTTTTTATAGGAGGTCCCAGCAAGGAGGCAGAGGTGAATGAAAAAGCCACTAGGTCAAGGAAGGTGGGGGCCTTTCATTCGGGCCCACCATGGGATGATTACAGCTGGGTTTAGGTGGATTGCCCTGCCTGCACTTCAAACAAGTTCCCACATACCTGGGTTTTTGCCTGGCATCTGTATGGGCCTGGGACAATAGGATGGGGGTCAATCCTTCAATTGTACCATTGTAAAGGCTGCTTTGGCTTTTGGTGAAGCACAGTCCAGTCTATAGATAGTGAATGGGGTGACAGTTTGGTGAGTTAAATTCTTCATGGGCTTCTAGCCCTATAAAAGTGGGTTTTAACCTATATTTTGTGGAGCTCTTTTGGTTCTGAAGTAGGCCCAAAGGCATAGAGGAGCCTAAGTTAGCCTAAGTTAGAGGAGTACTTTAAGCCCGCAATTTCCACATTGGTCCACTGTGGTTTTTGATGTAGCCAATCCCAGGGTTTCCTAAACATTTTGTTTTTAAAAAGGGATGAAAAGGATTTTGTGTGTGTGTGTGTGTGTGTGTGTGTGTGTGTGTGTGTGTGTATTTGCGTGTGTGTATTTGCTGGTCCTGGGCTTGTGAACTCAGGGCCTTGGCACTGCCTCTGAGCTTCTTTTGCTCAAGGCTAGCACTCTATCACTTGGTCCAAAGCTCCATTTCCAGTTTTTGGTAGTTAATTGGATGTAAGAGTCTCACAGACTTTTCCTGCCCAGGATGACTTCAAACAGCCATCCTCAGATCTCAGCCTCCTGAGTAGCTAGGATTAGAGGCATGAGACACTGACATCTAGCTAAAAGTACTTTTTTTTTAAAGCTCCTCTTTCTGTGACAAGAAAAAATATATATATATATTTTGGTCGGTTGTGGGGCCTGAACTCTGGGCCTGTGCTCTGTCCCTCAGCTCTTCAGCCACTTGAGCCATAATGACACTTCCAGATTTTTCTGCTTATGTGGTGCTGAGGAATTGAACCCAGGGCCTCATGCATGCAAGGCAAGCACTCTACCACTGAGCCAACTTCCCAGCCCTGAGTTATATACTTTTTTAAAGTTCAAATTGTTATATATTCTATAGGATAATAGTAGCCATAACCCTCCCTTTCTTCATTTCAACAACAAGGACAAATAAGGGGAAACTTTTGCATGCTTAATTAGAAGGAACTTCAGTGTCTTCCTTTCAGGCCACTACTGACTTGTGAACTCTAGGAGCCTACTGAGAGCTGAAGTTAGGGACCACATTCAACACAGAAATGGCAGATGTTTCCCTGACTTCTTGCAGCCACAAGGTGGCACTGTGGACAACTGGTCATTTTGACAGATAAGGCTAGTTTGTTTCTGGCTCAAGTCTATGCTGACCACTACTTGAAGCCTGGTCTGTGCTATGGTTATCTCTGTGCTATGGTTATTTAAGTGCACCTCACACACATGGTCTTAGGGACACAGCTCTTGACATTCAGTTCTTTGTAGCTCTTACAAAGTCACCTCCCAAAACACTAGAGCCCTGTGAGCACTATTAACGAATTGATTCTGGGTTTGCTCTTTGGCTTGCCAATTATTGTTACTAGACATTGGATAGCGTTTACTGTTCTTGGAGATGAGGATATTCTATACCCTGCACCTTAATGGTGCTGACCTGATGTCCTCCAGTGGCTATAATGTCTTCCCTACAAACTTTTTCTTCTATGGTGTGTTACCTCTCATGAAGATGGGTTCCTGGCAGGCCTTGCTAGAGAAAGGAGGAGTCACAAGGTATCCAAACAGGAAAGGAGGAAGAGAGATTATTGCAGTTTCCTGATGTCATAAAGTGTAGCCTAGTTGTTGGATGCAAAATCAGCCCAGACAAGTCAGTATCTCTGAGCTGGGGCAGGGGGGTAATAAATCAGAAGCCAAGAACTTGTTTAGGTCCTGAGTTTGGTCTCCAGCTCTACAATAAAAAGAGTCAAATTTATCTTTTCCATTTGTTAACAATGAAAATTTTGAAAATCAATCACAAGAAAATATCATTTTAATAACTATAAAATAATGAAATACTCTGGCATAAATTTAAGAAAGGTGAAAAATCTAAAATTGAAAATTATAGAATTTTTTTTTCTGTCAGTACTGGGGCTTCAATTCAGGGCTTGGGCACTGAGCTTCTTTTGCTCAAGGCTAGCACTCTACTACTTGAGCCATAGCACCACTCCTGGCTTTTTCTGTGTATGTGGTACTGAGGAATCAAACCCAGGGTTTCATGCATGCTGGGCAAGCACTCTACCACTAAGCCACATTCCCAGCCTACAGAATGTTTTGTATTCACAAATTGACATTTGAATCAAAACTGCTTTGTACAAGTACTTAGAGGTAATAAAAATAAAATGAAACAAAAATAATTCAGAATATTAATGGAGGAAATTGGAGACACAAGTGAAAAATCAATTGGGTTTTGTGGATTCGAAGAATTGATATTGTCATAATTTCTACATTATCCAAAATGATCCACAGATTAAATACCCAATCAAAATTCCAATGCCATTATTTCTAAAAACAACTCATATGTCACCCCAAAAACCTGAATAGCTAAGGTAGTCATGAGCAAAAATAAAATGAACAAATAAAAACAAAGCTGAGGCTTCACACTGATTTCAAACTACATGACAAAGTAATCATGATCCTGGCATAAGAATAGACTAATAAACAGAACAGAGAGCCCAAAAATGAACACAGGTATGTAAGGTCAATTGGTTTTTCAACTAAGGTGCCAAATATAAACCTTAGGAAAAAGACAGTCTCTTCAATACATGTTGCTAAGGAAACTGGATAACCATATGCATGAGTTTTTTCCCTTATATGAAGTATGAAAATGAACTCAAAACGAGTTAAATACTTAGATGCAAGACCTGGAAGTGTAGCACTGTTGTACAAAAGTACAACAACAAAAGCTCTACCGGGTGGTTCTGGGAAACAATTTTTAGATAGGATGTCAAAAAACAAAAGCAAATGTAGAACAGGATTACATCAAACTAAAAAGCTTCTGCACAACAAGCATTCAACAGACTCCAGAACAGCAGACTAGTAGAAACTATATGTAAAACATGTATCTCATAAGAAGTTCATTTTCAGAATATGTAAGGAATCCAAACAACTCAACAGTAAGAAAACAACACAATTTAAAAAATGAGCAAAGGATCCAGACAGGCATTTCTCAAAAGAAAAGATACAAACAGCCCAAAGATATTTGTAAAAATGTTCAACATCACTGTTCATAAGGGAAATGGTAATTAGAACCACAATGAAATGATCACTTCACATGTTACATCATGTGTCATTCAAGAAGATCAAGTATAAGTGTTTGTGAGCATGTGGAGAAAGGGGAACCTTCACATACTGTTGGTGGGATGTAAATGAATGCATCGGTTTTGGAAAACAGTATGGAGGTTCCTCATAACTAGAAATAGAGCTACCCTATCATCCAGCAATCCTGTCTGTGGGTAGCAAGATGTCACAGAGATATCCACACTTCTGTGGATCCCAAATGGTGTCAACCTAATGTGTCCATCACCTGATGACCAGATATAGGATTTGTGGCATATCTGCATACTGTGGATAATTACTCATCCTTATAAGGGTGAAGTTAGTCATTTGCAGCATGGATGAACAAGAGAGTGTTATGCTAAGTGTACTAGGCCACTCACAGAAAGACAACTATTTCATGTTCTCACTTTGAAAATAAAGTTGAAAATAATCCAATTCAAGAAGCAGAGAGCAGAATGGAGTTCCAAAAGCTGGAGAGTGGGAGGAATGAGGAGAGGATGGTAGGAGAGTCAAAGCCTCAATTAGACAGGAGGGTTAAGGTTGTTAATTAGACAGTAGGAATGTTTGTTAATTAGACAATCAAGTAAGTTTGTATTTTTTCTATGAGATATTGCAGTTTGGTTGATGTAAATAATTATGTATCATATGTTTTAAAGTTAGGGATGCTGTTGAGAATGTAGGATGGTGGCTTCTTTGGAACACCCAGCCTTCTGATGCCTCTCAAACAATCTGAATTGTAATCACTTGCATCTTTGGTCCATTAGAGCATTTAGGCTGTAGACACATGTAGGAATCAAACCCAATCAATAGTAAATATGTCATTAGGTCCTTGTAGAGATGGAATTGTCTGAATTGGTAGGTTGGTTGTGTTCTCCTCCTCCCCCCCAAAGTACAACTTTGCCCCTCACTATTTGTGAAATGGCTTTTCATCCGTTTGGAAAACAGCATGCTAAAAGATCATCAGGAAAAAAGATGAGGCAACAAATTTCACTTTGAAATCTGGAAAAGTTTCCTAGAGTAAGAAACTTCTCAAGAAACTTTCTGGGAAATTAAAGGTGAGAAATTCAAGAGTCATGTAGTCACCCAAGTGTTAGTGCCAGTAGGAAACATAAATGCTTCCAATATTCAAAGCTTTTTTGACACTTGATATGTTTTAATGGAATCTCACTTCCTACAACTTTATCAGGCATTCTTGCCACATAAAAAATTCACAAAAAGTTCCCAGAGTTCTTGCATGTTTTATATACTTAAACATTTTTCTCTTTTAATTTCAGCCTGGAGTAATAGATTGATAAATTATGGTTCAAAGAAAGTGTTGGAAAAACCTGATCACGATCCATTCTATCTTTATTTCTCATTACTCTCAACAAATTTAATCCCTAGCCAATATAATTCAGTGTTCTGTATTATAGAACATCTGTGGCCCTTTTCTTTTGGAATACTACATGGAAAAGGCTTAGCATTGTGACAGGTATACAGAAAGCCATAGATGTGAGCAATCCCAAGAAGTTTGATGGGTTGGAGGAGAATGGGTGGACAACTTAGAACTAGGGGAAAAAGTAAGTCTGGGATGTTTAAATTATTATTATGATTATTAGAACAAATTGTATACATTTGTTATATAGATCATGATGTTTATAGATGTACATTGAAGAATAGCTAAATCAAATGAATTAAAAGTCTACAATAGTTTGCATAATTTACTGCTTTGTGGTGAGAACACTTAAAATCTGTTCTTTTACTATTTTTGAAATAATGTGAATAGTTATAGTCAATATATTATAAAATAGAACCTTAGAAAACATTGCTTAGATCAGCAAAATTAGTGTGTAGAGATCAATGGGAATGTTGGTGATTATTTCAAGAGAGTTAAAGTCTGAGTGCAAGCAGAAAAGGGTTGTGAGCAGGTAGGGGCCGGGGACCATGGTGCATGTGATTCTTATGTAATGGATTCCCAGAACTTGTATCTAGTGTCCCAATATTTTGCTTAATAACTTGGAAGTTCTGTGTATGGAACTTCCAGGAGCATTTTATCCATTCTGCCTAAGAGTGGTAGTCAAATAATTGAGCCTACCAAACCATCTTCTACTTCTAACATCTCCCTTTTAGCTTTAGAGAAATGCAGCAACTATTTCTAATAACGTAGAAAAAGGCAGAATTGAATCAAATCAGGTTTTACTAGCTACCTCACTGTGGACTGGGAATGTGGCTTAGTGGTAGAGTGCTTGCCTAGCATGCATGAAGCTCTGGGTTCAATTCCTCAGCACCACATAAACAGAAAAAAGCCAGAAGTGGCACTGTGGCTCAAGTGGCAGAGTTCTAGCCTTGAGCATAAAGAGCCTCAGGGACAGCACTCAGGCCCTGCGTCCAAGCCCCACAACTGACAAAAAACAAGCAAAACAAGAAAACCTTTACAAAAAGCAAAGACTGGCCTGGTGGGTGCTGGTGGCTTATGTAATCCTAGTTACCCAGGAGACTGAGATCTGAGGATCTCAGTTTGAAGCTGAGTAGGCTGTAAGACTTTTCTCTTTATATTAACCACCAAGAAGCTGGAAGTGGAGCTGTGGCTCAAGTGGTAGATCACTAACTAGCGTTAAGCAAGAGAGCTCAGGGACAGCACGGGGGGTGGGGTGGAGAGAGAGAGAGAGAGAGAGAGAGAGAGAGAGAGAGAGAGAGAGAGAGAGAGACTGTTCCTATATTTTAAAGATAATTGCTGGGATATTCAGCACTCTTATCAGAAATCCCTAGATATTTTGGAGATAATGACATGCACTGTTTTATTTATAAATGCAACCTAATTACATTTAATGTAGCTTTCTTTTTAAATATATATTTTTGTTTTTTTAAAATATTTTTTATTGTAAAGATACTGTACAGAGGGGCTACAGTTAACAAGTCAGGTAAAGAACACATTTCCTATAGAGCATTGTTATCCCCTCCTTTGATTTTCCCTTACCATCCCTTCCCTCCCCACCTCTCCAACTCCTCCCTGCCCTCTCAAGATGTAAAGTTCATATTCAACACAGTGTCTTGTACATCTCATTGTTACAATGGGTCAACCTGTATCCTTGTTTCTTCATTTTGTTATTTCAGTTCCCCTCATCAAATTAGAAAAATGTATATATAAGATTCAGGGCACCAGAATTAAATACAGTGACAACAGGGGTTATAACACAGGGGGAAGAACATACAAAAGAAACAAAAAAAACCACATAGTGTAAGGTCCATTCCTGAACGGCGAACAGACCTCGCCCAGTACCTGCGTTACCTAGGCAACTGGGACACCTGGAAGAGGTCACATCTGAATCTGATGTGGCCACACCTTTCTCCCACCTGGTCCCACCTCTTACCTGGTCCCAGTTCCCTTTACTTGGACACACCTTTCCCCGCCCCTACCCTATATAAGGCCTAACCTGGGGCCAGATGCTCTCTTTTGCCAGCCGCGTGGAGTGCCAACCTTGCCTGGTCTCAGCAGGTCTACCGAATAAACCTAACCCTTACCTGAATACCACGTGCGTGGTGCTGTTCTTACTCGGCTACCTCTTTTTAAAAAACCTAACACATAGTACATTAAAAACAACAGCAAAAACAAAAACCCTCTTGTGCCATATCTTGGGGTTCATTTTGCTTGGCATTCTCTTATATGGCCATATGTACATAGCTTTGGACCTTTTCTGCTTGTCTGGTAAGATTAGCCTGGACATATACTAGTTATTGAAAATAAGGGAAACAATGTAGCTTTCAAAGAAAAAGAAACCTTGGTAGATTTCCATTGTGTTTTCACAACTAGTGGATCAGAGTCAAGGTCCTCTGCTACTCTTCCTTTCCCTTGATGTGAAAGGTGATCAATGAAGTCAATTCATGATTAATTCTCTCATGATATAGCTTGACTACAAAGCCAGTGTATAAAGTCTTAATGTGCTGGCATAGCCCATAAAGAGGGAGTTGTATACTTAATTTCTTTGGAAATCTTTTTTTGACAGCTGTCAACATCTTCCCAATTTAAACTTCCTATTGACTTGTCTTCCACTGTCCCTGGCAGGAGAGAGGTGGAAAGGAAACAATCTTTAATTAGATTGCAGCTCCATGGCCCCAGCATTTTTCATTAAATCAGTGAAGAATCAGCCAAAGTCATTTGGCATCTTGAAAGCAAAACAATTCTCTGATTAACTAAGTTTCTCACTTTTTAAATTGGTGGTTTTCTTGTTGCATAGATACGGCATTAGCTAAACCAAAAAAAGAAAAGGAAGAAAAGAAAAAAGAGACATCAAGGACATCAATTGAAGAAGCGGAGGTAGAGCTGCCCTGGAAGTGCTTGAACATTGAGACAGGGTATACTTAGCTTTGGGTCCTTTAGGGTCTACTGAAAGTCTCTTCCGCTCCACTCTGGGCGTCCCAGATCTGTGTTCCCACACAGCTTTTTGTCCTGTAGGCCTAGCCAAGACTTCACTGCAAAATGAGCATCTCTGTTTTCCAAATCCAGAATACCAAATGCTCCAAAATCCAACAACGTTGAGGATGGACATGATGATAGATGAAACATTCCACCCCTGACCTTCACTGGACAGGTTGCAGACCAAACACAGGGGCAATAAAATGATTCTCAGATGATGTATATAAGATGTATATGAAACACAACTGAATAGACTTGCTCCCTTAGATTTCTCATTGTGTATATGTAAGCATGGCTGAACTTCAAGAAAAAAAATCCCAAATCCAAATTCCTTTCCTGAGGATTTCAGATAAGGGATCTAACTAGTAGTAATGAGCCAAGGCTGTGAGCTTTTAGGAGATAGCGGCATTCTGCTATCTCCTAAAACAGTGTCTCTAATGATGATGGTGGGTGAAAATCAGAGGTTGAGGAATTCTCAGGTCTCACTCTATAGATAATGGTTTACCTCTACTGCTCCAGAGGCTGGTCCAGACAAAGAACACAGCAGATGCAGCATCATTGCCAAGCTCTGACATTGAAGACATCAGTTCAGTTCTTCATCTTGACTTTATTTAGATGGCCATGTGTATTTTTATGGAGCAATGAGGATGAAGTTTGAGAATTTGTGACTTGTAAATGAAGAGCTGGGGAAAGGAAAGAACACAGGCACCTGTCTATAAATATGACTGTTAACACTAAACTAGGCCACTTAGGTGATCAAAACATTGCATACTTGTCTTCATGATACTTGATGTTATGGTCATATTTGTTGGGTCTTCGTCTGTCTTTGGATGGATGGGGTCTGAGGAGAGGTAAGTGCGAAGTGTGGCCGCTGGCCTGTTCCCCAGCCTCCTTTAGCCCAGGAGACAATCAGACGCAGCGGGGAGTCAAGTCAAGCAGGAGCTCGTTTATTAACAGGGAGCATCCCCTTTTTAAAGCAAAAGACTGCGTGGGAGGGGAGGAAATGGAACCAACCAATCACTGAAAGGCCATACCTTATCATGCACCTAAGCTTCCATGAGTTGTTTACACACTGAACCTAAACAAATCGGTTCTGCCCACTCAACTTCCTCTCAGGGCCATCTTTGCTACCTGTGTTCCCCACAGATTTCCCCACACATATTGGGGTTCGAACTCAGGGTTTTATGTGGCTGCTGTATTCCTTGAGCTACACCCCTTGCTCCATCCTGTGCCACTTGCTAGGACAGTTATGGGACCTAGCAAGTAACAAATGTTCATGTATGTGCATCATATTGATATACCAAGTGTGCATAATGTGTATTGTAATACATATTGTAAAAGGATGCTACGAAAGCCACGCAGAAGCTTTTTTTTTATTGTGAAAATACTGTACAGAGGAGTTACAATTACATGGGCAAGATAATGAGTACATTTCTTATCAAGCATTATAGCCTCCTCCTTTGTTGTTTCCCCTTCCCATCCCTTCCCATCCCCCCCATACTCCCTGCTCCTTCCGGCCCCCCCCCCACCAAAGTTGTAAAGTTCTGACATAAGGACTTGTACATCTCATTGTTGCAATGGGTCTACCTGTATCCCTATTTAGACGAATTGTTTTTCCTTTTGTCCTCCACAAATTATACCAACATCAAATACAGTGAAAGCAGGGGTTATACCATGGGGGAGGGACATACAAAGCAACAAAGAAATAATCTTATAAATGCGTTAGAAACAATCTCATGGAAGAAAAAAAAACATTTGAAT
>NW_012267217.1:25913984-25940898 GCF_000151885.1 Dipodomys ordii | reverse complement strand
ATTCCATTGTGTATATATACCACATTTTCTTGATCCATTCATCTACCAAGGGGCATCTGAGTTGGTTCTTAGCTATGGTAAATAATGCTGCAATAAACATAGTTGTGCTGGTAGCTTTAGTGTGGTCTTGTTTGTAAAATTTTGGGTAAATACCCAAAAGTGGGCGCAGAAGCTTTATTGAAATTTTTTTTGTAAAGGTGATGATAGGAAGGTTACGGTTACATAAGTCAGGCAATGAGCACATTTCTTTTTGAACAATGTCATGCCTCCCTCATTTTCCCCAGTTTTTCCCCTCTTCACCCCCTCCTCCCTTAGTTGTAAAGTTCATTTCCAACATACCGTCTAGTGGGTTTTACTGCTGAATTAGTTCACTCTTTGTTCCACCCATTCCCCTCCTCAAATCAGAAAAACTTAAACACAAGACAAAGGGTACAGAAATAAAAACAGTGACAAAAGGGGGAAAAACAAAAAAGAACTGTGAACAGTGCAATAAAAAAACCTCTTGATTTTCTTTCTTGGAGTTCATTTCAATAAGAATCATGTTATATTATCATATGCACATAGCCATTGCTTTTTTTTGGGGGGGCAGTGGGGTCAGTCATGGGGCCTGAACTCTGGGCCTGTGCACTGTCCCTCAGCTCTTCAGCTCAAGGCTAGATGTCTACCATTTGATCCACAGCACCACTTCCGGCTTTTCCTGCTTATGTGGTGCTGAGAATGAAACCCAGGGCCTCATGCATGCAAGGCAAGCACTCTATCACTGAGCCACCTTCCCAGCCCCATAGCTATTGCTTTTAATTTTGCCTTCACTATATATATATATATAAGAAATGCACTCATTACCTTGCCCATGTAATTGTAACCCCTTTGTACAGCATTTTCACGGGGTAAAAATGCTGTACAAAGGGGTTACAATTACATGGGCAAGGTAATGAGTGCATTTCTTATCAAGCGTTGTTGCCTCCTCCTTTGTTTCCCCTTCCCATCCCTTCCCATTTCCCCCCACCCCCAATGCGCCAAAGTTGTAAAGTTCATTTTTGAGATAACATCTTGAACATCTCATTGGTGCAATGGGTCCATCTGTATCCCTATTTAAACAATTTGTTTTTTTCCTTCCCCTCCACAAATTATATCAACATCAAATACAGTGAAAACGGGTTATACTGTGGGGGAGGGACATACAAAACAACAAAGAAATCATCTTATAAATATGTTAGACACAATAGCAAGAAAGAAAAAAACATTTGAGTCCTTAACTTGGGATTCATTTTGCTTAACCTCAACTTATCTGACCATTTCTGCTTGTCTCAGACATATATTAGTTAATGCCAATAAGGGAAACCATGGGACCTATGCTGACTTACTTCACTTAATATATATATATATATATATATATATATATATATATACTAAAGCTACTAGCACAACTATGTTTATTGCAGCATTATTTACCATAGATATGGAACCAACCCAGATGCCCCTCAGTAAATGAATGTATCAAGAAAATCTGGAATATATACACAATGGAATCCTATGCCTCCATCAGAAAGAATGACATTGCCCCATTTGTTAGGAAATGGAAAGGCTTGGAAAAAATAATTTTGCCTTCTTAGGACAGATTAACTCACTGGTGAAGTTAGCCAGATGCTTGTATTCAAATCCTAGTAGCACCATTAATTAGCTGTGTGATCTTGGGCACATTACTCGTGCCTTCCTTTCTTCTTCTGTAAAAATAAGGCTAATAATAATCCCTACTTTATAGAGTTATGAGGATTAAATGAATTGATATTTGCAAGACGATTAGGATGGAGCCAGGCAGATGAAACCTGTTGCTAGTGTAATGGTTGGGGGCTGGGCAGAGGGAAAAACTTCCCTCTGAAGGAAGGAAGGAGCTCAGCATATTTGAGAAACAGAAGAGGTTCATCTGGAGCACTCCAGGTGGCTGGAAACTTGGCATGAGGTTCCCAGGGCTGTGGAGAGGGAGTGGGGACATAGTGTTATGTTGACATTTGAAGAGCATTTTCAGGGTTTGGATTTTACATGAAGTGCAATAGGAAGTGTTTTAAATAGGAAAATGCCATTACATAACACATGCTTTAGAAAAGAAAACTGGCTACCTGGAGAGTTGGGATGGGTGAACCAGTAAGTGAGCTGTCATGGGACTACTTAATATGTATGTATATATATGTACGTGTATATATATGCACACACATATGTGTGTGTGTATATATATATATCTATATATACACTCTCTGTGTGTGTGTGTGTGTGTGTGTGTTTGTTTGTATACAGAGACAGAGATTTTAAGGACTTGACTCATGATCATGGGATGGGTAAGTGTGAAATCTCTAGGGCTGTGCAGCAAGCTGGAAATTCCAGCAAAAGTTGATTTGGTGATCTGCAGTCTGGGAACAGTCTGTCTAGAAGTAAAATGACGTCTTCTTTGAGGGCCCCCAGTCTTTCCTCAAAGGTTCTTTGAATAAGTGAATGAATCCCATCATCATATGATGTGTCCTCTGTATCACTTTTTTCTCAACCTACTGAGTTAAATGTTAATCACATCTGCAAGTTATCTTCACAGCAATGTCTGTGCTGGTGTTTGGCAGCCAGGTTGAAACCTTGACTATCCATCACAGAGCATATCCATCATGAAGGATATTCCTTGAATTTCCTTTGTGTGGTTCTGATGGGAGAGGATGATGGATAAGGATTGGGAATTGAGAAAAGTAGTTGAGCTCCAGATTGCATTGGAGAAAAGAATGAATAGAGTCTCATGTTAACTGCTTGTGGAATAGACATGGTAGGGAAGATGAATGTGAGCCACTGACTCAAACCTGTAATCCTCACTACTCAAGAGGCTGAGATCGGAGGATTGAGGTTCAAAGCCAGCCTGGGTAGGAAAGTCTGTGAGACTCTTTATCTCTAATTAGTCACCAAAAAAGCCAGTGAGTGGCTCAAGCAGTAAAGTGCTAGCTTGAATCAAAAAAGCTCAGGGACAGCCCTCAGGCCCTGAGTTCAAGCTTCAGAACTAGCACACCAACAAAAAAGAAGGAAACAAAGAAGAACACTGTTGGCTGGGCAAAGGTGGCTCATACCTGTAATCCTAGCTACGCAGAAGGCTGAGATCTGAGGATCATAGTTTGAAGCTAGCCCAGGCAGACAAATTCAAGAGACTTTTATTTCCAATCAACCAGCTAAAAGCTGGAAGTAGAAGTATGGCTCAAGTAGTAGATGCCAACCTTGAGTGAAAAAGCAAAGTGCCCTGAGTTCAAATCCCATAATGAGAGCACACAGAGAGAGGAGGAGGAGGAGAGAGAGAGAGAGAGGAAGAGGAAAGAGGGAGAGAGGGAAAAAGGATACTGTTGGTGTCTGGTGAAAGCCAGGACAGCTCTGTGTCTTCCATCTAATGGCAAGCCATGACTGGGAGCAGGAAGAGCCTGTGGGTGTCCTCTGGTGTAGGATCCTGTTGGGGCTTAACCCAGGGGCATCCCTGTGTTGATAAGCTGTGTCTTACTAACCTGGCAGAAAAAGCAGGGGACAGGGCATGCGCCAGTAGGAGCCTGTACCACTGTTCCCTTACTTCCTATTATACACAGCCCAAGGAATGTTGGGAGGGACATTTTGGAAAGGACTGGCTCATTCCAATGAGAAGCAAGGTAGGAATATGGAGAGAATCTATCTTAGTGGTGCCAGCCTCTTGAGTAACGAGGATTCCAGTAGCTGAGAACTAGGATTGAACAGTGCTCATCAGTTTAATAAAGTGTGATCCTTGGTCACCTTAAAAAGAGCAGTATCAATGGTGGTTCCATTTCACAGATTAACAAGTTGAGATTAGAAAGATGAATTTACTACTCTTAGTTCAAACCTGGCAGCTCAAAATTGTCCGTCTGTGATGGCACTGCTTGTACTCTTGGTACATGATTTCTCCCTCTTAGAATGTGTACCAGTGGGGTCTTGCTGTCTCGGCCTTGAATTAATGCTCTCTTTTATGTTGTAATGGTGGCCAGCATCTTCTGATCCTGAATGCTTAGCCCAACTAAAGAACTAGATGTTCTGAGAACTTCTCGAATCTCTAATATTTAAGATTCTTTTTTATTTTCTTTAAACCAAGATTATGGCATTTGACAATATTTTCTCCAAGTTTTTATGGTGGTAAAATATTAATTTCTATCACTAAGTCTTTAAACGCCTTCTTGGTTAGGAGACGCAGCCAGCTAAAGTAAATTTATTGAAGCAGATTTTCAGTTAGTCTTGTAACAAAGATTTCACCTCCAACCAAGAACAACCACTTAAGAACTGTATTGAAGAGCTAATTTAGTTTGAGCCCAGCAGTTTTGTAAATAAATACTTGTATAATAAAATTTAAATGACAGTAGTTCTTCTCTAGAAGTTACTGTGTATATATTTGTAACTTTGTAATGCATGCTGTTGTGGTTGATTTAGTATTCTGTTTTTTTTTTCTCCAACACATTAAACTCCTTGTGTTTATTTGATTTCTGGGTTGCAGTCAGTGTCTCTATGATGGTGTCTCATGTGTGGTCTTTCTTTTAAATATCAAGGGCAAGGGGCAGCCTTGGTTTGGCTAATTTGTAGCTGTGTCTTTTCAACAGTCCTGAAGAGATTAAGAAAAACGCACATGTAAATCATAGTCCTAGCTAAGAAATAAAAACAATAAAGAGGATGAAGTACTTGGGAGGCTAAAACACAAAAGGACAACTAATCCTGGAAAGATGGACATGGCCATGCAGATGGGCAGACTCCTGGTAAGACAGCTGCCAGAGAGAGAGAGAGAGAGACAGAGAAAGAACCAGAAAAATTCTCTCTCTGTCTCTCTGTCTCTCTCTGTCTGTCTCTGTCTCTCTGTTTCTCTCTTTTGTCTCTGTCTCTGTCTCTCTGTATCTGTTGTAGTTTAGATCTGGAATGTTCTATGGCTCATGGTGTTACTAGATGGCATCCCTATGTCTCCAGCCCTTTTTGCTTTAGTTATTTATGTTTTAGATAGTGTCTTATGTTTTTGCCAAGGCTAGCCTCAGCCTGAAAGCCTCTTATCTACAGTGCAGCTAGGATTACAGGTGTATATCGTCATTCTGAGCCTATCTCTGAAGTAATTCTTTTTGTCTGGGCTGGTCTCTAACTATGTTCCTCCTAATTTTTTCTTCCAAGTTGATATTATTTTGATATTATTACAGGCATGGTGCATTAACCCAGGCCTCTCACGTTTGATCACAAGATGGAAGATCCTTATTTTTATGTAGTAGTGAAATGTCAGCAGAGTTTGAGTATGACACAGAACACCAGAAGAACCTATGTTCCATTTCTTCCACATTCTCTTCCTCAGCATCCTCCTCTTCCTCACCTTTCCTGCTCTCTGGAGCATTCCAAGTGTACTCTTCTGGTTCCCTGTGTGTCAGATTTTGTCTTTAAAAATCTACAAGACTTTTTCTCTCTCTCTCTCTCTTTTCCTCCTTCCTTCCTTCCCTCCTTCCTTCTTTCCTTCCTTCCTTTCTCCTTCCCTCTCTCCCTCCCTTCTTCCCTCCCTCCCTCCCTCCCTCCTTCCTTCCTTCCTTCCTTCTTTGCCTGCCTGCTTGCTTGCTAATAGTTACACCATCTCATGTATAAAACACTGGGCTTAAAATATTTCATGACTGATCATTTTGTACATAATTTCAAAGAATTCCATGCATTGGTCAAGGTCAAGGTGTCTGAAGATTTCCCAGTGATTGTCCCTAATTTCCATGTCCATGACAATAAATGTTGTTTTCAATGTGAGAAACCAACCAAAGGCCCCAGAAGATAATTGTTTGCTTATCTATCTATCTATCTGTCTATCTATCTGTCTGTCTGTCTGTCTGTCTGTCTGTCTATGTTCCTTGTTAAACAATTCAGAGGGAATTTAAATGCAGATAGTATCAACTAGGTGCCAATGGCTCACATCTATAATCCTAGATGTATAGGAGGCTGAGACTTGGAACATTGTGGTACCAGGCCACAAATGTCTAAGAGTTAGTGATCTCCATAGGAGGGGAGGTGGCCTACACTTGTGATCCCAGAAATGTCTAGAAGCCAATAGGCTTACACCTCAGCATGTACCAGGCCAGAAACAAGACATGATAACCAGCCACATCAGAGCTATCACAACAGCCTAGCAAGCACAAGGCACTGAGTTCAAACCCTGAGTACTGCCAAAAAATATAGATAACCTATAAATATTAATATATCTTGTAAATAAAAACATGATTGTTATAACTGATTAAGTATTACCTTATAAATAATATCTTCTGAATCTAAAAGTAATATGGAACAGTTTTTAAAAATTGTCTATTTAGAATATATTGAACTAATGGAATAAAAGTAAAAAAAAATCTTTCTTCCATAGTGTCTTATAAGAAAGGAACTTATGGTGCCGGTGGCTCACATGGTTCAAAGCCAGCCCAGGCAGGAAAATCTGTAAGACTCTTATCTCCAATTCACCCCCAGAAAACCAGAAGTGAAGCTACGGCTCAAAGTGGTAGGGACAGCACCCAGGTCCTTAGTTCAAGCCCCGTGACTGACCAAAAAATAAAATTCTATGATAAAGGGAATTAGAAAAAAAGCATAAACAAGACTGAATAGAAATACTCACTTCCTGGCTTTTGTCCTCTGCAGATCAGTTATTTATGCTTGTCCTGGGGCCTGGGCACTATTCCTGAGCTTTTCCACTCAAGGTTAGCAGTCTAACAATTGGGTCACAGCTCTGTTTCTGGCGTTTTGGGTAGTTAATGGGAGATAGGAGTCTCCTGGGCTTTCTAGACTGAGTTGGCTTTGAACTGCAATCCTCAGATCTCAGCCTCCTGAGTAGGTAGGATAAAAGCTGAGCCACTAGATGCCCAGCTCAGATCACACTCTAATTTAGATTTAAAATTATATGCTGGTTTCCCAACAATAATCAAGAAATCAAGAAGTGACCTTGGGTTGCATATTTATGTACATGCCTTATGCTTGCTCTACCTCTGTAAGATCCATGATGTCACCTCTGTTGACCTTCTGAGGTATCTCCTGGGGAGTACATGGTGATGCTCCTCCTCTCTGCCCAACCACTGAGTCAGCAAAGGGCTTTCCTTGCACCAGCCTTCCTAGATCTGAAACACAATGCACTTCACTCTGTGAAGGAAAGCCTGTGAACCAACATGGCCCCCTCCTCAACTTTCCCAGTGTCACCATATATTGTCATAGCAACACAGACTTTGGACCCAGTATATCCTCCACTCTCAGGTGCTGTCCAAATGACACCTGGCAAAGCTGATTACTCTTGTCTTCAATAACTCCTTTCCTCATCTTGTAAAAGATTTATAAGTGTAGTGGTGCTTGCATTTTTGTCAAATAGCCAGCATTCCATGGGGATAGACATTGTGAATCAAGACAACTGCACTTCCTATTAAGCATTTCACTGAAAATACAGCCATTGACCCAGCCATGAGCTCATTTTGCAAATAGATTCTCCTTGTTGCTAGCCATATAGGATGACAGAGGGAAGGAAAGGAAGAGAAAGAAGAAAAATGCCCTCTGGGATAATTGCATTTTTCCCTTTATGCAGGAAGTAAAAAAATTCCTTTATTCTTTCATTCCTCCAAGCAAGTCACTTCAAAATGCAGCTCAACAAAGGACTCAAAGATTAAATAAAAAAGCCCAGGTGATATTTCCAGAACAGTACGTTATTGGACTTTTTGAGAAGATAAGGTGACTACTGGCTAAGTGGGCTGGTCATGTGGCTCAGAGAAGTATAGTAGTCATAATTAAAAGTGATTTATCGCAAAGGGCCAGCATCAAGCTTTTCAAATCTATGATTTGTGTCACATAGAACAAGCCAGTCATGATGTCTTCATGGGACTTTTGCTTTCCATGCAGACCCACATAAGTAAGGATGCATTTCTTTCCATCCTCCATTTGCTACTTGAGCGAGGAATACTAGTCTTCCTTACATATGTGGGCATCAGGAAATAAGAAAGTGTTCTTTCTCCAACTCTTTGTTACAAGCAAATCCGACATTGTCAATGCCACACCTCTTTTGACAACAGGGGATGTGGAGGAAGGTCACAAGTTGTTTCTAGTTGAATAGTTTCCTCTCCTGGGAGAGGAAAAAGAGACAAGATGGAGAGGCACTCAGAGATTGGGAATTGTGAACCTAGGGCTAACAGAATATACTTGGAGGAATCCATTCTTGTGTGTTTTCAAGGACCAAGCAGTAAACAGTGAGTGTCCTGCTAGCCCCCACTTGTCTCCCCCGCCTCTGGCACCCCAGTGTTCCTGAATGCGTTCTTTCCTGCTGTCCATGTGCACCCCACCTCCCAGCGTCCCTCCTTGCCCTCCCTGTCAGGAATACCAGAGAGAAAGACTGAGGATCTGCCTGGACTTGTATGAAAACAGGGGAAAAGCAAAAGCGAAGGAACACAAGAGCCTTTGATGGTTGGTCAGGAATTCCCACCCTAAGATAAGGCCAAAGCCCTTTTATTCTGACCTTCAGCAGTTTCTGTTTGAAAACACCTCCCCAACTACACCTGCTGGTAAGAGGCTGGATATACGGAGGATTATTAGCAAAATAGGATGTGTCAGATAGGCGCAAACTCCATCATAATATAGAAAGCTATATAAATGCTGTACTTAAAAATGCTTTGCACGGAAAGGGATGCCTGACTTTTTCTTTCTTTTCATTGCTGGGGACTGATCCTACAGCCTTACACATGGTAGGCAACTGCTTTACCACTGAGCTTCACCCTAGCCCTGACATTGGAATTTTGAGAGTACTATTTCTATAGAGTTTGGAAAATTCAGGGAAAATGTCTAAGGCAGGTGTCTGGGGGGCTGCTAGGGAAGCACTTTAAATATCAAATGGCTGAATGGTAAGGCAAAAGCGAGTGGGCTTGCCATTCCTCCATTCCTAATACCCATGGGATATAGCAACTGAGTGCTCATATGTTTGCATGCATTTGTTTAAAAGTTTAAAACATTTCCTTAGGAAATTAACACTTTATATTTCAAGGAGTTTTTCTTAGATCAAGGACAATAAGACATAGTCTTTAATAGCTAATAAGTAATATCTTTTGGATATCTATCTGTCTGTCTGTCTGTCTGTGCTGGTACGAGGGCTGTAATTCAAGGCCTGTGTTCTGTCCCTGAGCTTGTTTGCTCAAAGCTAGCAATCTAACACTTGAGCCATAGCTCCACTTGTGACTTTTTGGTGGTTAATTGGTGATAAGAGTCTCATACACTTTTCTGCCCAGCTGGCTTCAAGCCTCAATCCTCAGCTCTTAGCCTCCTGAGTAGCTAGGATTACAGGTGTGTGACACCAGCCCCAGCTCTTGGGAATGTTTGTGAATTACTGGCTTACATTGATTTGCAAGCCATGGCTAGATAATTGCTATAAATGGCACCCTACAACTTGCAGACTGTTCCAGTTTGGGTCCCTCTTCCCTTTTGTCAGATGGGTGTCTTCGGTCAGAACTGCCATGTATTAGCCTTTTTCCATCTGTTCAGTTGCTGATCCCATAGAAGGCCTTATATCTATTCTATTTTTTATGGAGGTTAAGCTATTATAATAAGCTTCTAAAATTTCCTCACAGGCACTGTAATTAATCATTTTAGAAATATTTTTTATCATTTAATATTAAAGTAGGACACATATTATCATAGCTATTGAAGAACTTAGAATAAGCTTTGGTTAACAAATGAATATACTACTGAATTTATTACCTTGGGCTTCTAGTATCTTGGAGAAAAGAATTTACTTTCTGACAGAGACTTCTAATTAGTCCCCAGTTCAGGCCAACTTACTTGTCTTTCCAGGCACCGAGGAGGGCCTGCTGCCATGAACTTAGGTGACTACTTATTGCTGCTGGGTTGTGAGGAGAAGTGACTTGTCACTTATCGGGGAGAGTGCTTCCTGGATGCAGTATTACTCTTCAGCACTGCTCTTTCTTTTTCTAATTTTTTTGGGGGGGTCCGGACATGGGGCCTGAACTCTGGGCCTGGGCGCTGTCCCTCAGCTCTCCAGCTCAAGGCTAGCACTCTACCACTTGAGCCACAGCGCCATGCCGGCTTTTTTCTTTTTGCTTATGTGGTGCTGAGGAATTGAACCCAGGGCCTCAGGCATGCAAGGCAAGCGCTCTACCACTGAGCCATCTTCCCAGCCCCTTTCTAATTTTTTTTTTTTTTGCTGGTCCTGGGGCTTAAACTCAGGGCCTGGGCACTGTCCCTGAGCTTCTTTTGCTCAAGGCTAGCACTCTACCACTTGAGCCACAGTGTCACTTGCAGGCTTCCTGTTTATGTGGAACTGAGGAATTGAACCCAGGGTTTCATGCATGCTAGACAAGCACTCTACCACTAAGCTGCATTCCCAGCCTAATTTTTGTATTTTTTGTAATCCACTGAAATTTGTATGACTATGGGTTCCTGAAGTATAACCAAACCTATGCTAACTATTCGATGCTTCCTCTTCCTACCTGTTCTAAGTCAGTACCTATCAAAAAGAGTAGTCTGTAGTTAAATTTAATTTTTTCTGCTTCTTTTCTATGGTAAAATATACAGAGAAAGACTTACCAATTATAAGTGTACAAAGATTCTATGACATTACGTACATATAATACTGCTGTTCAGTCACCATCTATCTCCAAAATCCTTTCATCCACTCCAACTGAAACAGGACCCATCACTAACTCCCAGCCATGCTACTTTGTTTCTGTGGGTTTGCTAACTCCAGGGACCTCATATATGTGAACTCACTCAATATTTGCCATTCTCTGAATGATCTATTCTACAGAGCATGCCCTCAGGATTTGTCTATGTTCTAGGATGTGTACAGATTCTTTTTTAAGGTATCATATGCATATGCCAAATCTTATTGAGCGATGTTTGGATTGCTTCAACCTTTTGGCTATGGTAACCATGCTGCTGTGAACTTTGGTGTACAAATACCTGTTCACTTATTTATTTATTTTTAAAGAAGTTTTTTTATTGTGAAAATACTGTACAGAGGGGTTACAGTTACATGCGCAAGGTAATGAGTACATTTCCTATCCAGCATTGTTGCCTCCTCCTTTGTTTTTCCCCTCCCATCCTGTCCCTCCCTCTCCTCAACTATACCCTCCCAGCCCCCCCTGTTCATTTATTTTAGGTATCTAGCCAGAAGGAGAATTTCGGGATCCAGTGATGATTGCATGTTTAATATTTTTTTTGAGAAATCACTATTGCTATTTTCTATAACAAAGCAAAAGTGTTCTAAGTTCTTCACATCTCGGGCAACACTTGCTATTTTCCATATTTTTTTTATAATAGTCCTTTAATAGGCATCGAGTGGCAACTAATGTGGTTTGATTCACAATTCTCTAATGATTATCAGTGTTCATCAGGTTTTTATGTTCTTGTCATTTGTTCAGCAGAAATAAGTAGGACAACTCCTGGAGGAAGGACCATTGAGAAATAGAAGTAGACATGGCAAATTTCTGATGGCCTTGAATGCTACTTTGGATTCTGTTTTAGGCTGCTTTGTGTTACTATGATGAAATGCCCGAGTTGGGTAACATTATAAAGATTTATTTAGCTCACAGTTCTGGAGCCAGAAGGCCAGCATGAACTGGCCTTTTTTTGATGAGAGCCTCATGGAGGTCATCATAAGAACAGGGGTGCATGGCATGCAAGAGAGAAAGAGACAAGAATCCCAAGAAGCCGGGACATGGAAGGCTGGTTCTTTTATATCCAATCTCTTGTGAGAAGAAGTAGAAATACCTGGTTCTTTTGAGTGAAGTGTCCCCAATGGGTAGTTGAGGAGGTGGGAGGGAAGGGATGGTAGGGGAAAAACAAAGGAGGAGGCAACAATGCTTGACAAGAAATGTACTCATTACTTTGCTCATGTAGCTGTAACCCTTCTGTACAGTATTTTCACAATAAAAAAACTTATTTAAAAAAAGACCTCCCATGAGCCTTTGCTTCTTAAAGGTCCTACTTCTTCAATACCACCAACACCGAGGACCAAGTTTCCAGTTTGAGAGGACAAATCATGTCCAAATCATAGCAGACTTTTAACTTGTAAACCGTGGGGGAGCTTAGATGATAAAAAAAAAATCAATCTGAAGTTGTAAAGAAGTAAAGGGTATGAGAAGAGGCAAGGGGAGAGAGGACTTGGCAGGGGATTGTGGTAAGCTAGCACAATGATAAGGGTTTGAGCTAGGATGCTATAAATTTTAAAATGGATAATGAAAAATCATAAATCTATTTTCTCAGAGTAATGACCTCTAGATATATCTAGGTTAATTTTATCACAGAATATAGGTTGTCCCTCTCCTTTCTCTCTGTGTCCCTGGCTGCATTGTTCATCAACTGTGCAGGATACTGGGCAGTGTGCCATAATAAAATTGGGAAATGGGCTGCATCATTCCCTGAAGTTCCTTTGGCGATGGCAACAGTTATTTGTGTCTTTCTTAAGTTTTACTGGGGCTTTCTTAATGTACATAAAGACAGCACTTTACTTTGATTGCTTTCCAGTTACTAATCCATTACAATCTTCATTGTGTGTGACATGCATGATTCTAATACTTTCCCAGATGAGCTGAAAAGAAGGGATCTCAGGTGCTTAGAAGGTGTCTGTTGCTAGGAGCAAGTGAAACGGTATTGACAACTGCTCAGAGGCTCTGTGTATTTCAGAGGTGGAGGCTTGTCTGTGTCTGGGAAGGCTCTGATGACTAGAAAAGGTCCAGAGATAAGAAAAGCTTTCAGTACATCAAATGAGGAATATGTAACAATGATTCTTAGTTCTTTGCATCAAATTATAACCTATCAGTAGTACACTTGATTCACAGGTCTCATGATCAATATGCTTTGCATAATCCCTATAAGAAACGTAGGACTTGGTTTTTGGGATACTCTGTTCTTAGTGCATTCATTCATCAACTGATCAGAATATGTTTTATGGTGTGTTTCTGTATAAAGATATCTTGCTTAATATACATGGTTGATTTATTAATGCTGAACTTGTGGCTATGAGCACTATAATTCATGTCTGATGCAGCTTGTCTAACTCATAAGTTCTCTCCATAACATATATCCTTAGTCTTTGGAAGGAGGATGGGGACCTCTAGACAATGCTGAAGTGTTGTGCTTTGGGACCATTTCAAATAGCATCACAACCAAAGAGCACAGAAGTACATGTGACATAAAGGGACACTTGCATTTAAAGAGCTGAAACAAGAGAGTAGAATATTGCCTTATTTTGCCTATTTGGGATCCTAATTCCCTTTTTGTCCACTAAGAACCACAAGATCACTGTGAAAATTGATTATGGAGGTTACAAATACATTTTGGTAAGTAGGCAAACTTGTAAATATGGAATCCAGGAATAACAAGGATTGACAGCATGTGGAAGTGGCGCTGTAGCTCAAGTGGTAGAGCGCTCACCTTGAGCTGAAGAGCACAGGGACAGTGCCCAAGCCCAGAGTTCAAGCCCCACGACCACCCAAAAAAAATTGACAGCATGTGATTCTGGATAAGAATGTAAAACAGGTCTTGTCTGTGGGTACCAAGTGGGGGAAGGGAAGATAAATAGAGAAGGGGAAGGAGGAGAGATTTGGTCAAAATACTTTGTGTATTTATGTGAAAATGGAACAAAAATAAGCTTGTCAAGACTGGTTTGGGACAGGCAGAGAAAAGATGAGGGTGAGTGACAGAGTGAGTCTGATCAAGATACATTGTATGTATATATAGACATATAAATAAAGCTCTCATGTACAACTGATTGATACTAATTAAAAATGTGGGAGGACAATGATCACAAGTAAGGCCATATTAAAGCTACCAGCACAATAAACTATGTTTATTGAAAGATTATGTTTATCACCATAGCTAAGATATGGAACCAACCCAGATAGATCAAGAAAATGTGATACCTATGATGGAATTCTATACCTTCATCAGAAAGAATGACACCGCCCCATTTGTTAGGAAATGGAAAGACTTGGAAAAAAATTATAGTAAGTGAAGTAAGCCAGGCCCAAAGAAATATAGGTCTCAATGATTAGTATACATCCTGGATAATTTTATCAGATGAGCAGAAAAGCTCTAAAGCTATGTACATATAACGATATAAAATGATGCTAAGTGAAATGAACCCCGAGATATAGACACAAGACATTTTTCTTTGTTGTTGTTTTTAATGTACTATGTAATTTTATTCTTTTGTATGTTCTTCCCCCTGTTGTCACTTTATTTAATTTTGGCACCCTGTATGTTGTATATACATTTATCTAATTTGGGTAAGGGAGGGAGAAATAACAAAATGCTAAAAGAAGGACACAGGATGACCCATTGCAACAATGATACTCACAAGAAATGAGCCTTGGAAATGAGCCTTATAACTTTTGGCAGGGAGGAATGGAGGAGGGAGGTGAGGAAAGGGATAGTGGCAGAGAAGCAAAGGAGGGGGTAACAATGCCTGACAAGAAATGTACTCATTACCTTACTGATGTCACTGTAACCTCTCTGTACAGCATCTTTACAAGAAAATACATTTTTAAAAAGATGTGGGAGCAAATTAGCCGACAAATGCTGGAGGGGATGTGGAGAAAGAGGAACCCTATTACACTGCTGGTGGGAATGTACACTTATACAACCACTTTGGAAAGCAGTCTGGAGGGTCCTTAGAAAGCTAAAGATTGACCTCCCTTATGACCCAGTCATAACACTTCTAGGCATCTAACTTGAACAAAAGGGACCAGTATAAAAGACACATGCACCTCCATGTTTATTGCAGCACTGTTCACAATAGCTAGGATATGGAAACAACCCAGATGCCCCACCACAGATGAGTGGATCCAAAAATTGTAGTATCTATACACAATGGAATATTATGCAGCCATTAGAAATGACAAAATAATGACATTTGCAGGGAAATGGATGGAGCTAGAAGGAATCATGTTGAGCAAGGTAAGCCAAGAGCAAAGAGACAAACGGTACATGGTTCTCTGATAAGTGGATACTAAATCCAAAATGTTAGGTGATACAACAAAATTAACAGGACTTAAGAAACAAAGAACTCCCACTCATCTGGTCGAACCACTACTAAATATCCCCATGCTACTGATCACATGTATGGTGTATATGTGTACACCGTTATATGTTATAGACTGTGATGGACAATTTGCTCCAGGAAAGTTAGAATGAACTTGTGACTTTAAATGAGCATCATTATTCCACAATACTGTGAAATTTGGGAAATTATGTAATCACTTAATCATAATTAAAAGAACCTCAGGGAAGGTAGGGAGGGAAGGGATGGTAGGGGGATAAAAAAATAAAAACTTTCTTACAAAAAATGTGGGAGGAAAAAGAATTGACTGTTTGTGATTCTGGATGACATGAGTTTTTGTAACATAAATTCAATTTGGCTATGTGATAACTGATGATTAGTTACTCCCTTTCTGTGGAAAACTGGATCCTACAGAGATCTGCTATGATTTGTTGGAAACAACTGAGCCACGTGCCTGCTCTGTAAGTCTAAGACAGTAGAGGCCCTTTTACTAATCTAGGTATTAAAAATATCATTCTGAGTACTGGCTGTTGCCACTACTCATGAGAACACATAATACAACCTAATTTTCATTTCCCTGTATTACTTACGATTAGAGCGAAAAAGAGAAAAGTTTAAATTTTGAAAGAGAACTTCATTATTGAAGAGTCAAGAAACCAAAGAGGTTTCCAAATGAACATGTCTTGCATGTCTCTCAAGATAAGACCATTAAGTCAAGGATCTGCAAAGGATGATGCCGTTTGATGCAAGCCCAGAACTAAGTCCAGGCCCAGAAAGGCCAGGCAATTGCATCTGAGTTTTACCCCCCAAAAATCTAGTTCATAAACCTCAGAAAATTAAGTTTCCAGAGATAAAAACCATAGAGTTAGGGAGGTTGAGTTAACCGATTAGTTTTTAAGAACTGATCTCATTTTGGAAGCTATGAATTCTTCATTATTACCTATTATTGCCCCTCCTGAAGAGTGAGCATATTTGAGGCCATTTCAAACTTTGAAAGTAATGGCTCAACACAGGACTGAATTCCTAATCTCATGAGTCTAACATGTGTCAGGGTGTGGAGAGGCTGCCTGGTCCCATTGGCAGCTTCTGCCCCATCTTCTGTTTCCTCTAACACCCAAAGAACTCTAGAGCTGTGGTTTCCCATAGCCCTGCCTTCTATGGCAGGGCTCCATGCTTCCAGACCATTTGAGGATGTGGCTGATGTATGGCTAGTGAGATGCACAGCAAAGTCAGCTAAAAGCAAAAAATAGGAAAAATGTTAGAAAGTTCTCTCATTGCTGCCTTCCTACTACCTTTCCTCCTTCATGCTATTGGAGTGGATTGTGATTAAATCTACTGCAGGCATCTTAGGGCCCTGAAGGAACATAGTAATCATGTACCATACCATAGATACTAGAGAGGGAGATGTCCTCAGTACTGGCTTTTGCCACTGAGCCCCAGAATCAACCCTGGTATTGCTATTATTCAAACTTCTTGTCATATAAGAGGATAAAAACTCCTTAACGGTTATTCTTTCTATGTTTTATATATATTTATTCCCCCCCAATAGAATTTGATTTTAGACTACATATCATTGGAAATGAATACTTTTGTGAATACAAATCTCACTTTCCTGAGAAGAAAAAGGTAGTTCCGGAGATGTAACAACACAGCTCAGTATTGAGCTGAAAATAGCTCAGTGTTGGTGCAAGAAGACAGGCCTGAGAACCAAGGATCTATTTCAAAAGAAACTGAAGTGGCAAGTTGCAGAGATGATCAGATAGATGGATTGTTAAAGTGTCTAATAAGGTCAAGGCTGCGCATGCCGTTTCTGGGCAGTCGGTTACTGTTTATGTTTTGGTGCCAACTCAGCCGAGAGGCTCACAATAACAGCACAAAGATCGTATGAATGAACCTTGTACTAGGCACTTACGATGTATGTGTTCTTGTTGTTAGATCTTATACTTACTATCTTACTAATTCTCCATAAAGTCCAGTTTCCACAGTGGCTCCTAATGTTCACTTCCTCCTTGTATGGACACCAATTGTACAGTCACTTCCAACATGGTACCAGGGTCAGTCTGTATGACCAACATCCTAGGGCAGAAAGGGTGGCATATCACTTCTAAGATTAGACTACAGAACTGCAGGACTAAAGCACTGTAGCCTCCTTCTTGGCAGGAACTGAGAATTTCATCCCACACCCGCCAGGGAGCTAAGTCTTGCCAGCACAGTACTAGGGAGTCTGGGTCATCCTGTCCAAGATGCCTGTAGCTCTGGCCAGCTGTCTAGCTGCCACCTCCCAAGAAACCCTGAAACAGGCTTCTTGATCTACCTAAGCTATTGCTTTACACTGCTACATTTCTTGGGGGGGGGGGATACAGTGCAACCAGGTGTGGTGATGTGTGGCTGTAATCTCAGCTACTTAGGAGGTAGAGGAGGTAGCTGAGAAAGTAAATTAAAGCAAGAGGACTGGAGGGTGTGGCTCAAGTGGTAGAATATTTGCCTAGCAAATGTGAGGCCTTCAATCCCCAGTACTGGAAATTAAAATGCCACAGCAGATAATTAATACAAGTTGGTACAATTTCTTTTGCATTTTACAGAAGAAAACGATACACGGATAGGTTACTTTCCTATGTTTACATGACCATTAAATTGTGGAATTGGAGCCAGGTGCTAGTGGCTCATGCCTGTAATCCTAGCTACTTTGAAGACAGAGCTGAGGATTGCCATGCCATGAAAAATGAGACTCTTCTCTCAACCAGCAAAAAGCCAGAAGTGGAGGCCTGGCTCAAGTTTTAGAGTGCCAGCTGTGAGCAAAAGAGTTCAAGTCCCAGGACTGGCATACACATATACACACTTTTGGAATTGGGTGTAAACACTGCTCTAGTAGCACAACCCACACCCTTTGCCCTCAAACAAAGGCCTCATGGCACAGTTACTGATATGTCCTGTGTGATCCCTCAGGGTGTTGGCTTAGCATGGTGAAGTGGTATAGATCCACCACCACTCTGGAAAAACCAACTCCCTGCTCCTGGAAAGAGTTGGCTTCCTACAGAAAGACAGTGTGCACAGGACGCCCAGCCCACTCAGGATCACACCTTACAAAATGGCGACTTCAAAGGCTCAAGGGAATTTAAAGCATCAGCTCAACAGGCCTCTCCTACCCAGTGCCTACTAATGATCTAGAATTGCATTGAGAAGGGAAATTGTTAGTTCCTAAAACTGGTTAAATCATAAATTCAGCTCATCCCTTTAGAGGGATTTGATTTTTTGTTTGCTTGTTTGTTTTTATCACAGATTGATTTTTGCTTCAAGCAATGGGTGAGCTTAGAGTTCATGTTCATTTCAGAATTACATGAAGTAATCTCTCTTCACAGTGACCTCTGTGGAGGTCACTTGTCTGGACAAGTTGAAGTTGCAGAGGTGATGTCAGACCTCTAGAACAATTGGGGAATATTAATTGCAGAGAGGATGCATGCAGTTTACCAAGGTGAAGGTTGGCACAAGATAAACATTCCCTTTGCAATAAACATCACGTCATTTCACAATTGACTTTGCTGCTTTAACTTTCCAGAATGGCTCCACATATAGTTTTTCTTTTCACCCTTTCTATACTTCTGCAGATGAAGAAAGGACTTCCAGATAAGATGATTGATTTAGTAAGGTTTTACAATAATAGAAGCTTCTATACTTTAAAAAAGTGTTTACTGTATGTACTTATTATTCTTAGCTCTTTACACATATGAACTTTAATTCTGACCACAGCTTTATAGGGTAGATTTCATCACCAGCCTCCTTTGCAGGAGATAACTTGGATACAAGTTTGCTAACTTTTCTAAGATCTCATAGGCAGGAAGCAATTGAGACAGGATTTAAACTCATGAAAGATGAGTCAGACTTACTCATAATTAGGCCAGGTTGTGTTTCATTAGCTATTAGGTTTTGTTGTTGTTTTGTGTTTTTATAATGGTGAGGATCCAACCCAGAGTCTCATGCATCCTAGGCAAGCTCTCTACCATCAGGTCACCCCTCAGTCCAAAGCCATTTAGTTTTGTCATAATTAGGAACACAGGCTGAGACTGGAATCTGAGTTCACATTTTCAGCTCTAAGATTGATTCCTGTGCTTGAGCTATAGACATGTTGTTGCTCTACCAAATATCATCAAAGGGTATTGGATGTCCTTTTAACTAAACGTGGACATTTTTACTTTAGAGACTGTTTATTTGTAGATACAGTTTGTCTCTTCTGCTTAGCTGTCTGCCTATGTTTGACAGAAAGACTGTTTCCATAAAAGCCTTTGGGAGCCATCCCATAAACCTGGAAAAATTCAGCCATCTGATTGATGCTGATTGTTGAAGGTGCCATGCAGACCACAGAGGGACCCTGAAGGTGCCAAGCGAGTCATTGCAGTCTTGGTGGTCTTGTGTGCTTCTGATCTGGGACATGGAATGCTCCCCTTTCCTCTCTAGCCTGGGACTTAAATGGAAATCAAGTTAAAATCTTCCTGCGTTGCTTTCTGCTGACTCCTACCGGACAGACTCACTAGATCATATCCCTTTGTTGGTGAGAACTGAGGCCTGAGCCATGTGCTCAAGGCTTCATGCTATTTGCTGTGACTTATGCTTTCAGATTTCAGGAGATAGGAAGGGGTAGAAGAGGCTGGGCTTGGGGTTAGCTGGCCCTAGGTCATCATGTTTTTGCTTTCCAATTTTTCTCTTCCAAATCTTCCTTTGATGCACACAAAGCTGAGTAGCAGCAGCTACTCAGCGGCTTCAAGTGATTTCTTCTGCTTGATGTTGAAGGTGGGTCTCTGCCTTTGTGCCTTCTGATAATCATGACCGCCAGTGGTTCTTACATTCAGCAGGAGGAGGGCAATGGGTGGAAGTGGTTGGGAAATATTTATACTTTTACAGAAGCTGCGCACATGACATTAGTGCTTACTGCACAGTACTTTCCCTATGTGGTTACACTGGGTTCTAACAACTCTATCCTCTAAGTAGGATAGTTATTATTATTATTATTTTGGTGTCAGTACTGGGACTTGAAATTAGTGCCTAGTTGCTACTCCTTCACTCAAGGCTGATGCTCTACCACTTGAGCAACACTTCCACTTCTAACCTGCCTGGGCTAGCTTTGAACTACAATCCTAAGATCTTAGCTTTCTGAGTACTGATAACTCCAGGTCTTGAATTCAGATCTTCTTTTCTTCTTGTCATACCACACTGTATTACCATTTTCTTTAAAAATATTATAAAGATGATGTACAGAGAGGTTACAGTTACATATGTAAGGTAATGAGTACATTTCTTTTTAAACAGTGTTACCCCCTCCCTAATTTTCTCCAACTCCCCCCCACCTACTCCCCTCCCTTCCAAGTTGTAAAGTTCATTTCCAACACAGTGTCTAGTATCACTATTACATTGGTTCGTTCTTTGTCCCACTGTTTCTGTGATTTCCCTTCCCTTTCCCAAATCAGATAAACTTATATACAAAACAAAGGGTACCAAAATCAGAAGCAGTGACTATGGGGAATAAACCAGAGGAGAAAAAAAATAAAAACAAAAGAAATAACTGAAAACAGTATATTAAAAAGAAAAGAAAAGGAAAGAAAGAAAAAACAACCACAAAACCCTCTTGTTTCCATATCATGGAGATCATTTCAATTAGCATAATTTTATATAGTCATGTGGACATAGCTATTGAGCTATTGTGATCCTCTGCTAGGAATATCCTAGACATATTGTAGTTATTACAAACTAGGAACATCATACTGCCTGTGTTTCTTTGGGTCTGGCTTACTCCACTTTCACATACTTTTAAAGAATTTTCCAGGACATTAGAAAAGAGATCTTTCAGAATATCCAGCCTCTCACATTGAATCACCTATAAACACAGGTTTTCATATAATTGCCAGATTCACTGGTATTACTGTTTCCTATGTGCCAAGCGCTGTGCTAAAAGCCCCGTGTATATGATGTCGTTGAATTCTTAGCAAAAATCCAGAGAATCTTTGCTGATTAAGATGAATGAGTCAAGAAAATGTATATTCCATATATATATATATATATGTGTATATATATATACACACACACACACACACATATATGGAATTCTATGCTTCCGCTAGAAAGAACGACATCGCCCCATTTGTTAGGAAATAGAAAGACTTGGATAAAATCATATTAAGTAAGCCAGACCCAAGGAAATATAGGTCCCATGGTTTCCCTTATTTGCAATAATTAGTATACATCCAGGATAATCTTAGCAGATGAGCAGTAAAGCTCAAAAGCTATGTGCATATGTCCATATAAGATGATGCTAAGTGAAATGAACCCCAAGATATGAACACAGAAGTTTTTCTTTGTTGTTTTTGTTTTTAATGTACTCTGTGATTTTTTTTTGTTTCTTTTATATGTTCTTTCCCCTATGGTATATACCCTGTTGTCACTTTATTTGATTTTGGTATCCTGCATTTTTTTTTTTGGTGGGTTGTGGGGCTTGAACTCTGGGCCTGGGTGCTGTCCCTCAGCTCTTCAGCTCAAGGCTAGCGCTCTACCACTTGAGCTACAGCACCACTTCAAGCTTTTTTTTTTTTGCTTATGTGGTGCTTATGGGGTGTTGAGGAATTGAACCCAGGGCCTCATACATGCAAGGCAAGCACTCTACCACTGAGCCACCTTCCCAGCCCCAGTACCTGCATCTTGTATATACATTTATCTTGGGGAGGGAAGGAGGAATAACAACATGCTGAAACAAGGACACAGGATGACCCATTGCAACAATGATACAAGACACTGTGTTGGAAATGAACTTTGTAACTTCGGGCTGGGTGGGGGTAGGTGGGAAGGGATGGTGGGAGGAAAAGGAGGGGGTAGCAATGCCTGATAAGAAATGTACTCATTAGCTTACTGATATGACTGTAACCTCTCTGTACAGCATCTTTACAATAAAATAAAATTTAACAAAATGTGGTCCACATGAGGATGTGTGGCAGGAGCATCTCCTGATGGTTTGTTAGAAATGTAGCTCCTCTCCCAGCCCTCCTGAGCAGAGCCTGCATTGTAACAAGGTTCTAGTCACGTGTGTGCACTGAGGTTTGAGAAGCTCTGTTGAAGGGATCATCAGGCCATCTTACAGATGAGCAAAGGGAGGTGGGAGAGATGTAACTCAGATAGCTGATTTACTGGTACAGCCCAGCCAATGGTCTGCCTTCAAAGCCTCGTGCCATAGGTACTGGTTATCTTCCTTCCTTTTTATTTTCATTTTTTAATTTAAGTAGTTGTACAATGGAGTTGCCATTTAGCAAAGCAGTTCATGACTACAATATATCTTGATCAGTGTTACTCCTTTCAGTATTCTCAACCATCCCTCCCCTGCCAGTCTCTTCCTTCACTCTTCTTAATCTTGTAGGATATACACTGGATTTTTGGCTGCAATCTCCCCCTCTTCTCCTCTTCATTTTTCTACCAGTTTCTCCTTGATCCTGTCCTACCTCTTTCACATACCTGCTTTCTGGTATTTTATTTTGCTGAACTTTAAGGAATTACCCTATTTGAGTTCTCCTTAGAATCTATTGTATTTTAGTTAATACATTTATAAACACTGGCATACCATTATCTTCCTTCTTTGAGTGTGTCTGAGTCTGTGCCTCTGATTTTGGGTGTCATTGTATAAAATACATGGCAATCATGGTGAGTGTCAGGCTCTGCCTCTAGCCTTCTAGAAAGTATAGCTCAGTGGGTCTCATTTCTGCACAATAGTATTAATAGCATTCCCCAGGCAGCATGTGAAGACTTCTCACTGTAAGGCCAAAAGATGTTGCAAAGGTTCAACAGATGGTGCTTAAACTCATGGTTCAAGACTGGATTCCAAGCAGAGATTTCTAAGTAGTTTCCCAGAAAAAAAAAATGTGATTTCTAAATGCTTACAAAGGACAAGAATCCTGTCTGGACACACACACACACACACACACACATACACACACACACACACACACACACACCCCACACACCCCCCCCCAGATCCGCACACATGGGAACAGAAATGCCTTAACCATCCAGAGTCGCCAGGGTGAAATGATTTGCTTAGTGAAGATCAAGAGGACCAGAAAGAAGGAACGAAGCACATGGCCATGGAATTCTGGATTTCAAACATTTCTTGCTCCTGTGGGTGTAACTCCAGGAGGGTGTAGGCTTGAGTGAGGAGGAACCAGGGAGAAAATAGCAGCTTAAGATATGTAACATATGCATTCTTATTTACCTGTCTTCTTCCCATGGCTTCAGAGGCCTCTTTTCTTTCTCACTGTAGAAGACACCAGGGCAGCCCACACTAGGAGGTCACGCTAGGTCCATTCAGAGTCTGGCTGCTGTGGTAATGGGCACTGGTCCCTCACCTTACTCTGCTCTGCTCTTTAGCACCCTCCTCTCAAGTAGAAGCAGAGGACTTTTTCTAGGGCAGGTTACCTGATACTCTTCCTCAAAGCTTTACTCCATGCAGCTTCCAAACCTAGAGCTCTGGTGCTTGAGTTCAAATCCTTGCTCAGTTCTCGGTTTCTTAGTCTTTCTTGTATCTCATTTCCTTGTTAAAAGAAGAATCACAAAAATCCTTACCTGCTTCACAGGATTATGAAAATTCAGACATCTTAGTGCAGTAATTACATGGTAAGCACTCAGTCATGGTTTGTGGTATCTTGTGTTCTTTCCAGAAAATCTGTGATGCAGTTAAAACAGTTAAGGGCTGTCGAGCTGTTGGTTTATAATCTCTCTCTCTCTCCCTCTCTCTCTCTCTCTCTCTTTCTCCCCCCCCTCTCTCTGTCTCTGTCTCTCTCTCTTTCCCCCTCTGTCTCTCTTTCCCCCTCTGTCTCTCTGTCTCTCTCTGTCTCTGTCTCTCTTTCTCTCTCACTTGCTCACTTGTTCTCTCTTCTATTGGGACTGGGGCTCGAACTTAGGGCCTTGCATTCTTCCTTAGTTTTTTTTGGTCAAAGCTGTGAGTCACAGCTCTACTTCTGGCTTTTAATGGTTAATTGGAAATTAGAGTCTCTTGGATTTATCTGCCTAGCCACTTTCAAACTATGATCCTCAGATTTCAGCCTCATCAGTAGCTAGGAGTGCAGTTGTGAGGTGTTGGTACCTGGTAGGTTCATATCTCTTGTATCAAAAAAACACTACAATAGAGCTTTTTAAAAAGCCAATTCATTTCATCATAAAACCTGACCAGATAGGCATGGTGGTATATGTTTATCATACTTTATATATTAAAAATACCGTAGTTCTGGGGATTGAAATCAGAGCCTTACACATGCCAGTTAAGTATCCTACCACTTAACTACTTTGAGTCTCCCACTTTATGAAACATTCGTGCATTCAAATTTCATGCATTTTGTTTTGGTGTGATTCTGTATGCTCTACTGGGGATGTGATAAACCTTTCAGAGCTACAGATTATCTGTCTGTACAGCAGCATTAATGGCCACCTCTTCTCAGGTTGCTGGGGATATAAATAGAGTTAGATATGTAACAAAGAATCTGGGCCATCCAATTCCTCTTTAGTGAGAAATACAGGTTCTAGGAAGAAATTCATGGGGCTTTTTTCCATAATGGACCACATAGTGAGTTTCTTGTGAAATGATTGAGGGGTACCATTAAGATGAACTAAAACCCAGTTGTTTATTTTATGGGCCACGAGGAGACGGGGATTGGGAATCTTTACTAGTACAGACACGGGGTACTGCCTAGAATGTTCTAAAGAGACACAGTGAGGGAGGGTTGTAGCCAGGCCAACCTGTGAGCTCCCAAGAACTTCACACACCCAGTAACAGAGTTCTGGCCATCATAAAGAAAACCTTTCCCAAAGACTGCCTGAAAAAGGAGAATGGCAGCAATTAGAAGCTAGAGGATGAAAATGACAGAAACTGAAAGAGGTTGCACAAACACCCCTTTCCCCAGCTCAGAGAGTCCAATATAACTCAGGAGCCTTTGAATTATAGACATCTTTGTTACTGTTAAAAGGTGCAGAAAAAAGGCAGAGAGATGGCTCAGCACAAGCACACATTTATTTGGGAGAAAAGTCTGCCCAGAGATTATCCATAAGAGCGAGGGCCTACAGCTGCTTATAGACTACAGGGTTTTATAGGAAAGGTAAGTGGGTTATGGTCATAAGGACATAAGAACATAGGGGAATGCCCATGGGTGACAGGAAGTGGGGAAGGGCATGTCCAGGGGGCAGGGTTGCTATGAAGCTATCGAAGGATATACCTTGTGGTGAGTTGGAGCACAAAATGTCACTTGTGGCTGACTGGGGTACAGGATGTCATTTGTGGTGTTAAGCTGACTGACAGCCTGAGGGGGTGGTAAGGTGGAGGCTCTTTTTCTTGCTTTGATCTGATGCCAACTAAAATCTTGAAAAGGGACCCCAAGATGGAGGCACTGTGGCTTAGTAGACTAACAGTTATCCAAGAGCTGGCTGTCTGGCTAGGTGATCTCAAGGATTTTCTATACTTGTCTTTTTTTCTTTCTGGCCTCTCTGAGGAGGCCAAGGTGAGAAGGTAGAGGAAAAGTTAAAAAAGGTTTGAGAGACCAGATTGTGTACCTTTATTCCTACAGTAGGCACCTGACCTACAGGCCATTGAAACAGGGAAGAGGGAAGACGTTGTTCCATATGACTGCTGTGCTGTGTGTGTGTGTGTGTGTGTGTGTGTGTGCGTGTGTGTGTGCGTGCGTGTGGACGTGTGTGCACACAGCGTGCTAGCATGCTTGCATGGGGCTTAAACTCAGGGCTTGAGCGCTACCCCTGAGATTTTTCTTTCCCCTCATGGTTAAACTTTACCACTTTATCCACAGCTTCCCTTCTAGCTTTCTGCTGCTCAATTAGCGATAATAGGCTCATGGAATGAATGTAGTGTGGGCTGCCTTGTCGGGGGTGGATCTGGGGGTTGGACATAGCAGACTAATAATGGGAAAAAGTTCTACTTCCTGATTGCCCGTTATTGTGAGCAGCTCTTATCAATAAACCCCATAGGGGGAGCAGGGAGGATTGGGTGGGTGGCGGGGCAGGGGGAGGATGGGAAGGGATGGGAAGGGGAAACAAAGTAGGAGGCTACAATGCTTGATAAGAAATGTACTCATTATCTTGCCCATGTAATTGTAACCCTTCTGTATAGTATTTTCACAATAAAAAATATATTAAAAACTCCCAGAGAACTTGGCATAGTGCCTTGTAAATGGCAAACTCTTGGTAAATGTTAAGTAAAAGGCAGTTATAATGATCATTGTTTTTATCCTCTCTATGTATCAAGTGAGGTCCAAACCACCAGTGTACTCACGGGGCACTCTGTAGCTAGAGTGAGGCAGTGCCTGACCGCTGATGCACAAGTCTTGGAAAATATCAGCAAGCAAATCGCACTTGAAGTTCATCCTCACACCCACTCATGTGGAACGTGCTGAAGAAAGTAATGGGAATGATGAACTCTATTGAGCTCGTATTGAATAAAGCGCTGGCCTTCCTAGGAGACTGATGATGCTGCCCTTCTTTGGGGACATTTGTCAGATGTGATCCCTGAAAAGGTCTCTTGATTAAGCCTTGGGGATGACTGGACAGACAGGGGTAGGTGGCATATTCCAGCTCTTGTTTTCCTATTATCTACAGGTCATGGGAATGGCCAAGATTTGAATCCATTCCTCTTTTGGGCTTTTGTGTAAGATTTTTTGTTTTTGTTTTGGTGTGTATATATTATTATATATATATAATATATATATTATTGTGAAAATACCATACAGAGGGGTTACAATTACATGAGCAAGATAATGAGTACATTTCTTAACAAGCATTGTTGCCTCCTCCTTTGTCTCCCCTTACCATCCCTTCCCCTCTCCCCCCCTTCCCCCC
>NW_012267217.1:25896958-25913030 GCF_000151885.1 Dipodomys ordii | reverse complement strand
GTATATTTTAGATATGAGATCCTTGTCCGTTGTATGGCTAGTGAAGATCTTCTCCCAATCTGTGGGCTTTCTATTGATCTTGCTAGCTATGTCCTTTGTCATGCAGAAGCTCTGTAATTTCATGCAATCCCATTTGTCCAAACTTTCTTTGATTTGTTGTGTTTCTGGGTCTCTATTAAGAAAATTTCAGCCTGTGCCAAAGAGACCTAGGGTCCTGGAATATTTTCAGAGTGTTTGTTTTGACTTCAAGGTCTTTGATCCATTTGCAGTTGATTCTGGTGCAAGGTGATATATAAGGATCTAGCTTTAGTTTTCTACAAGTGATGAACCAATTTTGTCAGCAACACTTACTGAAGAGGCTGTCTTTCTTCTATTCTATTTTTCTAGCTCCCTTATTGAAGATTAGATGGCTATAGGTCTGTGGGTTCATTTCTGGGTTTTCAATTCTATTCTGTTGGTCTTGAGGTCTGTTCTTGTGCCAGTACCAAGCAGTTTTGATTACTATGGCTTTGTAGTAGAGTTTGAAATTTGGTATTGAAGGACCTCTATGATGAAAACTTTAAATACCTGAAAAACAAAATCAAAACATAACTTAGAAAGTGGAAAATCCTCCCATGCTCTTGGATTAGAAGGATCAACATCGTGAAAATGGCAATACTTCCCAAGGTTATCTACAAATTCAATGCTATACCTATCAACATTCCAACCTCATTCTTCAAGGACATAGAAGAGGCAATCCAAAAAATTCATATGGAACAATGAAAGACCCCGAATAGCAAAAACGATTCTTAACAGAAAGAACAGTGCTGGATGAATATCAATACTAGATTTTTTTTTTGTAAAACTAAGTTATGCCTTCTGTCCATGTCTGAAAGTGGAGAAGAGCATTACTTATGTACAAGCACTTACTTTATATTGCATATTTTTATGCACCCAGATTTTTCACAGGACAAACTAGATAGGGGTGGAGCCAAGATGGTTGAAATACATATATAATCCAAATATATCATCTTAGACAATTGCTTCCGTATTTACCAACCATCTTTTCTGAGTTCTTAATAGACTAATTTGTGCTTTGTGCTGTAATTCTTGCTAATCTAAGTGTTTGGGGTTGATTACAAGCACTGAAATGGAAAGAAAGTAGGTAATGTAATGGGGCAGGGAGCCCAGCCCATAAACTAGATTATCATTCTCTGAATTCTTTAGAGTTAGCTATAAACACTGTTTTGTAATTATCTGGAAGCATCTGGGTGATTTATACTGAAAGTCTGGAAACTGTGACAGGAGAGACATACCTTACACCTGTTTTGCTTTTTCTTTGGACTTGACTCTGTTAATAATAAAACTCATACAACATAAGAAAATTACTACTGACAGACTCATAGGCGACACAGTGCTTTGGGCATATAGAAAGTTTAGGCAGTTGTGTCTGCACTGAAAAAAAACATTTGTTAGATTATAGGGGTTCATGGAATAGCACGCTATTGATCACTTGGTGTGATTGATTCAGAGAATCCCGGGGTCACTCTTTACAATTTTAGAAATCTACCCCTCCACTCAAATCAATATGGTTTAGGCAAAAAACATATCCACCAGTCTGTAGGAAAGACCTCATCTTGAAATCACAGGATTCTTTGCTCTTTTGAGTACTGACCCCACCTTTATTTAAACTGACCTGAAAAAGTCACTTGATAGAAACAATTTCTTCAAACAGGTGATGCAAGTTGACTCACTAACATGGGGACAAATGTTGTAAGAGTTTCTTTTTAAATTTCGTCCTTCTGTTATCCTCTTTTCATGGGTATATCTAAATATTTCCCCTCCATCTTTACTTCATTAATTTGCTATGTAGCTTTCAGTTTATTTCATTCACCTGCTCTCCATAACATTTATATGTGCACCTATCTTCTGTGCAGTACCTATCTGGCATTTACCCATCTCTTCATTTATTACATATACTTGTTACATACCACTCCATTTATCCTTCATTTACTGCCTGTTCTTTTTATTCATTTATTTGTCTCCTTGTTATTTAGTTAGTAGTTATATGTCTCATTTTTTTAAAGAAATTTTTTGTTACCCAAATCCCTGTTCCTCTCATTCACTTGTAACACTCCTTTTCTCAGTACCATTGTCAGCATGGGGGAAAGGGCTGGATTGATGGAGTAAGGGAATCTTGACAGAATGAATGGAAGTGCTATGCCCCCTTAAAACCAAGTTTGAAGAAACAGTGGAAAAGCTCAATAGAACTCAGGCTGATATCACCATACAAGGAACCAAGTTGAATTCTTAAAGTACTATCATCCTTGAACCAATGACAGGTATCTGTTCTCCAAGTGTGAGAAAACTTCAAAAAGGGATGGACAAGAACCAGACAAATGATGTGAAGTTGCCTTGCCTGGTTGGAGCTAAAGGAGCACTGCGACATCTTCTGTCTCTAGAGTGATGGTAAATGGTTGGTGTAGCTGGCTTGACAGGGAGACTCTAGCAGCTTGGGGCAAGGTATGAAGACCCAGTAACCTCTGTGGAATGGGGACAGTGGAGATAGCCATTCTTGATTGCACTTGAGACTCTCTGCTCCTGGATACTCAGATTGGTTATGAAAGATAGTGAAGAGTTTCCTGATTTGATGCCAGGCTGAACTCTATTGCCACAGCCAGTCTTCAGATGATGGATCTTAGTGTATTTTCAGTAGTCTGAGTGGGATGATGCTTTCCAAGAACACAATCTGGACTTTTACAATCTCAACACTTCTCACTGGACACTGAACAGGATCAGCCTGTCAACACAAGCCTGAAATAAACATCTGAACATTTCAGATATTAAACTCTGATTATTATTTTATATCACTCACTTATCATTACAAAAGACTTTGAGATCACAAGGACCTGTATTTGAATTGGTTAGCAGCTGGGAGATTTTAGTCAAGTGGCCTCTTCTAAGTCTCCTTTCCTCACTCATCCATTGTAGACAACAGCTGTATCTCAGTGCTGTGGTGATAAAACAAAACAGAGAGCCTACCTGTCTAAGGGGGTGGCAAGTAGATGCTCAAATTTTCTTGAATCACTTGCTTTCCCAGATCATAGACCCTGCTGGTCTTAGGGGTCAGTGAGTATCTCTATGTATCCCTTTCAATTATTGTTAGTGCCACAGGATTTCTCATTTTTTTTTTGCCAGTCCTGGGGCCTGAACTCTTGGCCTGAGCACTGTCCCAGAGCTTCTTTGTGCTTAAGGATATCTCTGTACCACTTAAGCCATAGTGCCACTTCTGGCTTTTTTCTGAGTAGATTATTGGAGATAAGAGTCTCACAGACTTTCCTGCCCAGGCTGGCTTCATCTAATATTTTTTAAAACTAGTATAATCAAAGAATTTTAAAGTAACTTATCCATAGTCATAAGGCTGGAGTTCAACATAGGTAAGTTTCCAACCTAGTTCTTTCAAACTCATATGCCTACATGGTTTCTTTTTTAAAAACAAAATTGCCTGGTGCCAGTGGCTCACGCCTATAATCTTAGCTATTCAGGAGGCTGAGAGCTGAGAGCTGCGGTTCAAAGCCAACTTTGGTAGGAAAGTCTATGAGACGCTTATCTCCAATTAATCATAGAAAAAGCTGGAAATGGTGCTATGGCTCAAGTGGTAGAGCACTATCTTGGATTAAAAGGAGCTCTGGGACAGTACCCAGAGTGCAAGCCCCAGGACAAGAAAGAAATTAAAATTTTATCTTATTTGTTGTATTGCTGGAATTTGAACCCAGGGCCTGGGCATTTTCCTTTAGCTTTTTTACTGAAGGATGGCTTTCTATTATTTTAGCCACAGCTCCACTTCTTGCTCTTGGGTGGTTAATTGGAGAAAAGAGTCTCATGGACTTTCCTGCCTGGGTTGGCAATCTTCCAGTCTCACTCTCTAAGATTACCAGCCTGAGCTATCAGTGCCTGCTGAATTCACTGTATTTTATTCTCTTGTAGAACTTTGAAAACCAGGATATATTTTTTCATGTGTTGTATTCTGCCAGAAGCATTCTCCCAGGTGAACACAAAGCAGACATTGATGCAAACTACACTACTCCATATCTTGTTCCTCAACCAATCTAGAGGTGGCTTTCCCCTTTGCTCATGCCCACATTTACATGGCTAGCTGAAAAATGGTCCCTAGATACATATTTGTGCAAATTGGTGGGAACCATGAATGCAGCCTTATTGGGAAAAGGGTCTGATGTAATGAAGTTGAGGCTCTTCAGATGAGATAATTCTCCTGGATTACCCAGTCAGGCTGTTGACCTAATGATAAGTGTCTTTACCAGAAGAAGGCAGAGGAAGGCCTGAGATAGATTGAAAACCCAGAGAAGAGGAGGAGGAAGAGGCAATAAACATCACTTTGGAGTAAGACATTGCAGTGATGGCAGCCATCAGCCATGGAAAGCCTAGAGCTACTGGTAGCTGGAGGAACAAAGTGAACTCTATTCCTAGAGAGTTCCTCAAGGAACATGTTGGAATTGACACCATGGCTTTAGATTCTTAGCTTTAAGAATCATCAAAGAATGAGTTTTTATTGCTTGAAGCCATCAAGTTTGAATCCTTTTCATAACTTGAACATCAGAAAATGAACACACTATGGATTTGTATGTATAGGCTAACTATAATGTGGGAAATTTCATCTCTTGAGTGCCTACCCTCTCCTATGATCCCATGTCAAACATAGATCCAGACTTGGAAGCATGTTTATGAGCTTACTTTTCTTTTCTCTTAAGTATTAAGGTTCTGGCTTTGTCAGCTGGTGGCAGAGCTGAAGGGCTGCCACTAACCAAGCTTGAACAGAGCAAGCTCAGATGACACTGACAGAAGCTTGGAGAGCTTAGAAAACTGGGTCTTGAAGACCCAGGGTCAGTGTTTTTGTCTTTAATCACTTGCCTCCAGGAAGGTGAGGTCAGAATTCTCATTAAATATGGAAAATACTAATTAAAGAAATGAGCAAAGAAGATCATCTCATTACCCGGCAAATTGATTTTTAGCTCACCAGCAACTTGGTGCCACCCGATCTGAAATCATGCTGGTGGGGAGTTGAGCACATCCTTTGCAGGCTAAGGTAGCTACAATGAGGAATGTGCATATTTTGATAATTAGGACAAATTTCTGCAGGATGGAGGTAAACATTAGAGTGATCACTTGACATCAAAAAGTGAGTGAGGTGATCCAGTGTTGTTTCCATTGTAGTGAATCATGGCAGAATTAAGATGGAAAAATGAAGTAAATTAAATCTTAAAGACTTAAGACAAGGGCTGTTTTTCTGGGAGCCAATATGCTACAAGGAGTAACAGGAGAAGAGCTTTCTGATAAAAGAAACCTGTTGCTGTGTGTGAAGGGGTGGCTGTCTGGGATGGAAATGGGGGGGGAAGAAGAAGGTAATGAGGATGAGCATCATTGAAGTAGATTTTTCATATTATAAAACAGCATATATACCATTAAAACTATGAAAAAGGCAGGACAGGAAAGGAGAACAGGGAAGAAGAGTTTAGCCAATGCATATAATATGCATATAAGAACATAATCCAAGTCACCTGAGTGTATTTGATCTTTGTCTACCTGTGCTTTCACCTCAGGAATTAGATTTGATTTTATAATCATTTACAAGTAAAAGTGCAGTAGTTCAAAGTTGAGAGAGGAAGAGAGAGAGGAAGAAAGGAGGAAAGAAAGAAAGCAAAGAAAGAAACAAACCTGTCCACAGTTACGATTTTTAGAAGGACCTTTTTTCACCATTAGAAAGTCAAAGAGAAGAATAATGTCACAAGGGCAGTGAATTAATCTTCTGAACAACCACAATACTACAATGCAATTAAAAAGACATAGATTTATACCTGGAAATAAATTTGCTGAAAGAGATTGTAGTTCCTATTTGATTGCCAGGAGCTATGACTTTAGGCACAAATCAAAAATACTCAGAATACAAAGAGATGGGGAGTTGAGTTGGATTTCAGGGCTGAATCCTTGGTCATCCAAAGGTGGCTGAGCAGTGTTGCACAGGAAGGCAAATCAATCAGGGTGAGCAAAAAATAGAAGTGATGTTCCTGCTCATCCCCATTTTGTCACAATTTTATGAATTCTCCATTGTAATGGTAATATCCATCATGCATTTTTTCCTCATGACTATTACTGAGTCACAGACATCTTATGGCTCTGGTCAGCAGTTCCTCTGGTTCTCTATTTCATTTTTTATGAAGTCCTGTGGTTATCACAATGTTTGGGAGAAAGGTCAAAGGGACAGAGTTCAGAGGAGATCTCCAAATGTTCATGTCCAGATGTACCTATTGTGGAAAATTGGTAACAAACTAAGGTATGATTTTTGGAAATCAGCTTTTCAATCATCAAATAAAGCTTAAGTGTACAAGGAAAGTAGTGTGTGATTTCTCCTGCAACATCCTTCTTCCCCCTCCATCTTGTCCATATGGGACTCTTCAACCAGGTTTTGAATCACACTAGGTATGAATTAATGAGTGCTATAAGTAATGGGGCCAAGATTTCACTTTCAAATGACATGCATTTATCCCATCAGAGTTTCTGGGGGTCAAGAAGCACAAAATGGCTTAATGGAGTTTGAGCTGAAACTGGATGGGGGCTGTGTGGTCCCCTCAAGCAGATGGTACAGTGGGACCGTCTGCTGCTATGTCCATTCATGTGGATATTGACTGCTGGTAGATCAACACTCAGTGGTCTGTGGTCAGGTTGGTCATGGTGAGTGAAAGTCCATGTGTGATCTCCCTCCCTGCTACATTGGAATGATGGAATGCTAGCTTCTACTTCCACTACCTATTAAAATCTTCCCCTGAGGCCAGGTGTCTATGGCTCCTGGCCATAACCCTAGCTGTTCAGAATAGTTTGTGAGACTCTTATCCCCAATTATCCACCTAAAAGCTGGAGTTGAGCTGTGGTAGTGCTAGTCTTGAACACAAAAGCTCAGGGACAGCACCCAGGCCCTGAGTTCAAGCCCCAGGGCTGGCACCAGAAAGAAACAAAAACAGAAAACAAAAGTCTGCACCTGTAGACTTATAGAGATTTCACCAAAGTGCCAAGTCCTAATTTTTACATGACATTTGTTTTCCATTCTTGGATGTATTAGTATCTCACTACCTTGAGAGTAGCCACTCTCAACTTCCAGGATCCAACATCAGGTCATCAATTTAAGGGATAACCTGGAGCAGGACAAATTCCATCATTATCCTTGCAAAATTAATTAAAACATTGGGCTGGAGAATTGATATTCTTTTAAAATGCATAGTGAAACTATTTTGCAAGCCTTACCAGATAAAAGCAAAGTGTTTCCGATGATCTAATATATGTAGAGAAAAACTTAATTTCCAGATCAATGCTTACATAATCAGCAGCAGGAGATGTGTTTACTTGCTCTAGCAACAAGCACACCCAGTTGGAAAAGCAGCTGCAACTAGTGTTAACACCTGATTAGACTTAACATTAAGCCACAGTCACTGACCTCCAGAGAGCTCAGATCTCCAGGAATTAGTCAGAGTTTATGTCCAGTTAAGTCTCCCAAAGTCTGATTATTTCCCCTAATAGATGCACAATAGCCCTAGTAATGGCTATAGGTTCTGAATGCAACCCAGCCAACACAACCTCTAAGCCAGTTCCTAGCTATGTGCCTCCTCAGTGTGTCCTGTTGGTTCTGCCTCTCTAGCTGATACCATTCTTTCTGCCAATTTCTCCTAGGATCTTACTTTTACCTCATTCCTTCATTTGTTACTATTTGTCATATATACGGCCTTGTGTTTGCTTTATGGCAAGAGGAGGAGGAAAAGGCAAGAAGTTCATACTAACTAATTCTTAGCTTTTTTAAATGAGGAACACACTCCTGGCTTGATGAATCTAATTAAAACTGACATTGCATCTCTAACCTTTCACTCCAGCTCCTTCTGAGCTTTAATGGAGGCAGGGGAGGGAAATATATCTTAAGAGGGCAGATTGCATTCCCAAGCAAAACTGGGATTCTTCATGGAAGGAAGGAAGAATGGATAGATGCTAGAAAATTTTACCTTGTGTTTTTCCTTCTTCCTTTCCCACAGTTAGGATGCATTGAAATCATTGTGAGAGAATGAGAAGTAGAGTGAGGATCTGAAACAAAGGATAGGAAAAGGAGGATGAGAATGGTATGCTATAGGAATGGTTCCTTTTGTGTTTAGTGAACCTAGTCATTTTCAATGTATATATGTTCTTGCTCTCTTTCTAAGAGAAGTGGCCTGGGAGAGAAGGCTTCCTTCCTTCTTTTATTTCCCCCAGGAGATTTTTTTTTATTGTGAAAATACCGTGCAGAGGGGTTACAATTACATGGGCAAGGTAATGAGTGCATTTCTTACCAAGCCATTTCTCCTGCCTTTCCCCTCAGCAAGGCACTACCTTACTCCCCCATCGTTACTTGTTATGAGATCTCTGGGAGTCCTGTAAGGTTTGGTAATCCTCCGTCTTTTCTGTCTCCAAGTGGCTTTTTCCGCTTTGGATTTTCAATTCCCTGTTATTTTTGAAACACTGAATCTGTTTTAGCTGCCTCCAGCAAAAGAGTGACTGCTTTATAGGAGAGAGGGGAAGATTTTAGGCTAAGTCATGATATGATCAGTTGGAAGATTCACTTTTAGATAAATGGGATATAAAGGAAGTTTTCTATTTGGCCCAAATAATGGTGTTTTGACTATGGAAATTCCCCTTAAGCTCATTCTAGTAGCCAGGACCAGTAAAGGCCTCTTAAATTCCTGGAGAATAGGTTTTCAACAGGGTGCTTTTTAAATATTTCTAATATTTTTTATTGTAAAGATATTGTTAGATACCTTACCTAAGTAAGGTAATGAGTACATTTCCTACCAAACACTGTTACCTCCTCCTTTGTTTTCCCCCTACCATCCCTTCCCCTCCACCTCTGCAACTCCTCCCTCCCAACCCAAAGTTGTAAAATTTGTCTTCAACATAGTGTCTTCTACATCTTATTGTTACAATGGGTCAACCTATATCCTTGTTTCAGCATTTTGTTATTTCCCTTCCCTCCCCAAATTAGAAAAAAATGAATATACGAGATTCAGGGCACTGGAATCAAATACAATGAAAACAAGGGTTATACCATGGGGAAAGAACATAAAAAAGAAACAAAAAAAATCTTATAGTATGCTAAAAACAACAGTGGCAGTGTCCCTATCTTGGGGTTTATTTCGCTTAGCATCATCTTATATGGCCATATGTACATAGCTTTTGACCTTTTCTGCTTGTCTGGTAAGATTATCCTAGATGTATACTAGTTATTGCAAATAAGGGAAACCATGGGACCTATGTTTCTTTGGGCATGGCTTACTTCATTTAATATAATTTTTTCCAAGTCTTTCCATTTTCTAACAAATGGGGCAGTGTCATTCTTTCTGATGGAAGCATAGAATTCCATTGTATGCCACATTTTCTTGATCCATTCATCTACTGAGGGGCATCTGGGTTGGTTCCATAACTTAGCTGTGGTGAATAAGGCTGCAAACATAGCTGTGCTGGTAGCCTTATCATGGCCTTGTTTGTGATCATTTGGGTAAATGCTTAGAGGTGGGATTGCTGGGTCATAGAGGAGCTCTATGTGAAGTCTTTTGAGGAACCTCCATACTGCTTTCCAAAGTGGCTGAACAAGTTTACACTCCTACCAACAATGCAGTAGGGTTCTCTTTTGGCCACATCCCCTCCGCCATCTGCTGTTATGAGAGTTCTTGATTATAGCCGTTCTAACTGGGGTGAGGTGAAATTCCAATGTTGTTCTGATTTGCATTTCTTTTATGGCTAGAGAAGTTGAGCATTTGAGCATTTCTTCATGTGTCTATTGGCCATTCTTTTTTTTATTAATAAGTTTTGTTTTATTGTGAAAATACCATGCAGAGGGGTTACAATTACATGAGCAAGGTAATGAGTACATTTCTTATCAAGCGTTGTAGCCTCCTCCTTTGTTTCCTCCCATCTCCTCCTCCTCTCCCCTCCAAAGTTGTAAAGTTCATTTTTCAACATAACGTCTTGTATATCTCATTGTGGTAGTGGGTTCACCTGTATCCCTATTTAAACAATTTGTTTTTTTCCCTTCTTATTTCCTCTTCAGAGAAGTCTCTCTTGAAGTCTTTAGCCCACTTATTTATTGGGAAGTTGTTTCTTTGAGGATTTGTTGTTGGAGGATTTATTTTTTAATTTCTAAGTATATTTTAGATATGAGAGCCTTGCCTGTTGTATGGCTAGTGAAGATCTTCTCCCAATCCTTGGGCTTTCTATTGATCTTGCTAGGTATGTCCTTTGCCATGCAGAAGCTCTGCAGTTTCATGCAATCCCATTTGTCAAAACTTTCTTTGATTTGTTGTGTTTCTGGGTCTTTATTAAGAAATTTTTGGCCTTGTGCCAAGGAGCTCTAGAGTTTCTCCCATTACTTCCTGCAATGTTTTCAGGGTGTCTGGTTTGATTTTGAGGTCTTTGATCCATTTGGAGTTGATTCTGGTGCAGTGTGATATATAAAGATGTAGCTTTAGTTTTCTACAGGTGTTTGACCAATTTTGCCAGCACTATTTACTGAAGGGGCTTTCTTCCATTCTATTTTTTTAGCACCCTTATCGAAGATTAGGTCTGTGGGTTTATTTCTGGGCCTTCAGTTCTATTCCATTGGTTCTCAGGTCTGTTCTTGTGCCAGTACCAAGCTGTTTTGATTACTATGGTTTTGAAGTAGAGTTTGAAGTTTGGTATTGATATTCCTCCAGCAGTGTTCTTTCTGCTAAGGGTCTTTTACTATTCCATATGACTTTTTGGGTTGCTTCTTATATTTCACTGAAGAATAAGTCTGGGATATTGATAGGTATCACATTGAGTTTTTAGATAGACTTTGGAAGTATTGCAATTTTCACGATGTCAATCCTCCCAATCCAGGAGCATGGGAGGTTTTTCTCCTTCCTTAGTTCTGCTTTAATTTCCTTTTTTCAGGTTTTTAAAGTTTTCATCATAGAGATCCTTCACATCTTTTTTTTTTTTTTTTTTGGGTCCGGTCATGGGGCCTGAACTCTGGGCCTGGGGGCTGTCCCTCAGCTCTTCAGCTCAAGGCTAGTGCTCTATCACTTGAGCCACAGTGCCACTTCTGGCTTTTTTCTTTTTGCTTATGTGGTGCTGAGGAATCGAACCCAGGGCCTCATGCATGCAAGGCAAGCACTCTACCACTGAGCCACCTTCCCAGCCCCCTTCACATCTTTAGTTAAATCCTAGGTATTTTATTTTTTGTGGCTTTTACAAAAGGAATTGCTTTCCTGATATGTCTTTTGATTTTTTTGACCATGTATAAATAACAAAACACCAGGTATAATAAATATTAGTTAAATGGCAGATCTTCCTGCCAACCATCTTACCAGAAGAAAAGCTAGATTATCTGAAAGGCGTTAGTTATTTCATTATTTTTATATTTCATTTATATTTAGTTTATTGTATGTATACATCAAATATATATTATAAATAATGCATCAATAAATGGACAGGAGAGGGCTAGGAATGTGGCTTAGTGGTAGAGTGCTTGCCTAGCATGCATCAAGTCCTGACTTCAATTCCTTAGTACCACATAAACAGAAAAAGCTGGAAGTGGAACTGTGGCTCAAGTGGTAGAATGCTAGCCTTGAGCAAAAGTAGCTTGGGGACAGTGCTCAGGCCTTGAGTTCAAGTCCTAGGACTGACAAATACATAAATGCATAAATAAATAAATAAATGGATAGGATGAAACTATAGAAGATACTGTATAATAAAACAGTTGTGAAAATAATATGCAATAAGGTGATAAATGGTATTATAACTCATAAACTATGTAGGAAAAGATGTTAATTCTTTTTGCTCCAAGGTAAATATTTTGTCCCAATATTCATATTGCTAGTCTCAGTGGAAAACTATCTTTAAAAAAATCAGTGCTTCTCATTCTTGAATTAGTAGGCTTTAATAATTTAAACTATGTCTTTGATTTCCAAGCTGTCTCCATGGTAACCTAGTTGGAAGTCTTTGTGGCAACTAGGTGGATGGGAGTGTGTACGCAGCCACCTTGACTTGTGGAAAATGACCAATAGCTTTTCATTCTTAAGAGTCACTGTACTTGATTTTGGTACATTGCATCTTGTATATACATATGTCCAATCTGGGGAAGGGGAAGGGGAATAACAAAATGTTGAAAGAAGGACACAGGATGAACCACTGTAACAATGATACCCACAGGACAGTATATTGGAAATGAACTTTACAACTTCGGGTGGGGGGGGCAAGGGGGTGGAGTGGGATGGGGAAGAGTGTGGGAGGTGGGGGAGGAAAGGGCAGTGGGACAACAACAAGGGAAGGGGTGACAATGATCCACAAGTAATGTACTCATTGCCTTACTCATGTAACTGACACCTCTATACAGCATTTTACAATAAAATTAAATTAAAAAAGAAATAAGTCACAGAGCATCTCATTACAGCTGAAGCATTCTTCAACTCTCCGCACTGAAGAAGATTTAGACCCTTACAGTTCAGAGTTGGAGACTCTACTTTTTTCCACTGGAGGTGATAGCCCTACCTTCCCTTCCATATTCTCCATCCTAGTATAGACAGAATCCTGATTCCCCCTCTCTCCTGAAAAGTCAAACTCTTTTGTGTGTGTGTGTGTGTGTGTGTGTGTGTGTGTGTGTGAAAATACCGTACAGAGGGGTAGACATTACATGGGCAAGATAATGAGTACATTTCTTATCAAGCATTGTTGCCTCCTCCTTTGTTTCCCCTTCCCATCCCCCTCTCCCCTGACAAAGATGTAAAGTTCATTTTTCCACATAAGGACTTGTACATCTCATTGTTGCAATGGGTCCACCTGTATCCCTATTTAAATTATTTGTTTTTGCCCTTCCCCTCCACAAAGTATACCATCATCAAATACAGTGAAAGCAGGGGTTATACCGTCGGGGAGGGACATACAAAGCAACAAAGAAATCATCTTATAAATATGCTAGAAACAATTGCAAGAAAGAAAAAAAACATTTGAGTCCTTATCTTGGGGTTCATTTCACCTAACATCAACTTATCTGACCTTCTCTGCTTGTTTCAGACATATACTAGTTATTGCAAATAAAGGAAACCATGGGACCTACGTTTCTTTGGGCTTGGCTTACTTCACTTAATAGAATTTTTTCCAAGTCTTTCCATTTCCTAACAAATGGGACAACGTCATTCTTTCTGATGGAAGCATAGAATTCTATTGTGTATATATACCACATTTTCTTGATCCATTTATCTACTGAGGGAAATCTGGGTTGGTTCCATATCTTAGCTATGGTAAATAATGCTGCAATAAACATAGCTATGCTGGTAGCTGTAGTATAGCCTTGTTTGTGATCATTCGGGTAAATGCCCCAAAGTGGGATTGCTGGGTCATAGGGGAGCACTATGTGGAGTCTTTTGAGGAACCTCCATACTGCTTTCCAAAGTGGTTGAACAAGTTTACACTCCTACCAACAATGCTGTAAGGTTCCCTTCTGTCAAACTCTTAAGAAACAGAAGGGTGTGTGACTAATCTCCAAGACACTTCTGTTTGTGACCCTTGTGTAATTGCCATATCTATATGTTTTGTGACCTCATTGTTTCTGTCTTTTCCAAGCCAGCTATAAACTTTGTCAGCTGTTCTGTCACTACACTTGAATAAAGTTTCTTCCTGTTCATGACCCATTTATGCATAGTAAGAACATAAAGCAAAAAGAGGAGGAACTAGGCTTAGAGCACCCAATTCTTCACTGCCTGACACCTCTTCCTCTGGCAGCTCCTTCTACAAGGCTGCCAATTCCCAAGGTGAGATGTCAAGCTACCTTGAGGATGATACTAAAAACTTCATTTGAGACAAACACTCAAGGGAACTTAGGAGAGCTGCAGGGCAAAATTAGCCAATGATGTCCTTTTCTGAATTGATTTCATCATCATCATTTTTTTCTTTGCAACTGTCAGAATGCATTTGTGTGCACATTCATTTCAGACAAGGTAGGAGGGTTATAGACACCTACTTTTCAACTTCTGTGGGGAACTTATGAAGCGATGGTCCAGCTTCATTTCAGAGAGAGAGAGAGAGAGAGAGAGAGAGAGAGAGAGATCCTCTCAAACATTGATCAAGTTCTGTTGAATTGTACAATCACTTAAAGATAATTAAAATATTAAAAAAGTAACTATGCAAAGCAATTCCCTCACAATCTATGTCTCTTTGAGTTTGGTTGATTTTGCTTAGTATAGTTTTTCCAAATCTTTTAATTTCCTTATGAATGGCAATGCCATTCTTTCTGATGGAAGTATAGAATTCATATATATATATATATATGTATATGCATATATATGCCACATTTTTTGATCCATTCATCCACTGAGGGGCATCTGGATTGATCCCAAATCTTGGCTATGGTAAATAATGCTTCAATGAACATGGTTGTGCTTGTGGCTTTAATGCCGCCTGGTTTGTGGTGATTTGGATAAATGCCCAAGAGTGGGCATTTACACTGATTCCCAGAGTGTTTAACAAGTTTACATTCCCACCAACAGTATAGTAGTATTCCCCTTTGGCCATATCCCTGCCACCATCCGTTATTGTTAGTTTTCTTGATAATTGTCATTCTAACTGCAGTGAGGTGAAATCTCAATGTTGTTTTGATTGCATCTCTTTTCTGGCCAGAGATGTTGAACATCTCTTCGTGTGTCTATTGGCGATTCTTATTTCTTCTTTGAAGAAGTCTCTCTTTAATCTTATTAATTGGGGTTGTTTCTTATCTTAAGAAACATAGGCTGCATAGTTTCTCTCATTTGTAATAATTAGAATGTGCCTATAAATCTACAACTAAGCCCAATGGTTTGTGAAAGACAAATTATTACACCTGGACATTATTAATTAAACAGCAGTCTAAACATTCACACAGTGAGAAAAAGGATATTCTTAGGAGAGGATTAAAAAGAGCATAATAGCTGTGTGCATACAATCATATAAAATGAGGCTTATCGAAATGAACTCCAAGAAATGGAAATAAGAGGTGTTTTTAAATAAATTGTACTGTTTGTGGTTCTCTTTTTCCTTCTTTCCTTTCTACTTTGGTTTATTGCTTTTCATTGATATTTTTTATTTCTGTATTTTAACTATCTGATTTGGGGAAGGCAAGAAGTTCAGAAATGGTAGGACATGGTGCTGGCAAAATTGGTTAACTACTTGTAGAAAACTAAAGCTAGATCCTTCTATAACACCCTGCACCAGAATCAACTCCAAATGGATCAAAGACCTCGAAGTCAAAGCAGACACTCTGAAAACATTACAGGATGGAATAGGAGAAACCCTAGGTCTCCTTGGCACAGGCTGAAATTTTCTTAATAGAGACCCAGAAACACAACAAATCAAAGAAAAGTTGGACAAATGGGATTGCATGAAATTGGAGAGCTTCTGCATGGCAAAGGACATAGCTAGCAAGATCAATAGAAAGCCCACGAATTGGGAGAAGATCTTCACTAGCCATACAACGGACAAGGATCTCATATCTAAAATATACCTGGAACTCAAAAAATTAAATTCCCCAACAACAAATCTTCAAAGAAACAACTGCCCAAGAAATAAGTGGACTAAAGACTTCAAGAGAAACTTCTCTGAAGAGGAAAGAAGGATGTACAATAGACACATGAAGAAATGCTCAACATCTCTAGCCATAAAAAAAATGCAAGTCAAAACAACATTGAGGTACCACCTCATTCCAGTTAGAATGGCTAAAATCAAGAACTCTAATAACAACAGATGCTGGAGGGGATATGGACAGAAGGGAACCTTATTGCATTGTTGGTGGAAGTGTAAACTTGTTCAACCATTTTGGAAAGCAGTATGAAGGTTCCTCAAAAGACTCCACATAGAGCTCCCCTATGACCCAGCAATCATACTTTTGGGCATTTACCCTAATGTTCACAAACAAGACCACACTAAAGCTACCAGCACAACTATGTTTATTGCAGCATTATTTACCTATAGCTAAGATATGGAACCAACCCAGATGGCCCTCAGTAGATGAATGGAT
>NW_012267217.1:25862172-25896553 GCF_000151885.1 Dipodomys ordii | reverse complement strand
GGGGGGGAGGCTGGGAAGGGATGGGAAGGGGACACAAAGGAGGAGGCTACAATGCTTGATAAGAAATGTACTCATTATCTTGCCCATGTAATTGTAACCCTCTGTACAGTATTTTCACAATTAAAAAAAAAAGGAAATGGTAGGACAAAGGGCAAAGCAATGCAACAGTGATACTCATTAGATACTATGCTGGAAATGAACTATACAACTTGGGTTGGGGGAGAGAAGTTGGAAGGGGGAGAATGACACTGTTCAAAAAGAAGTGTCCTCATTATCTGACTCATGTAATTGTAACCCCTCTGTACACCACCTTTACACTAAAATTTTAAAAAATAAAAAAGAAACCCCCTCACAAATGTACTGTAGAACTTGAATACTTCGTATGCCTTCTCTATAATTAGATCCCTCTTTCTTCCTATGAAAAAGTCTTTTCTCTTTTTGAATGTTGTTATTTGTCTTCAGATCATCTACGATCCTGGCTTTCCTAGTTTCGCTTGCTGGGGCAGAGATTATTGTCTACCATCAATTCATGCTCCCATTTACAGTGGGCAATTGTCCAGCCATGGTCTGTTTCTGATTTCCTTTGCCTTTAGTTGAGTTGTCTGGCTAGTTTTCTCTGATAGGAGTAGAAATGATAGGCTATTGTGCTTTGTTTAAAGAAGCACTTTTTCATTCCTTGTTCTTCTCTGGATTGCTGGCTAGATTTAAAGTATTTTGAAGCCCAAGAGGTTGGTGGAGCTATAAGATGAAAGGTGCCTAGTCTCGAACTTCTGTGTGAAGAAACTATTGACAAACAGTTGACAGACTCCATTGTACATTTAGACAGTACTACCTGTGTAAAAAACTGCACTTTCCCTTTGTTCCTGGTTACCTTTCTATGATTTTCCTAGGTGAATAGCTAACTGGGTAGATAAGGCTGAAGGTAGAAGGCAGATAAATGATGAATTCTGATTTGCAGATAGTAATCTAAGTTTTCTGTGAGATATCTAAATAAAGATGTCAAGTAGGAATTTAGATATCTGACCACACATTTCAAAGAAGTGTGGGCTAGACAGAATGATAAGAGCCATTTGTCTAATACTTATATTTAACGCCAATAAAATTGCTGAGATGATCTAGGAAAAGAGGATAGAGAATGAGTTTTAGCTTCAAGGTTCCTTGACATTTGGAGTATAGAAAAGAAATTTTAGAAAGAGTAGAAAGGAAAATCTGGAGAACATAAGGATAAAAGTGCTAGAGGAGAAGAGTGGTTCAAGGAAAGAATGGCCACCATTTTGACTGCCACTGAATAGCAGAATAACTATGGGAGTCCCTGGTGATCTTGACAAGAGATAAGGCATTTCATGATGGAGGAAAACTAGGCTAGAGTAGGGTGAGGGGATAAGCAGAGGTGAAAAAGTGACAAAAAGATCTTTACAAGAAGTTAGGAAAGGAAGAGGAGTTTTGAGAAATATGGTGGAGTAGGACAGGATATGGGGATGTTGCTTAAAAGAAATATTTCCTTGAGATGAAAACTACTTGAGTCTATTATATGATACTGAACAAGACCAGGTGGGAAAGGGGAAAGGAAGAGTACAGGAGAGCAAGGGAGGAAGAATAGAGAGAAAGAGGGTGAGAGTGAGGAAGAATGTGTATTAAAAACAGAGGCAGAGGGTCAAGGGGTTTCTAGGTCTTGCTGCTCACTCTCCTGAGTGGCCTTTACTTTCTCTTTACTAAATTAACATAAAAAACCAGAGGCCAGATGAAATGATAAATCCAAGTGAAGGACTTGGGCTTGAGGAAAGAAGAAACATGGTAAGAGAAGCTGAAAGAATCAAGAAATGGATTTTCTCGAGTAAAGGTTGTTATTTATTATTATTACATTATTATTGTGTTATTCCTGGGGCTTAAATTCAGAGTCTGGTTGCTGTCCCTGAGCTGTTTTTGCTCAAGGCTAGGACTCTATCCACTTGAGGCACAGCTTTACTGGCTCTTTTTGCTTTGGTAGTCAATTGCAGCTAAGATTCTTATGGGTTTTTCTGCCCTGGCTGGCTTTGAATTGAGCCTTAGATCTCAGTCTTCTGAATTGTTAGAATTATAGGCATGAGCCACTGGTGCCCAGCTGAAGGTTTTATTTTTTTAAATTATTATTATTATTATTTGTTGTTTTCTGTCATGGGGCTTGAACTTGGGGCCTGGGTGCTGTCCCTGGACTCTTTCACTCAAGGCTAGCATTCTACCACTTTGAGCTACAGCGTCACTTCTGGTTTTATGGTGGTTAATTGGAAATAAGAGTCTCATGGTCTTTCCTGCTTAGGCTGGCTTTGACCTGTGATCCCCATATCTCAGCTTCTGGAATAGCTATGATTACGGGTGTGAGCCACTAGGGCATGGCCTCAAATTTTATATGCTTTTTTAACTTTAAAAGTTAGTGTACATTAATAGTACAAAGGGATTTCATTGAGATAATTCCATAGGTGTGTGCCATGTTCTTTGATCAAGTTTATCCTCTGTTTATATTCCCTTAACCACTTTCCCTTCTTTCTTCCCCTTTTCAAGCAGTGTTTGGATTTTTTTTTCTGGTCCTGAGGCTTGAACTCTGGGCCTGGTGATGTCCCTGAGCTCCTTTTGCTCAAGGCTAGCACTCTACCACATGAGCTACAGCACTACTTCTGGCTTGAGTAGTTTATTGGAGATAAGAGTCTTACAGACTTTCTTGCCTGGGCTGGCTTTGAACCAGGATCCTCAGATCGCAGCCTCTGGAGTAGATAGGATTACAGGCATGAGCCACTAGCACTTGGCTATTTCAGTTTTTTTTAATGGCTAAATACTAATATATGGCCAATATATACACTATAGTTTCTTTACCATTCATTAGTTGTTTTGGGGGTACATTGGCTGATTTCATGCTTTGGCTTTAATAAACATGGGTATGCAGCTATATTCTATCCATTCTTGTTCTTATATTCTGGACAATTGGAGTCCTATTCAGAATATAATTACCTGTGCTTCTATCTTCCAGAATTTCCTGTAGCTTCAGATCTTACTTTTAGATCTTGGATCCCCTTGTACAGAGTATGAGCAAAAAGTCCAGTTTCAGTTTTCTGCATGCAGATAGATAGCCAGTTTTCCTCAGCGCCATTTATGAAAAGGCTTTCCTCCCCAGTATATGTTTTGGCTCCTTTGTCAAAACTTGGGTAGCTTTAACTATGAAGGTTTTTTCCCTCCTCTAGGTCCTCTATTCGGTTCCATTATTCTTCAGGTCTGTTTTTAAGCTTACATCTATCTTTTCTACGTGATTCTTCCTGACATCTGGAGTCAGATGTTTCTCTGACACATCCTGCAAAATTGCAAGCAGCCATCTGCAGTACACTTACCACACTGAAGGATGATTATCCTAACTAATCTTTTTTCCTAATCAACATCTTGCACATTGACTTCAGAAACCAGGCCCTATTCATCTTTAAATGCCAAGAGACTTGCAAAGTGTCAATCATTTGATAGGCATCCAAAAATGTTTAATGAATGAATAACTGAAAACAGCATGAAATTGGATGATGTTTTATAGAGTTGGTGGTTAATCTTTATTTGCCCTGTGGCTAAGCAATATTCTTTTGCTTATATAGGCTTGAAATACTCTGTCTTTAATCACACGTTGCACCATAGCACTAAAGCATAAAGAAATGCCCATTCTGCTGCTAAAAAGTTTGTAAACTATATTTCAATAATACATGACACAACACAAGAAACTCTGTGAAAGAAAGTTGAGATTGGGTAGAACAAATGGATTCTACTGATTAAATTGTTTGGAAATAAAGGCTTTTGATTTTGAAGAAATTAAGTGGCATTATACAGTCTATTTCTGTCAAAAAGTTAATTCTCATTGGGTGAAGAAGATTAATGTACGATATAATGTCAGGAATAATTATCTCAAATTGATGAGAAACAATCTTTCTGGTATAGCTGTTGCTGAAGTGAAACTTTTGTGTTAATCTCCTACCTCTTAAGACACAGTGGGAGTGGGGAGGAATTCTGTATCCTTTTCAGGGTAATTTACCATAACAGATAATTTACTTTCAAGGAGAGCATTTGTGAGCTACCTCTAGCAGACTTGAAAAGCCACATTTGTAGTTTAGAGTCGTAAACAGTAGATTTGTTTAGTGAAATATAGGCTCTGTGACTGGTCTTTCCAGAGCTGTTGGATTCTGCTCCTTGACAAAAATGAAAAAAGTCTTCTCTTTAGAGGTTAAAAATGGCAGTTATGCAGGGGATAGAAGCTCATGCGCATGAGCTGTCTAGAATATCTGGAAGAAATAAATAGCAATGGCAAACTATCAGTGTGACTAAATATGGCTTTAGAACTCGAAATTATAAACAAGGAACATTCATCTTTGAGGGGAATTACTTTTATTTATTGCTTTCCACTAAAAGAGCAACACAATAGAGGAGAGAACACAGTCATAATATTCAAGGCATAGCCTATGAAATTAACAAAATTGAGGGTTAGGAGTTGGGTTGGGAGGGATGGGGAGAAAGATGAAAGAGGAGACACCAAGGTGCATTGTCTTTATAAACTGATTTGTTGAGTGGTAACGCCCTTGAGTATGTAAAGATAATAAACCTATAATTTAAAAAAGACCAACAACAAATTTTTTGCCATGTGTGGCAGTGTACATCTGTAATTCCAACATCCAGCCTATATCCAGGGCTACAGCATGAGATCTATGTCAGAATACACAAACAAACAACATTCCCCTTAACCAAATTTAAAAAAAACAGACTTAATGAAAGCTAAAATTAAAAACAAAAATGAAAAAAATAAACTACTACTACTATCATCAATAAAAAAATGTTAACTGACACACCGTTTTTTTTTTTTGGTTGGTCGTGGGGCTTGAACTCTGGGCCTGGGCTCTTCAGCTCAAGGCTAGTACTCTGCCATTTGAGCTGCAGTGCCTCTTCCAGTTTTCTGGTCATTTATTGTGGATAAGAGTCTCATGGATTTTGCCTCCTGGGCTGTCTTTGAACCTCAAGCCTTAGATTTCAGCCTCCTGAGTAGCTAGGATTACAGGTATGAGCCACTGGTGCCCAGCAACACAGGAAAATGGACTAACACAGGAAAATGTCATGAAAATGGGCAAAAACCCAAACAACTTTCCCCTCAAACTCTTGGAATCAAAATGTATGTTAGGGCTCGTACAAGGATTTATAAAGTTCATTTAATGGCAGAAGAAAGCAGGGTGAATAGGAAACTTTAGATTCATTTTGTCTTTTATTTTTGTTTTTAGTTAATGTATTGATTATATAGTTTAATAGGGTTTGGTGTGATATTTTCATAAATGAAGTCAGGAATAAAGGATCAGATCCAATTTTCTTTTGAGCACCATCTTCATTTCCAACCTTTAGTAGTCTACATTTTAAATTCAGGTCTACTGAAAACTCGATTCTTAACACCAGAATGGAAATGCCAGGTTGACAGCTCCAAATTGAGTCCAGGTCACCTCATGCTTATAAAGCACACTTTATCACAGAATTGAAATATTCAGGTTCATGAATCGATTCAACAGATTTAAGAGGCAGGTACAAAGAGAGGTGGCAAATGGAATCTGAGCTGTGGGGACCAGGGCTGCTGTTAGCACTGGAATTCCAGCTGCTTCCTCTACACTGCTGTGTTTGTGAAGCACAGCCCCTCACTCACTATTCACTACAAGATTTTAACCCCGCCATCCTGCCACCCTGGGCCTCAGCTTTCCCATCTGGATTTCGGTAGAGTCAGCTTGTTATTTCAGGTGATCCTGGAAGGGAGAAGCAGATCTGCGCCAGACACCTGGCAAGTGTTTCTCTAAAAGGCAGCAACTTTGTATCGTGTAAAATTCAGTATGCATGTATAATTATTCTGCTAGTTGATGGAGTACCAGGGCTCATTTGTCACAGTTCTGGGCATAAGAGGGAGGGAGGGAGTGGGAGAGAGAGATATTGAGACTGAAATGTGAGATATAAATAGAAAGCTCAGTGTAGGATTTTCCAGAAGAGCTGATCAGAAAGGGCAAACTCACAGGATGTCTGATGAATTAAAGCATGAGAAAGACAACTTCCGAAGGCCACATCAAATCATGCTTCTCTGCATGGGAAGGGTTGACAGTCTCCTGTTTTTCCCCTTGCCCTTCCACCCACATACACTTCGATCACATCAATGATGGCACATTGCTTTTCCTCCCCAGAACCCTCCTTGGATGTAGCCCTGTGACCTTCTACCTTGTCCGCCCAGACTTCTGTGGACTACCATCAAATGTCTGCCTGGACCAGGTGTCCCTCAAGTCCCTTTTCATGAAATGCTAACCCTTGGGCCCTAGAGTCTTACCACCCTCTCACTTCACTCTCCAAATCTATCTTTTTTTTTAAGTCCCTGCATGATCACAGGTGTGCCTGAAGCTGATTAACAGCTGCTCCCTTAAGATGCTCCTTCTCAGTCCCATCTCCTGCCAGATTTTTACAAGAGCTATAGACATGCAGGGTAACCAGAAATCACTGCAGGATGTACTCCAAATGGTAGAAAAAATAAGAGAGGAAAAAGTTTGGACAAGTCAATGGTAGTGCAACTAACCCGTGTATAATTTGAAGGAGCTCAGGGGCTCTTGTCTGTTTCCCACATTGCCTGTCTTTCCTTAGTGTAGACAGAAACTACTTTAATCCTTTTAAATATAGTTGGCTGAGTTGCTCTGCAGCAATGCTATTTAAGGGGTATTTGATACTTTCGTTGGTGTAAGAAATTCATCCCTTGCCCTAAAGTTGGAAGGCTGGGTTCTGACTCATTAGCCAAATGTTCTTAGGAAAGTCACTTTGTCTCTCTGTACATCTGTTGTCCTCTAAAATTGGTTCCTTCCTCCTGGACACATGGCTGCCCAGCTAGAGATGACATCGATGAGCTTCTTGCACAACTTATGGGCTCATGACTAAGTTCTGACTAATGGAATGGAAGGAGAGGTGCTGTGTGAGGAAACTGCCCACCTTGGATACTTTTCTTTTCCCTCTCTTGGCCTGGTTGCTGGGTTTGGGAGACATGACTTCTAAGGTGTACTTTTGAGTTAACTTCTTGCTAACTCTGACTAGACATTGGACAGTTTTCAGTATTCTCAGATTCAATCAAGGAAATACATAAGAAACCAAATGGAGATGAAGGTGCAGTAGTTTTTAGCATGCCTAGAAACTTCTTAAAGTGATATTAAAGAGTTAAAGAAGTTGATCATGAGTTGGGAAAGCATAAACACAATGAATGTAATGATAAACATAATTACATGGGCCCCAAATTGTCAGTATCTCTAATTAGTCCACGAATGACTATTACAAGAACTACATATATGTATGTGTGTGTGTGTGTGTGTGTGTGTGTGTGTATACATATTTTGTGCTAGTCCTAGAGTTTGAATTCAGGCACTGAGTTCAAAGCAAAATAGCTCACTATTTTGCTTAAGCTAGCACTCTACCACTTGAGCCACAAGCTTTACTTCCAGCTTTTGGTGGTTAATTAGAGGAGATAAGAGCCTCATGGTTTTTCCTGCCTGGACTGGTTTTGAACTGTAATCCTTAGATCTCAGCCTCCCAAGCTGTTAGGATTACAGGCATGAGCCACTAGTGCCAGACGAGAATGAGATTGTTTAGAAAATATATTGATGGGTGATAGCTGAATTGATGTAGAACTAGCTTAAAGTTACCTGAAATAAGCATCTTAGAGTTGTACATAAACCATCAAGAATAAAGATTTGTTATATATTTATAGTTATATATTAGGACAATTGAAGAGAAGATCCACAAAACATTTAGAGACTTGGTTGTTATTTATGAGGAATGGATTCGAGCAACCCTTCAGGATCCAACTATAAACCATTAAAAAACAATCTGAAAAGCCCAGTGCTGGTGGCTCATGCCTGTAATCCCACTACCCAGGAGGCTGAGATCTGAGCATCACAGTTAGAAGCCAGCCTGGGCAGGAAGTTCTGTGAGACTCTTATCTCGAGTTAACCACTAGAAAACTGGAAATGGAGCTATGGCTCAGAGTGGTATAGCACTAGCTCAGGGACAATGCTCAGGTCCTGAATTCAAGCCCCACAACTGACCAAAAAAAGACAATATTAAGAGAATCTATGAATCCTGGCCTTTGTCTAGAAACTTTCTGAAGATGCTTTCTGATAACATTGAGAAGGTGCTACTATCAAAATTGATAGAATGAATAATGAGAAATGAGAAAAATTCTCTAGAGACAACAGTGGCACTTTGGACTATAGTCATGACTCAAAATGGTAGAGTACTTGCCTAGCAAACTCCAGGCCCTGAATTAAAACCCAGTACTGCTAGGAAAAAAATTAAATTAGTGCTATATTTCAAGCTGACTGTGGTGGCATATGCCTGTAATCCCAGAACTTGTGATCAAGAGTTTAAAGCTAGTCTGAGTTACATAATGAAAAACATAAAAGTTTTTTTTTCAAATAAAAATGAAGGGGAAGGGGAGTCATAAGAGGTAGGGAATAGGAGAAAATTAGGAGGGGATAATACTGTTCAAAAAGAAATGTACTCATTATCTTATTTATGTAACTGTAACCCCTCTGTACATCACCTTTACAATAGAAATTTGAATTTAAAAAACGAAACAAAGATTGTAACAAGAATGTGTTGAGTATTGTTTACTATCTCCCGTGTATTCTTTCCTTGTGCCTCACTAAATAATGGTGGAGTTAATGTTAGCTTCAACTCACTTCAAAGATTGGAAAGTTGGCAATACTTGAACAGCCTATCTTCAATGCCACCTTCACCCTGTAAACGTAAGTTTATGAACTTCAGAATTCTCGTTCTTGTACCCACAGGAAATGTGCTCTCTGCTCCCAGGAAGTCTTTCATTTCCTCTGGTCCTCGTTTCTACTTTCCTACTTTATGCCTTCTTCCCTTCCTCTGGAGATTTCTCTATCTGGCTTAGACTATAGGAAGCTTTCCCGCTCTTGCCTTTCCTTTCAACTGCTTCTCTACCACGGTTGGGTTGTAACGTTTGGGTTGATATGCCGTAATTTCTTTTTTTTTAATTTCATTTTTTTAAAGTTGTACAAAGTAGTTGCCACTAAGCAGAGCAGTTCATGGTCAATGTCTTGATCCATGTCACCTCGTTTAGCATTCTCACCCATCCCTCCCGCCCCACCCCTTCCCTCACTGTCATAATTTTAGGTTACGTATTGGTTTTTTTTTGTGTGCCATTTAACAAGGCAATTTGTGTATAACGTCTCTTGATCTGTGTCATCCCTTCAACATTTCCCTCTTTGACCTACTCCTTCCTTTATTTTTCTCAGTTCTGTGGCAGAAACTATGTATTCTTGTCAAAATTGAATCATGCGACATTTAAAATCTTCTGTGCTTCTACTGTCAGATCATCTCCTGGCTCCAAGTCTACACATATTTATCCTGCTCTGTTAAGCTTGCCGGCAGTCATTCTCAACAGCATTCACCTTTGCCAAATGGATCCCTTTTGTTTTCTGTCAAGAGGGATAGAAGAGGAAGGTGGGAGAAAACTAGGGAAGAGGGACTTGCTGTTCAATCAGCCTCTCAGAGCTATGAGCTGACAGCTGTTCTGTACTGACAGCTGGAATTGGGTGCCAGTAGTAGTTTGTTGTGGTGTTCCTCTTTCTTCTGGAACTCTATAGTCTCAGGATGTCACCACCAAGTCAGTTGGTGTCCTTTCCTACAAGTATGAGTTGCTGGGCAGCTGAGCCTGGGTCTTCTTGGAGATCTGGTCCAGGGCCTGCAGGACCCCACCTTTACTCCCTAGCCAGTATCTTCCTGGGTTCCCATACTGGATGTTTCTGATAGTTGAAATCTCTGCATTAATTCAGAATTCACTTTTTGCTTTATTAGTCCATTTTCCAATACTGGCACAATTGCTTTTCTATGTCAAATTCTCGCTGTTAAAATAACTTTTACAGCTCCATTTTTTTCCTGACTGGGTCTTGATTGCTACAGAAGTAGCAATTGATTGCCCCAGAAGTAATCACTGTTTTAAATTTGTATGTATTTCTCATTTACATTAATTTATCCCTACTTTAGGCATGTATGCCACAATTCATAAACATTATAAAATAGAAATTTTGCATTTAAGACATACAAAAATAAACGTATTCAATACGTATAATTTGCAGCTGGCTCTTATGCTTATTTTTAGAAGAAAGGTACGAGGTAAAACATAAAGATCTAACTGACTCATTTAAACTTTGAACAAACAATCCCAGTAATGGGTGCCAAATATCAACTTGGTTACTGATACAAACATTGGTCACAAGGAGGATTTTTGTTTACCTATCTTTGGGTTCACATGCAAGAACTTCCCAAGGGTATCATCTTAGAAGTAGATTTGCTATATGGTATGGGTGGGCATGTCATTCCAGTTCATTAGCTATTGCAACTGGCTCTATAAATACATCAGTTCTATATATGAATTTTGTTTCTCTGTATTCTTACTAGCTGTCATTTTTTTGCCAGTTGTCTCTCCAATCTGATGATGGTATAATATGCTATCTAAATTTTGTTTAGTTGATTTGCATTTTCCTGATTACTAATCAGGATGAACACTTCAAAAGTATGTTGGCTATTTGGGTTTCTTTTTCTGCATTTGCTCCACTTATTGGGTTCTTTGCCCTTTTTCTTATGGTGAGAAGTTGTTTTTGAAAAATGGATAGATGTCATCACAGGGTCTGCCTGGGCAGACCTTGGGTAGACCCTGGTATCAGCAGCAGGGGGAGGGAGCAGGCAGAGCTTGACAAGGAAGCTTGTTACATTTGCTGAGAATCACAGAAGGTTCAAGACCATCTTTCTCATTGAAAAAAATATTAACTTATTAATCAAAATTAATATTCATCATATTGAATGTTTATGATATTTATATAAAATGACATGAACCTTAGATAAGTCGTATTACTCTCAAAATAAATGTTGTCATTTAAAATAGGGACACATTTCTTGAGTACACATTTAATACATATGTATATATTCTGGATAGTAATCTATTACTTTTGTCTATTCTTTTGTCTCTATTTTTTTGTTATGTATTCTTTTGTCACACTATAGCTTGTCCTCACTTTGTTCTTTTCTGCCATAGAAAAGCTTTCACTATTAAGGGAGACAAATCTATCCATCTGTTTTTTTTTTAAAGAATGTTTACCAAAAAAGACATATAAAAGTTTGTATTGTGTGAGAACATTCTCCTACTACAGATCATTTAGATCATAAAAATATTCTGGTATTTTAAAGGTTAAAATTTTTTGTCTTAATAAAAAATATTTTGCTTTAGTCAGGTGGTGGTGGCTTATGTCTGTAATCCTAGCTACTCAGGAGGCTGAGATCTGAGGACTGCATTTCAAAGCCAGGCCAGGCAGGAAAGTCTATGAAACCCTTATCTCCAAAATAGCCACTATAAAGCTGGAAGTGGAAGTGTGGCTAAAGTGGTAAGGTACTAACCTTGAGCAAAAATAGCTCAAGGACAGCTCCCGGGCCCAGGAAAAAAGTTCTTAATGTCCTTGCATTAACTTCTGTGTATGATGCAAATTTGGAATATAATTTTTACCATTTTTGACATAGAGGGCCTTTGTCCTAGCCAATCTTATTCCATTCCATTGGTCTGTGTGATTAGCCCTGTTCCTGACATATTGTCAATTTCCATAGCTTTCTGATTTTCCTGCAGGGTAACAAGGGTGAGGGACTCATTATTTTCTTTAAACTTGTCTAGGTTATTTTCAGCTTCTTACTCTTTCAAGTAAGTTTTAGGACAAAAATTTCAAGAAAAATCCTTTTGGAATTTTGATTGGAAATGCTCTGCATTGATAAGTTAGTTAATGGGGGAATTTAAAATGTCATGACAGAGGAGAAACTTATTAACTGAGGTCTTCCTTGGTCTTTGTGACTGTAACATCGACATCACCCAGAATTTGATATTCTATCCTACATTTGCTGAATCTGGAAGATTTGTATTGCTAAAATTTAAGAAGAGCTCTAAAGCCATTTCCTTCTTCTTTCTAAATAAAACTTTAAAAAGCAATCATTGTCAGCATCTTTACAGTAAAATAAAATACAATAAATTAAAAAATGTTATGACCTAGAAAAACAATGTTTGTGTGTATGTGTGTGTGTGTGTGTGTGAGAGAGAGAGTTTGTGTATTGGTATTGGGCTTAGGTGATGTTCTAGAGCTTCTTTGGCTCAAGGTTAGTGCTCTACCATTTGAGCCACAGCTCTACTTCCAGCTTTCTCTTCCTCTTTCCCTTTCCCCCTCTCACATTCTCTCTCACTCTCTCTCTCTCTCTGTCCCTCTTTAGTAGTTTATTGGAGATAAGGAGCCTCATGAACTTTTCTACCCAGGCTGGCTTCAAACCATGAGCCTCAGATCTTAAGCCTAGGATTAGAGGCGTGAGCCACCAGCACCCAGCTGTTTACTTATTCTTAAAGTTACCTTTAAAATTGTATGATAGAAGAGGTGACATTGATTGAGAAGCTTTGTACTCGTAAATTGAGACAGGAAGACAGAGGAATGACTGGAAGATGAGAAAGTGGGGGCAGTGAGCACAGGGTTCTTTCCATTAAGGAGTTTGATGGGGAAGGGAGAGAATGATAGTGGATAAGAGCTGGCTAAAGTTAGAGTTAGAGGTTGTGTGTATTTATCAAGATGACAGGTAATTTGGAGAATATGGTAGAGAAAGTGGTGCGGAAAATGGAATAACACTCCCTCCTTCCAGCACAACTACTGGAGTTCCAGTTACCAAAGACCTCTTACCACCCAGTCTCTGCCCCTCTCCCAAGGCTCACTTGGCTTGACCTTTTTCCAGCATCTCTGTGCCTGTCACCTTTACTCTTTTTCTCTCTCTTCACAGTAGTTGACTCAGCCTAGTCTCTTGACATCTCAAGTGCACTGCTAAGCTTCTAATCAGTCTTCTCCAGGTGTCCAATCCTCTATAAAGTTCCTCTGTTTCTTCTGAATGCAAGTCAGGTCATGATACTATTTCATTGAAACCTTTTGCTAGGGCTTAACTGACAAAAGCTAAACTTCCTTGGACCACTTCCTTTCCCTGCTCTTCCCTTCCTTCTCTTGAACCTGGGTTCAAGCCAGTTGGGACAACCTGAAGTTCCCCACATCCCGTGCCCCTGCCTGTCTCTGTCTTTGCATTATCATTTCCTTCTACAGGGTGTCTCTCACTCTTTTGTTGGGTCTCATCCTTTGAGATCCAATCCAAATGCTTTTTCTTCTGTGACAATGTCCTTCCTACCCAGTCAGCAGGGACTCTCAACCATGGTGAGCCACATTTCTATGACTATATTACAACATAGTGTGGCAACAACTGTTTACCTTTCTTTTCTTTTCAGAGGAAAAGTAATTATAAGGAATTAATGAGGGCAAGTCCTGGCAAGACTTAATCTTAATTGTCTATGTATTTCCATCAACAGGCATGCAGTAGACATGAAATGAATGCTCATGGCTTGTTCAAATGGAAGACTTAAGGCGGTAGTGGAGACATTTATTTATAGTGTTTGCTCTTGTTCCTGTGTCTGCTTCCAATATTTGACCTGAGTCCTTTGGGATTACAGAAAATTCTCCCTCCCCCAGAAGTCCTTTCTAAAATGCTAATGGAAGCACTCAGCCTTGAATATTGAAATACCTCTTCTTGTTGGTAGATCTTTTAGGCTCTTAACTCTTGCCCTGTATCTGTGTCACTGCCTTCAATTCTAGTCACATGTAGGTTCCATCAAGAACGGGATTGTCCCTTATTTTTCCTCATCCTTTTCACAAGTGTCCAGTGCAATGCTTTCTCATGGAAGGCACTTGATTGTTGCCTGTTGAAGCAAATCAGCATTGGTTTAATTTAAGCCACAATGAGCTTTACAAGAATACAAGAGAGCTACAGATTCCTAAACTGGCTAGAACTGTTATATGGGTGGAGCATTTATGGAGGGAGAAGTATTTTCTATTTCCAAAAATTAGATACAGATTATTACAGAGAGAGGGGAGAGAGAGAGAGAGAGAGAGAGAGAGAGACAGACAGACAGAGAGACAGAGACAGAGGCAGAGGCAGAGACAGACAGACAGAGTCCATTCTTAGCCTGATTATATCTGATTATATCTGGATTTGGGGCTAAGCACTGAAGGCTGTTTTAGAAGATGTCAGAGGAGAGAATATGATTAAATCTTCCTGAGCTCTGAGCGATGCTGGGAGGAAATTTGTTCCCTCTGCTTCAGCTCCCTTGGCAGAAGCCTCATGGTTGAGGAGATCTCCGCTCTCACTCCCAGAGGCCATAGGGTTCCAGTCCAGCACTGGAGAGGAAGGAGGGCCTGACTCGCTAAGAACCATTAGCTTAAATGGAACACACTGAGCTCATGGTTCTGTGTTGGCCCTTAGCAGTCACAACAGCTCACACCCCATTCTAATTCTCACCCGCCCTCACACTGAAGAAGGGGTCCATTCAATATGAAATATGCCAACCACTGATGCTGCCTTTGCTATGCTCATGAAGCATCAGATATTTCAATCTTTTATATTGGATGCTATTAATTATCACATGAATATATTCACCAGGGACTATTTCAGAACTTGTCCTCCGTTCTTGTAATCAAGCTGGCACCCTTCAGCTCCTCTCTTGACTCTTCAAGGAATTAAGTTGTATTTGGCCCAAAGTGGCTTCTCCTGGGCTTCTCATCATATAGGAGAGGCAGAGTGAGGATAGAATGTCTCACAGTTCCTCTGACAGCAAGACAGAAGACCCAGCTAGGTGACTTTGGTTTTCTAGTACTGGACAATGCTTTTCATTGCAATGTAGCCTAGGTACATAGTCATTTTACTAGAAAGGGTTATCTCTAATTTAAAGAAATCCTGTACTATATTAAACAAAGCAAAGTTCAGATGATTATCTGGCAAAGGCTAGAAGAGAATAGCCCTTTAGGGCTTCCATTTTTCTTTCTTTTCACAGTAGAAATGAAAGGGAAAATTAAAGATAGGTGGAAGAAACCCTGTTCTCTTCATGTGGCTGAAGAACTTATTGAGTGATCACCAATCTCAAGAGAGGCGTGGGTATCTCTTTAAGGATAGGCAAGGGTCAGCTGACAGATATAACTCTGTGGAAGTATAATGACTGGAACTGACTCCGATGTTTCCTGTTTGTCTTTCTATCTCCACATTGTCCTCCTCCCATCTTGCCCCAGTCCTGGAGATTAGCCATTATTAGATAAATCAAGAGGGCTCTTTTTCCTTCTGGGTGTTGCTTGGTTTTACTCAAAGAAAAGCATCTACAACAAATCAAAAGGAAGGGGAGCCATAGGCAGGAAATTTAATCATTGGCTCTTCCCTGTGTAAAGTTGCTGGTGGACAGTAGGTTCCTTGGCTTCTGTCCTGGGATCCTCTCCTACAATTTCCTTGACTTTCTCAAGGGTTTTACACTGACTTCTTTCCTCTTCCTGTTATAGCAAGTGTTGGATGCATCACCATCCTCTTATTGGTATCTCTTATCTCTTGCCACACATGGTAAACAGACTCTTTGTTAAATCTGGCTAGAATTGTTGGCATAATCCATATTTCATATTGAATGGACATAGAGTTCTCCCTGCATTACCGTTTATGCCTGGCCCAGTCTGTCTGACACAGAAGTCATCTTGGAAGTACTAGAGCTAGATACTTTATACAGTGTGCAGGAATTGGAAGGTATTGGGGGGATGTTGAGCATGAAGCCAATCATGGAGGGGCAGGTAGTAAAAATCACTAGCTAAGCTGCAGGCCATTAGTAGTGGCTGGTACCTATCATTCCTGTGGCAAAGACATTACCTATCTGGCTTATAGCTATTGGCTCTCAGTCCCCAGGCATGGGTCCCATTTGTGATGAATGGAGTTATAAAGGAAGGAAGAGAAATGAGAGACTGGAATGCTCTACAGGGTCCAGGTGACCATCCCTGGGACACAGTAAAAAAATGCTTAGGGGAAAAATAATTAAAAGACTTGGAGTAATCAGATGAGAGGGGGGAAAAAAGATTCAAGGATGACCATATGTGACTATCAAGCTAAGATGGAACTCAAGAGGAGCTATCAAGAATAAAGGAGTCCACTTGGGAATCATGAATCTTTTTTTTAAATAAGTTTTTTTTTATTGTGAAAATACTGTACAGAGGGGTTACAATTACACGAGCGAGGTAATGAGTACATTTCTTATCAAGCATTGTTGCCTTCTCCTTTGTTTTTCCCCTACCATCCCTTCCCTCCCACCTCCACAACTACAGTTCCCCCGCCTCTCGCCTAAATTGTAAAGTTCATTTTTCTACATAGGGTCTTGTACATCCCATTGTTGCAATGGGTCCACCTGTATCCTTATTTAAACATTTTCTTTTTTCCCTTCCCCTCCCCAAATTATACCGACATCAAATACAGTGAAAGCAGGGGTTATACCATGAGGGAGGGACATACAAAGCAACAAAAAAATCATATGGTACCTTATAAATATGTTAGAAACAATAGCAAGAAAGAAATAAAAACACTTGTGTCCTTATCTTGGGGTTCATATCTAACCTTTTCTGCTTGTCCCAGACATATACAAGTTATTGCAAATAAGGGAAACCATGGGACTTATGTTTCTTTGGGCCTGGCTTACTTCACTTAATAGAATTTTTTCCAAGTCTTTCCATTTTCTAACAAATGGGGCAATGTCATTCTTTCTGATGGAGGCATAGAATTCCATTGTGTATATATACCACATTTTCTTGATCCATTCATCTACTGAGGGGCATCTGGATTGGTTCCATATCTTAGCTATGGTAAATAATGCTGCAATAAACATAGTTGTGCTGGTAGCTTTAGTATGGATCATTCGGGTAAATGCCCAAAAGTGAGATTGCTGGGTCATAGGGGAACTCTATTTGGAGTCTTTTGAGGAATCTCTATACTGCTTTCCAAAGTGGTTGAACAAGTTTACACTTCCACCAAAAATGCAGTAGGGTTCCCTTCTGTCCACATCCCCTCCAGCAACTGTTGTTATTAGAGTTCTTGATTATAACTAAATAATTATATGAAGTTCTTGATTAACTGGGGTGAGGTAGTATCTCAATGTTGTTTTGATTTGCATTCCTTTTATGGCTAGAGAGGCTGAGCATTTCTTCATGTGTCTATTGGCCATTCTTATTTCCTCTTCAGAGAAGTTTCTCTTTAAGTCTTTAGCCCACTTATTTATGGGGCAGTTGTTTCTTTGAGGATGTGTTGTTGGGGGATTTAATGTTTTGAGTTCCAAGTATATTTTAGATATGAGACCCTTCTATGTTGTATGGCTAGTGAAGATCTTCCAATCCGTGGACATTCTATTGATCTTGCTAGTTATGTCCTTTGCCATGCAGAAGCTCTGCAACTGCATGCAATCCCATTTGTCCAAACTTTTGAAATTTTCGACCTGTGCCAAAGAGACCTAGGGTTTCTCCTATTCAGTCCTGTAGTGTTTTCAGGGTGTCTGCTTTGACTCCGAGGTCTTTGATCCATTTGGAGTTGATTCTGGTGCAGGATGATATATAAGGATCTAGCTTTAGTTTTCTACAAGTGATGAACCAATTTTGCCAGCACCATTTAATGAAGAGGCTGTCTTTCTTCCATTCTGTTTTTTAAGCTCCCTCATTGAAGGGAGCTTATAGGTCTGTGGGTTCATTTCTGAGTCGTCAATTCTATTCCATTGGTCCTAAGGTTTGTTCTTGTGCCAGTACCAAGCTGTTTTGATCACCTTGGCTTTGTAGTAGAGTTTGAAATTTGATATTCCTCCAGCACTGTTCTTTCTGTTAAGGATTGTTTTTGCTATTTGGGGGTTTTTATTGTTCCAAATGAATTTTTGGATTGCCTCTTTGATTTCCTTGAAGAATGAGGTTGGAATATTGATAGGTATCACATTGAATCTGTAGACAGCCTTGGGAAGTATTGCCATTTTCACGATGTTGATCTTTCCAGGAGTATGGGAGGTTTTTCCACTTTCTAAGTTCTACTTTGGGGAATCATGAATCTTTGCATCTTGGGGCATACAAACTATGCAGGCCACAGGCATCTGTGCATGGAGGGAGAGCGATGGAAAGTTTTTTAAGGACCAAGAGAAGTCCAGAACCCATGGCCTCCTCCAATTCCATTTGGAGTTTGACATAAGTGAGTCCTCTTTGGGGGCCACAACTTCCAAATACTGACATAATTATTTTGTTCTTTTTCTCCTTTATTTTCTAATCAGCACCTATCAAGTATACTCAACGTGGGGTTTTTTTTATGACATGTTCATACACATGCTTTAACAGATGATCATTTGAATAAGCTACTTCCACCTAGATTCACTTATTTGTGCTGGGAATAGAACTTGGACTGGGGAACTGGGCAATGTTCCTTAGCATTTTTACTCAAGGCTGACACTCTACCACTTGAACCATGCCTCCATTTCTAGCTTTTTGATGGTTAATTATAGGTAGGCATCTCAATGCTGGTGCTCTACTGCTTGAGCCACACCTCCACTGCCAGCTTTTTGGTGGTTAATTAGAGGTAAGAGTTTCACAGACTTTCCTGCCTGGGCTGACTTCAGACTATGATCTTTAGATTTCAGCCTCCTGACAAGCTAGGATGTACAGATGTGAGCAAGTGGCATCCAGCCCTTTGTCCATTTTGTAATGTTCAATCCTTCATTCTTATTGATCTTTCAGGAAATCCTGCTGAGACATCTAAACTCAGGCAGATTTCATCTTATTGGTTAGATGTGTATGCAACCAAACATCTGTGCCCTGTCACCACTGAGTTATAAAGGACACAGATGTTCTTCAGCCTTGCCCTTTTTAGTCTCCCTAGCGTTTCCTGAGAGGCTACTGTGTACTGGCTGTGGATAGATGTGCACGTTCCAAAAATGCCACAATTGGGGTCTTTGCCCTAAAGGAGTAATGGATGGCTATAAGTATAAATACCAGGTAGTTCTTCCCTCCCACCTGGGATGTTTCTGAAAAATATCCAGGAGGAGGAAGTGTTTCAAAATATGCAGCCACAGCTTAACTCCATCAAAAGAGAGCTAGTTGGGTATGGGGGTTGGGAATATCTAGCCAGGGTGACAGAGGTGGGTGCTTGATCATGCTTTCTGAAGTTAGCACAGCTGCTAAGATGGGGTTGTATCTGTGTATAGCCTTGAAAGGCAGATTAGTGTTTGCTGCCAGGGGTTGGGAGGTGGGTGAGGGTGGAGATAGGGAGCTGGTATTCCTGCCAGGGTGAACAGTCTGAGCAAAGGTGAAGGTGTAGGAAGGCAGGCAAATGGCAGAGATGAGAATCCGATCACTGCACACAACTGCCTAAGGTTTTCTCTGTTTTTCCATTAATTAGCTGCGGCTCTATTATTAGAATAGTACTTGATTCTGGTAAAAAAAAATGTACACTGAAACAGAGGCATATAAAGTAAAAGGTGAAATTCTTTTTTTCCTAGACCAATTTTCCCGAGGGATCAAAAAGCCATTAAGACATCTGTGTATTTGTTTCCTCCAGGTTTTTTTTCTTGTACATCCTGATTTTTCTTTATTAAAAAATACAAATCAATGAGCAATGTCTACTCAACTTGTAACCTGTGTTTCTGATTTTAACAAAATTTAAATTACTCTCTGGCTCCTCTTCTCATTGCTACATAGCATTCCACTTTAACTCCTGAAGCCAGCCAAAAATGAAGGCTGTGTACCACATATCCAGAGACATCAATGCCAGCATTTTTCCATTGCAACTGGTGCTGAACCAATGTTCCTCATGTGTCTGAGTGGATGTGTCTGACTGGAAATGGAGTGGGTGGTCTAAGGCAGTGAGTGGTTTGAGTTTGCTGTCTCTTGTCATGCTCATTTCTACCAACCACACTCTTTTCTACACACACTACTAAGTGTGTAAGTCCTAAATACCTGGCTTTCCTGAGCTTGACAAACCAGAGAATTACTACACTGGATATTTCACAGTACCCTGGATACCACCAAGTGTACACCATCAGGTACGTGAACTCCAACCTGGTTGCTTTCTTTCTCTCTCAATTGAAAATTATATTTGAGCATCAATAACTTCTACTTCTTAGACAATGCATCTTCAATTAGAATAAAAAGAAAGAAAAATCTTTCAGACATTAACGAATCTAATTTCTTCTATGGGCTTCCTCTTGGATATTTCTTACAGCTTCTGACATGTTTTATTTATTTTCCTACCTTAAATATGTGAGCATTTTTAGTAAATTTTCATATAAGTGTTTTTTTCCTTAATACCTCCTTGCTACTTTCTCTTGATATCTAAAATCCTGTATTACTTCCTTAATTGAGTAATCAATTAATTAATTTTGAGTCATTGAGCTTGAAATGGGGGCTTGGGCACTGTTCCTGAGCATTTTTGTTCAAGGCTAATGCTCTACCACTTGGAGCCACAACACCACTTCTGGTTTTCTGGTAGTTAATTGGCAACAAGACTTTTCTTGCCTCAACTTGCTTTGAATCAAGATCCTCAGCTCTCAGCCTCCTGAGTAGCTAGGATTATAGGCATGAGCTATGGGTATTGGGCTATTTCCTAATTTTTTTTTTTACAGGGTTTTCTGGTCCTCTTATTTCTGCTTACATTGTTGTTAAGAAAGCTGAAAATAAGTAAGTAAAAAGAAAACCACTACAAAGAAAGAAAGAAGTACCATAAGTAGAAAGAAGTAGAAAAGAAGTACCATAAAAATAACATGAAGACAAGATTAGAGAGTTTTGAAGTTTGTATGTGGGATCTGATATTTAGATATACAGGTTGCACAAGATCTCTTGACCAGCTGACATTTGAGTAGACTCTGAATGATGTGAGGTTCACAAAGAAGGGAAAGGGTAGAGAGTCAATTAGGCAAAGAAGAGTGTGTGTAAAGGCCCTGCCCTGCGGTGGGATTTAGTTTACATGTTCGAGATCAGCTAGAAATCATTCTAGTGAGCCAAAGAGAAAAAAGGCAGCAGCCAGGTCATGGAGAATCTGAGTCAGGTTGGGCCAATCCAAGTGTTAAACTGAAGAGAGACAAGATCTAGCTTAAGTTTTTAAAAAGTGTTAGAAGGTCATTTTGGGGATATGTGTTACACTGACTGCTTCCTGATTTCTCTAGCATAGTCATCCAGAGCATTCTGTTTTACCACATGGTATTGCACAAACCAAATAAGTGAGCATTCAACTACTGGGCTGGCTTTTTGTTTTCTTTTATATATTTTTTTTGTTTTGTTTCTGGTCATGGGGCTTGAACTCAGGGCCTGGGACCTGTCCCTGAGCTTTTGTGCTCAAGGCTAGCACTCTGCCACTTTGAGCCACAATGCCACTTCTGTTTTTCTGGTCCTTGGTTGGAGATAAGAGTCTCATGGACTTCCCTTTTCTGGCTGGCTTCAAACTGTGATCCTCAGATCTTAGCCTCCTGAGTAGCTAGGATTACAGATGTGAGCCACTGGTGCCTGGCTGGGCTTTTTGTTTTATCTCCCCTCATGGTCCTTGAATTCATTTTTTCAAATGTAGCTTAATTATACCATTCCATTTAATGTTGGATGAAGTATTTTGAGTAGATCCATTAAAAGATCAGATGCCATTTAAAAAACAACCACACTTAGAACAGACCCAGATTGTTCAACATTCACTTACTCTCTCCAACTTTTCAGAGATGCTTGAAAGCTTCCATTCCTATGGAAATTGTAAAAGAAAAGCCATTTCAGATGAGTCAATTCTCTTTTTCCTTCTGTCTTCCATATTTAATGACAATTTTCTCCATGTTGAGAAACATTGCCAATAAAAGTCAATCTGAGTGAATTATAATTAGAGATATAGTCTCTGAGGTTGCCAAACCAGGCTCTTCCCAGATCTGCAGACATTTCTCTAGTTCTCTCTATTGGCAGATACAGACTTAGTTCTTGGAGGGCTTTTCTTCTTTGCACACTGGCTGAGGAGCATCAATTTAACTGCTGGCCAGTTCTATAACAGATGCAGCCCAGGCATTTTCTTCAGTCTCCTGAACCTTGTAATCTTCTGCACTTGGACCCCTTCTTACATCTTTGCTGACTTGCATAATGAATAGATGTCAAATCTCTCAGAAAGCACTCTCTTTCTATCTGATGGAATTCTGGATTTAAAAAAGTCCTTGCTGACTAAATTGAGTTCAGTGTAGGCATTTTGATTAACAGCAGAAATCAAGTCTAAGAGACTTGATTGTGAGAGCTCAATGTGAGAATACATAGCTGAATAGCCCAATCACATAGTACACACCCAGAGGTTGGAGATTGGGGGTGGACAAAGAGAGGAGAAATGGTTGAGGAAATGGTTGGGCAGTGCCTGGTGGCTTCTGAGCTGGTTCATGTACTGTGTCCTGTGTCCTGGATCAGCAATTTTTAAAAATATTTGTTATTGTAAAGATACTGTACAGAGGGCTTACAGTTACATAAGTAAGGTAATGAGTACATTTCTTATCGACCTTTGTTACCCCCTCCTTTGTTTTTTCCCTACTATCCCGTTCCTCCCACCTCCCTAATGCCTCCCTCCCTCCCTCCCCCAGAAGTTGTAAAGTTGGTTTTCAACAGAGTGTCTTGTACATCTCATTGTTACAACAGGTCAACCTACATCCTTGTTTCAGCATTTTGTTATTTCCCTTCCCCACCCCAAATTATATACAAGATGCAGGGCACTGGAATCAAATACAGTGAAAACACGGTTATACCATGGGGGAAGAACATACAAAAGAAACAAAAAAAATCACATAATACATTAAAAACAACAGTGACAAAGATAAATCCACTTGTGTCCCTATCTTGGGGTTCATTTCTCTTAGTATCATCTTGTGTGGTCATATGTACATAGCTTTTGACCTTTTCTGCTTGTCTGGTAAGATTATCCTAGATGTATACTAGTTATTGCAAATAAGGGAAACCGTGGAACCTATGTTTCTTTAGGTCTGGCTCACTTCACTGAATATAATTTTTTCCAAGTCCTTCCATTTCCTAACAAATGGGGCGATGCCATTCTTTCTGATTGAGGCATAGAATTCCATTACATACATACACACACACACACACATTATACATATATGTATATATATCACATTTTCTTGATCCATTCATCTACTGAGAGGCATCTGGGTTGGTTCCATATCTTAACTATGATGAATAATGCTGTGATAAACATAGTTGTGTGGACCAGCAGTTTTTTAGGAATTGCCAGCCATGCCTTTTCCTCTCAATCCCAACTCAGACCATCTATTGCTCATCTCAGAAAGCTTTTATGAATCCCCAGTATCTATATAATTAAGCATCAATTCTGGTGCATTTGATTCTTTAATTGCCTCCTCTTATTTTCACAGTCCAGAGTACATTTCTTAAGATTTCCAGCAAACCAGGAGAGCCATTGCTTTTTTCCTTAGTACTCTGAGCATTTCTGATTCTATCACTTGGATCACACTGACTCTACCAACTGGGAATGCCCTGTAGCATGGGTTTGATCTGTCAAGTTCTATTTATCTTTCAGACTTAGTTCAAAGGCCATATTTTAAATGAAAAATTAAAAAAAATCCTTTCAGTTTGGATGGGCATCATTAAGCAATCATCACATTTTGCTTTTGTGCTAGTCCTGAGGTTTGAACTTGTGAATAGCTTAGTTTTTTCACTAAAAACTTGTGCTTTACATCTTGAGCACTTACAGATTTTTGGTGGTTAATTGCACATCAGAGTCCCATATATATATATATATATATATATATATATATATATATATGTATGTATGTATATATACATGTATTATGCATCACATGTATATAGTGTGTGTTTCTTTTACATATATTTAGTATATAAACTTGTAGAGTCTCTCTCTCTGATGCTAGAAACTACCTATGGGCAAGGGATTGAAGGCAGGGGTCATATACAAGGTGCCTGGGGTGTGATATTTAATTCTTACACTGAATTAAATGAATTAAGAGCCTTATCCACAATAAGCAAATATTTCCATCACCTTATGTGGCCATCTGAAAAGCATTTAACTTTCGTGGTTCATATCAGTCTCTGAGAGAGTACCTCATAAGTTTATCTCCTGGAACATCTAGTTTTCACTTAGCATGAGAATGAAGTAAAAATTAATTGAATATATATCTATATATACACATATATAATGTACATATATGTGTGTGGTCTGAAAATAAAAGATGTCAGGCAAGTATAGATTGTTTTATAGCACAGTGCCTAAATTCTTTGCTGGATTGAATGGAATGAAAACTTAGTTGGGTATTTTTTTTCTTACTGGGCTATTTGAATTGCATGGTAATAGAAATCCTATTGCCATTGTGGGGCACATCCTCTGTGTCAAGTGAATTTGCCAGGAAATTTTCTGGGAATGTAAAAAAGGAGACATTTCTTTCATTTGAGACACTTAGTATCCAGTGAGCAAGGCTATCATGTAAAAGACAGTTCTATCTTATCATGAGAGTGTAGAGGACTGCGGAAGCATAAGGAATGGTACTTAATCTATGTAAATGTTCAGGGAGGACTTTGTGAGATGGTTTTTAGGTTGGGCCTTGGAGGATGCTTAAGTGTTGAAGGTTACTCAGAAGACAGGTGAATACAGGTAGAGTTGGTATTCTGAGCACATGGGATAATACCATCAAACCCCAGGGAATGAGGCTACCTGATGTGCCTGGGAAGTTGCCAGGCATTTGGCCTTATTGGAATGTGTAACAAGGTTGGAAATGATGAAAACTGTCATGAAGAGAAAAGTGAAGGGCTGGAATTTCCTCCTGTTGTCAAAGAGGAAAGGAATGTCTTGGCTCAGATTTGACTCCTGTGGCAACCAAGAGGAGAGCTTTGGGGAGGCCACCATTGGTGGCAGAGGGGTCAAGTAGCATGCTATCTAACTATTGAGGCAGAGCAGCAGTAGCAGAGAGGTAATGCTTTTGAGAAATAATTAGCAAGATCACCAGAACTTAGTGATTGGTGCGTATGGGGTAGAGGGTAAGGAGAGAAAGGAGACAAGAGGCCCAGCTTTGTGCGTTGAGGAGTTAGGTGAGGGAGGTCACTACAGATAGAATGAATAACTCATAAGGAAGAGAGCTTTGGAGTAGCAAGTGTGGAAGTGATGAGTTTAATAGTGCATGTAGTAAATGTGTGGAATCTGTGCTATGGCATCTGAGGATTGGTGGGTAAGTTCAGTTAGACCCATAGTGCCATTTATTAGTGACTGATGTGGTCATCAAACCCTTGTGAGAAAATGAGATAGCCCAGACTCATGTAGAGGGAGAGAAACTCATAGGACAAAGACAGAGAACCCTGTTATTTCTGGGGTGGCAGGGGAAGAAAACACACATGAAAGACAGTCCAGAAATGTAGGAGAGGAAGCCCAGAACAACATCGGAAAAGCCAGAGTGATTCAGAGGTTCAGTAGGAAGAAAGTATCTATTACCTAGTGGAACAGAAAAATAGAATAAAACAACAACCTGAATGTGCTCATTGGATTCGACTCTGCAGATGTTAAAGGGGACCCCTGTGGTAGTGGCATTTCAAAGAGGTGGTTGGGACCAAACCCAAATTCTGGCCACTGAGACATGAAGAGGAATAAGGATGTAGAGGCAGGAGCTACATCATCCTTTCAGTAAGATGCTTAAGAAGGCAAGGAAAGAATTGCAGATGGAGGGCTGGGAAGATGGCTCAGTGGTAGAGCGCTTGCCTTGCATGTCTGAGGCCCTGGGTTTGATTCCTCAGCACCACATAAGCAAAAAGAAAAAAGCTGGAAGTGGCACTGTGGCTAAGTGGTAGAGCACTAGCCTTGAGCTGAAGAGCTGAGGGACAGCACCCAGGCCCAGAGTTCAGGCCCCATGACTGGACCCCTGGAAACCCCCCCCCAAAAAAAAGAATTGTAGATGGGGCCAGAGGTGGGTCCAGGAATGAAAGGATTATTTTTCCCTGGAATGGATTTCTTTTTTGGATACAGAAACATACTTTACATAGCAGACACGTGCTCTTCTCATTTCACTACCATGGTACACTAAAATGCAAGTTAATTTTTCTACGGAACCAATTTATCTCAAGACTTCATATTTCCAGTGGAAAATAACCTATCGGTTTCATTCAGGGTCTTAAATAACTCAGTGTCATTTGTCATTTAATTTGCCTTTTCACCCCTGAATCCAGGGTGGATTCTAAGGTCTAAGGAAGTGGGTGGGTAGAGTTCCTGGTTATTTATCATCTACTTACACCGCAAGTCACTGAAATGTCTGCATTCCTATCTTTTGGGATGCCTCGTTTTCATTCACCGTAAGTACTCTATAAAGGTGTATGTTCTTCACCTGACTTTTGAGCCACTTCCCACACCTATTTCCTTTGCCTGAACCCTCTCTAGGATGGGAAGTTTGGGAGGTGCTTAGGTTGATCCAAGGTAGGGCAGGAGACTAGCCATGTTCATTACTGCCATGAGGAGTGGGAGAGGGGGATGCAGGAAGTTATACAAGGATCAGACAATGAAGAGGATTTGCTGTCCAATGCAATCTTCACCTTGGTAGTGATGGAGAGAAGACAAACAGAGGTATTGACATGGGATTGGCACCTACCATAATAATTGTAAGTTTTCTTGACACGGAGGACATTTATACTTGTCAGCTGAGGGAAAAGAAGGAGAAGAGAGAGAAGGGGTATCCATGGGATACTGAGGATGGAAGAGGGAGGCTGGTAAATGGAGCAAAGCTCGGAATACCATAGAAAAGAATGTACCAGCCTATCTGGCAAAAAGGCAAGGGACTAGGTCAGGCATGTTGAGACATTGTAATAAAAGAGAACCCAAGAGCTTGGGGGATAGGATGAACACGGGCAGCCTGCATTTGCAGGGTAGGCAATATGAGAGGGAGTGAGGTGGAAAGGACATGGGAGGTGGTACAATAGTGATGGGGGTTTGAAAGAGGCTCTATGGAGAGTGGGAAAGAAGGTTAAATGGCCTCATAGGGGCGAGTGGAAGATCTGCCTAGTCACGGTCAGGACTTAACAAGCCTATGAGTCACCATACAGATATGTTGTTCAGGGCTAAGGAATCAATATCATCATTAATGTCATCACCATCACCCCCCATCATCATCATCATCTATGTGTTACAAAATGTCCTCAGCATCTTATAATACTTTGTAAACAATACCATTTCCCTTCATTCACTTCATTCAATACCATTTTACTTATAGCTGTGAAGCAGACGTTCCTTCTATTTTACCCATGAGGTTCTGAGGCTAAAGGATTTATTCAAGTTCACATAGCTACTGGACAGTGGAATCACTAACCATCTCTCTCTGCCTCCATGTGGGGGACACATACTAGCCACATTAACCTGTGTGCAGTGGAACTGGGTTACAGGGTAGAGCATGCTTTAACTCCAAAGTAAACCTATTCAGCCAGAGGGCAAGAACCTTTCCATGTTCCTGAGAGCATCTGTGTTGTTGATGATGATGGTGAGATGGCCCCGACAATGTATTCTACAGTAGATATGTCAGAGATTGTAGTTGGAGTTACAGAACCAAGGCCAGCAACAGCCTATGCAGAACACCTCTCACATGTCTTGTACTTGTACAAAGTACCTATAGTTTAGTTATTCTGAGAGTCTAGCCCTGAAAAGCTAATATTTTGTGTGCCATGGTCTGGAAGGAGAGAGGGTTATTAGAGTTTCTTATTTCCTATTCTTCCTTCCCACTTTCGTTGGGCACTTTTGTGATCATGGGAGCCAGAGGTTAAGTTTTCTTGACCCCTTGCAGACTACAATCTCCTCTCAATCAGCACTATCAAGTGGATGGCTGAAAGCTGCTGTTAGCCTGATTGGAGTGTGGGCCCTTCCTGCCTGCCAATGTCTCCTTGCTGGATGTGTATCCCAATTCAAGTACATTTACTGCTTGGCTACATGTTTTGAATCATAGAGTTCCACTCACTCTGACCTCATCACCTCTCATTTCTATGAAGTTGGAATCAATTTTAGGAAAGAAACTTTCAGTTTAGGAATTTTCAATTACAACAGTTATTGCTTCCTTGGCACAGAAATGCACTTTCTCCCGTTTTTGTGTGTGAAAGAACACAGGATTTTTCATCTCTGAATAAGTATATGATTAGTTTTGTTGAGAGTTTGACTCTCAAAAAGCAGTTTTGTGCTAATATTTATATAAAAGTGACAAGTGGTGGATCAGGAAATCTAGAGGGTAAATAAAGAATATGTTTTTGAGTATGCCACATTCAAATTTTAAAGTGGTTAGTATCTGTTTTATTGAGCTAGGTACACAAACACTGCTATCTTCTTTGATAGAAGTATGATTTTTAAAATTAGCAGTATTTAGGGGTGTTTGGAGCCAACATGTCAAAGGTAAATATCCATAGATGCTTCCAGAAGGGAGAGTTCACTTGAGCACAAATCCATTGCAATGTCAGGTCTCTAGGCATTTAACTCTTGGTCTTATACAAAGAACTTGAGACTTGCCTATGTTTTCCTTAAAATGAAGTCCTTCCAATTTGCTTTCCAGTTACCTCTATTTGTCATTGATAGGCATGAAACAACTTTTAGCAAAGAATGTGAAAATTCAGCTCACATATATTTGCCTTATGCTTCTTTTCTGAAGATATTGTGTGCTATGGAAATTTAAAAATGCATGAACAGCAGTCTCTGCCCTTCAAGGAGTCAGGGTTTAGTGTCAAGGACACTGGAGTATGAGAGATTATTGATTCTAGAACATAGACTACTTTCCCTTTCATTGTCTTCCAGAAACTTCCCTTTCCCGACCATATGAGGAGATGACGTATTGGACTGGTGGATATTAGAGAAAGAGCTCAAGTAAGCGTGCTCTGAAATGTGTTAAGTTTAGTGGTGCTGGCCCTAGCTCTCCTGAGCAAAGGCTATGTGTTTGCTGCTGTCTACCATCATCCAAGGAGTCATACTAGCAGTTTTCTTTGCCTCTTCAACAATGACAATTTAATTATGGTAATATAATTATGATAATTAAATGATAATTTATGATAATTTAACAATGATTTGTCAGTGGATGCCTGCCTAAATTGTTTGTCTACTTCTCACCATACACCAAACTCAAAAGGGGCAAGAGAAGAGTTAATGACCTACTAAAACCCCAATGAAGGCCATTCAGGAGGAGGAAGCCATGTTGTTAAATCAGAGTAGGGATGTAAAAATACATAGAAAAAAGTACATAGAGATTCTCTCATCTTGAAGCAAAGTATATGAACTATAGGGAAAAGGCTGAGTCACTTCTCATTTTATTGATCAGTTATTTTGAAAATTCTGCATACAAACATTGCTATCTTCTTTGATGTATGAGTAGTTTATTGGAGACAAGAGTCTCATGGACTTTCCTGCCTGGGCTGGCTTCGAACCCTAATCCTCAAATCTCAGTTTCCAAAGAAGCTAGGATTACAGACGTAAGCCACTAGTGTCCAGCACTTCTTGCCTTTTTTTTGAGAGGAGATCTTACTCTGTAGCCTAGATCTCAACCTTATAACCCATTCGCCTCAGCTCCCTGAGTGATGGGATTATAGGTATGCACCTCCACACTTGACTTGCCAGCTTTTTTGCTGATGCAAACAAAATTGTGTGATTAAACAACTCTAAACTCATTGGCTTATGACAATCAGTATCTATTCATTATTTGTAGGTCTGAGGATTGACCATGATTATAGTGTGCTCTGCTAAGCTGGGCATGTTTTCTCACTTTGAAATGAATTCTTTTTGATAGACAGCAGGAGAACAAAGGGACAAGATGAAACCCCTGTTACTTCTCACAGCTCAGAAGCAGTGCACTTTCCTATCTGTATGCACATATGATTGGTAAAAGCAACTCATGAGCAAGTCCAAGGTCAACAGGTCAGGAAAGAATTATCTACCACCCACAGTGAAGCATGACGGGGACCTAGACAAATGAAAGGACCATGATCTCACATGCTACATTTGTCTTGCATGTGGAATCTTCAGCTGCTGTTTGCCACAACTAATTCATTTATTTCACTTGAATTTAATAACGTTATGAAGATATTCATGATTCCTTGATTTACTCTCCTGCTATAAAGTACCATTAAAAACCCTTTTAGGTGAATATTACCACTGAAACTACATGGGTAAGTGGATAAGTTAGTTCAGTATCTTATTCATAAACTTCTGATAAAACCAGTAAGGTTGGGAATATTCTTTGCAACCAGAGACAACTTATTTATTAATCTTAAGAAATCTAGGCACTAAATGACTACTCTTTGAAATATACTCCAGTTTGCCTCCTTGATTTCTGCCTCCTAGAATTCTTATATTAACATATTATTCAGCTTTCCATCACAATGACAAAATGCCTATGGTAATAACCTTATAGGAAAATGGGTTTATTCTGACTTGCAGTGTTGCAGTGCATGGTTGGATGACTGTTTTTTGGGGGACCAGTGGTCCCAATGCACATCCTGGTAGGAAGTTACAGAAGAAGAAAATGCTTACTTCATGACAGCCAGGAGAAGGGAGACAAGAAGGAGCTGAAGTTCCAATATCTCCTTCAAAGTCATGGTAATGACCTAAGTTCATCAAAGTTTGGCCTCATCAAAGTTTCTAGTACTTCCAACTAGAACCATAGTCAGGTAACTGAGCCTTTAACACCTAGGCCTTTGGGGGACACTTATTCATGTCATTAACACCTTGTGATCCGTCTACTTTAAGTGTGAGGAGAGCCTATGGCTTGCTTTTAACCTATAGCACATGATAGGGGTGACTAGGATAGATAAAACTATAATCTTTTTTAAAATTGTTGGTCATGGGGCTTGAACTCTGGGCCTGGGCGCTGTCCCTGAGCTCTTCAGCTCAAGGCGAGCGCTCTACTACTTCCAAGACTATAATTTTTTTATACAAGGAGACTAGAAGACTAGACTTGGAAGAAAGAAGCAGCCATACTGGGAAGGTCAACACAGCAAGAAAGTAGGAGTGGCTTTCAGCCCAGAGTCAGCAAGACACTGAGGTCCTCTATCCAACAGCTCACAGGAATTGAATATGGCTTGGAAATAGATCTTTATTCCATGAGTCTGAAGATGAGATTTAAAAACTAACCCTATGGATAGGATCTTCTGATACCATGATTACCTTGTACCCCTGATGACAAAACTGAAAAAAGTCAATGGGCATTGCTTCAAGCTGCTCATGTGTTCATGATATTATGGAGATCTGGAAAACTTCAATCCACCATCCATTTCAGAGTATCAAACATACATTGTCGTGATTAATTCATATTACCTGCCTTGTCTATTACTTCACTTCATTTTGATTTCCCATTTTGTTTCAGTTGGCTGAGTCCTTATGTTACCATGAGGGGTTTTGGGTAGTTGGTGGATTGGCCAAAATTCCTTTGTGTCAAATGTGCTCTTATAGACAGGATTTGTATCTAGTTGATATTTTTTAAATTATATTTTTATTATCTTTAGTTGTACAACGGGGTTACCATTCAACTTGTTCTATTCATTTGGGCAATGCCCAGCCTTAGCTGTGGTGTCCTGTCAAGATTGTTGCTGCTAGAAGAATATTAAATGTTTCCTGGTAGGCCCGGGGCCCCTTTGGTTCATGTGGTCATCCATGTCTGGTTTTCAGCTTGATTCTACAAGCCCCTTCACCCATAAATCTTTTAGTAAATTCTTCCTTGGTTTGTTTGGTTTAGAAAAAAATGTGCGCTTGTATTTAAAGATACATATTTGTTTCTTCATGTTAACTAGTAAACATTTACAATATGCTTGGCATATGGGGTACACAGAAGGACAGAAATGATGCTGGCCCTCAGGAAGCTTACATGTGTAAGCAACAATTAAATAGCTGCAAAATTATGCATGTAACTGAGGATGTGGAGGAAATAAATAGGCACTGTGATCTAGTCTAATCAGAGACTCTTCTCCATAAAGATTTTCCAGGAGTTAGCACTTAAGCTGTGATTTAAGAGATGAAAAGGAGTTAATATATTGCCTAACTCCATCAGTTCAGGGGTGAGTTCTTTAATGCAAAACTAAATTTTCTTATGAGCATGTATATGCGTATGTGTATAGAAGTAATACAGATAAGAATTGTAATAGAAACTCTGTTCAGAAATGGATTCTAAGAAAAAATCTTTGGGGTTCAGAGGACTGAAAAAATATAATGAGTAACAAGAAGTATCTATACTTGGAATATTATGATAAATTGGATAGACATAGCATGGTGGAATAGTATGTTAGCAATGTGAAGTTGGATATTGAGTTTTCTATAGCAAGTACTGATCAAGTATGTAACAAGACTCATATTTAAAAGAGCAGATTCAGGTGATTTCTGATAGCTCTGGGCAGCTCTGTCTCCAGCTGGCACCTCGGTATTATATCTCAGCGGTTGCTCTGCTGGATTTTATTAAGTTATAGATAACTCATACCACTGTGGATTAAAATCTTTTGCTTCTGTCACTTTTGTAACACATTGCATTTAGATCAGAGGCTAGAATGTCTTCTGAGTGTTGCCAAGTAGGAAATGAAGAGTTTTCTCTTATTTTGGTTTGAACTCATTTCTTTCTAATTAGTTTCTAGAGTGGTTGTCTTTTAGGCATTTCTGTTGATGGCAACAATCTTTCTCTGAAGGTATGTTTAGATCTGAAAGTGTATCTGTCTTGAGAGCCTGGCACTATTTTAAATGTAAACATGTGCTTTGTGAGTGTTGCTGGAAAAAGACGATGGAGATTGGTATGCATAGATTCTGTGTGTGTGTGTGTGTGTGTGTGTGTGTAGGGGATGACACTGGGAAACTTGGAGAAAGAGGCAGAAAAACAAAGAGGGGAGAGTGAAAGATGGATGTGTGAGAGACAGAAAAATTACAAGAGAGCCAGGAAGTGACAGAAGAGAAGGAAAAAAAGAAGACAAGATCCTCAACATTTGAATTGTCCTACCTTCCTCCCTGTCCTTCTTACCATCATGAAATGAGCAGCTCTCTTCCTGACACAGAAGACCACAGCACAGCAAGGAAACAAAGCAACCACAGACTGAAATCTTGATTCAAAAGGGAGAGAGAGACAGACAGAGGCAGAGGCAGAGATAGAGAGACAGAGAGAGACAGAGACAGAGAGACTGAGAGAGAAAAAGAGAAATGAGGTGGGGATTATTTTGAGCTGAAGATAACTGAGAAACAGCCCTTCTGAAATAAGCTAAGGCCAGGGTATGCATGGCCATTAATTTCTTAAGTTGTCTTCCAGGAAAATGTTCTAAGCCTTTCAGTAATGACTCTTAGTTTGTGGCACTGGTTTTTCAAGAATGGATGCAGGCAGATGTTAGTTGCTGGGTCAATGGTGTCACATGCTCCTAATAGAACTGAAAGAGGAATGGCATGCAGTCAACAAGCAACTTCTCCCTTCCTATGATATTCTTCCACTTCCAACCAATAGGAGAAGCAGATTTGAGGTTATAGCTCTTGGCCTCTTTGCCAGTGAGCAGCCCAACAAACATTTTTTTTTCTGGTTTCTAAAATCCCACTGCAGAGAATCTTATGCATAGAACAGAGCAGGAGGTGGGTTACAAGTACCTAGTGACGTGCTGAGCTCCCAATGCCCCAGGCTCCCCATACCAAGATCCACACCAGGGATTGACATGACACGATGGAAATATATTTCAAAAGGGATAGGTACCCCAACTATTAGGTTGTAGCCCTGGTTGCCAGGCTCAACCTAAAGGAAAATGGACCTATGGCTATGTTTCCAAAGGTGCCAGGCCACAAACTCTCAGCTGGCCCTGAGAGAATCTGCAATGTATCAATTACTAGGGCAAGTCTCCACTGATCTCACCATGGTTATTTTACCACAAAGAAGCTCATTTCCATTTGGGTAACTTGAGATTACTTAGGTAAGGGAGACCTTCACCACCCAGCTCTTAGAATGTCTTGTTCTAAGACATTCTGCTTCCACCTGGGATGGGAACACAGGAGGGCTTCTGGAGTGTTGTGGTTATACTTGGTCTTAGGATCCCTATGACACTAACCTCTGGTCAGACAGTGTTTTGCCCCTTGATTTTCACAGAGCTCCCTAAGCCCCTCGAAATCTTTCAGTGAAACACGTAAGTCTTCACATTGGCTTTGTGTACTGAGATGAATGTTGTCTAGAATATTCCTGAACATATGGGTGCAGGGAGTGAGGGGTGTTGTGTCTGCTGCTCCTGCAAATCTTTATGAGGCCAGGCTGTGAATGCACCATCTCCTTAACTAGATAAGGGATCTTGCTTTTTACTGAACTCATATTCCTATGGTGTTGCATTGGAGCATTTTTGTTGTGTTATGTTTTTGCAGATCTTTTTTTTTTTTATTTGTGAAGATACTGTACAGAGGGGTTACAATTGCATGGGCAGGATAATGCGTACATTTCTTACCAAGCATTGCA
>NW_012267217.1:25857844-25860492 GCF_000151885.1 Dipodomys ordii | reverse complement strand
GCTAGGCATTCTAATACTAGATTGAAGAGAAGTGGAGAGAGTGGGCATCCTTGTCTTGTTCCTGAGTTAAGAGGAAATGGCTTTAGTTTTTCATTGCAGATCTTTTTTTCTGTGTTAGAGATGTGACTCAAGTTCTTGTGCATGCTAGACAAACACTCTACTGAGCCCCTGTTGGGGCATTTCTGTAGGTTTTCCAGGTAGGAAAGGAATTGCTGTGCATGTATTAATTTCCTTAAATAGATACTATCCATACCTTGCTAGGTGTTCTATCCATCCTTGCCAACACCTAGAACATCATTGCTTGTCTGCCTGTTGTGGTTTTCATATTTATTCCCCTGATGATTGGCAGGTTGGGCCTGTCACATGTCAGTTGATCATTAGAAGTCCTCATGTCTCCCTCCCTTTTTCATTAAATCTATTTCCTTATTTTGAAGTTACTCTTCTATCCATCTGAAGTGCCTCAAATATTTTTCCATTTGTATTTGTTTAGTAGTTTCTTTTGATTTTTTAAAAATGTTTTTTGATTTTAGTGCTTTGCCAATTGCTTGTTTAAGGACCTGTTTTGTTTTTCCATTTCTATCAATAGCAAACTGACATAAAGCTCAATCAAGATGATTAAATATTGAAACAAACAATGTTTGAGCATTGGTTTCATTGGCCTCCAGGTGCATGGAGCAGTGAGCCCTTACTCAATGACAATTTCTGGCTACCCCAGTTGGGGCCTTGAGTCCTTCAGCTGCCTGTCCAAGGTTCTGTGATCCTGCGTGGGACATGGCTCTCATTGCCATTTGGACTGAGGTAAGGCTGGAAAGCTCAGCTTCTAACCTGGCTTCCCTGCCTCAGTGCTGCCAGACCGCAATAATAAACTGAACTTTTACAAAAAGAACCTGCTCTGGAAACAATATGTTTCTGGCTGAGTAAGCTTATAAGGTATTGGGCTTTGAACTGTCTCTCTAGTTTAGGAACGTAAATTATCCCTCTGGTTTGACTTTTCTGGGTAAAATAATTTCTTTAGGAGTCCTGGTTTATTCTAGCCTCCAGAATCTGGTTTATAGGCAAAATAATAAGGTTTTTATTTGAGGGCTCTTCACAGTTTCAAGAAGGAGGAAGAAGAAGAGGAGGAAAAGAAAAGCAAATTGGCCAGACACCAGTGGCTCACACCTGTAATCCTAGCTACTCAGGAGGTTGAGATCTGAGGATTGCAATTCAAAGCCAGCCAGGGCATGAAAGTCTGTTAGACTCTTATCTCCAATTAATCACAGGAAAGGCCAGAAGTAGTGCTGTGGCTGAAGTGGTAGAGTGCTAGCTTTGAGCAAAAGGAGCCCAGGGACAATGCCCCTGCCCAGAGTTCAAGCCCCCCTCCCCCCGGGACTGGTGGGGAAACAGGAGGGAGGGGTGCGGGGGGGGGGGTTGAGAAAAAAAAAGGAAATTCTTTGAGATAACTGATAAAAATCATTTAATCTGAAGCAGTTGCCAGGGTTGCAGTAGGAATAATAGAAGAATCTTTATTCTCTTTTCCTAGTTCTGAATTAAAGAAATAAGCCAATTCCCTGTTCGAGGGACCAGGGGCTTCACGGAAAGGATCCTGGCTCAGGACTAGGTTATTAAGTCAGCAGCGATACCTGAGGTCTATTTTGAAAGTATGATGGGAAATAAGGAGTATTTGGGGGTGTGATTCCTCAAAAGTACTTATTTCCCTAGTCCTGGAGGAGTTGAGCACTCCAGGCTCTATGTGTGTAAATTCCTTCTATCTGCTGAGGAAGTTAAACAATAAACAAGGCCAAGAGGCCTAAAGCCCTGCTTGAGCTTTAGCACCTGAAGTCACTAATCCCTTCTAGAGCTTCCAGAAACATCTGTTCAGCATTCCATTCTCTTCTCCCTACCTTCCCTTCCACTTCAATGAATCCCTTTTAAGCTTCTTTCCTGAATATTTGTCAGGCTATTTCTTTTAATTTTTTTTGATGTTTTTGTTTTTACTTGCTTTTAGAGACACCCAACTTCTAATCTTTGAAACATTTCTTCTTTAACTCACTATGCCACTGGACTTAAAAAAACACATTTATTAGATAGTATCATTTAATTAAATTGGAGGCAACCATAATGTAATGGATGTTTATGCACCAGATGCCATGCTAAGTGTGTGGCTGAGGTGATAAGAAAGCCAGCCATGGTTCTTCAGACCCCAGCAGGCCAGCAGTTTAATGGAAGAGACTTGTGTTATCCAAGCAGACACTGTGCACAGTGCTGTATATGCTCAGCAGGGAAGGCTCCTCTCAACTTGAGAGAAAAGACTTGGAGCTTAGTAAGTGGTGGGAGAAAGAAGTAAAGACAGGGCCTGGGGAGGGCTTTGTGGGGAAGGTGTGGAGTGAGCAAAGCATGGTGAACTTCACATGTGGATGGAAAAGTATGATTGCAACCTGCAGGGAAGGAGGGGCTAAGGGGAAAGGTGGGGACAGTGCTTTTATATAAGCAACAGGGAGCAGTATTATGATCTACTTTTTTTTGGCAGGGGTGGGGGAGGGGTCCGGTCATGGGGCCTGAACTCTGGGCCTGGGTGCTGTCCCTCAGCTCTTCAGCTCAAGGCTAGCACTCTACCACTTGAGCCACAGGGCCACTTCTGGCTTTTTTTCTTTTTGCTTATGTGGTGC
>NW_012267217.1:25813731-25857794 GCF_000151885.1 Dipodomys ordii | reverse complement strand
CCTGAACTCTGGGCCTGGGTGCTGTCCCTCAGCTCTTCAGCTCAAGGCTAGCACTCTACCACTTGAGCCACAGCACCACTTCCGGCTCTTTTCTTTTTGCTTATGTGGTGCAGAAGAATCAAACCCAGGGCCTCAGGCATGCAAGGCAAGCGCTCTACCACTGAGCCACCTTCCCAGCCCCAAATAAATTCTAGCCAGGTGCTTGTGGCTCACACCTGTAATACTAGCTACTCAGGAGGCTGAGATCTGAGGATCGCCGTTTAAAGCCAGCCCCAGTAGGAAGTGAGACTCTTATCTCCAATTAACCACCAGAAAACTGGAAGTGGTGCTGTGGCTCAAGTGGTAGAGCATTAGCCTTGAGGTGAAGAGCCGAGGGACAGCACACGGGCCCAGAGTTCAAGCCCTACAGCCCACCTAAAAAAAAAAAATCTATTACCTGTGATAAGAAAGGATTGGATGACACATTAGGTGAAAGATACAAGTTAGATTTGCCAGGATTCCTGTGAGTAGTGAAGTGATTTGAACTGGGTAGGGATGTTGGGGGATGGACTACAAGGCTCAGAAGTATTTAAGACCTAGGAACAATAGGATTAAGTAGTTAGTTTAGATGCTGAGGGTGAGGAAGAAAGAGTTCTAGGGTAAAGAAAGAGGAAAATATACTTAAGAGAAAGATGAAGAAATCAGCTTCAGAAATGTGCTTGAAGGGTCCTGGGGTACTTCTGGTTGACTAGAAGTCAGCTTGATTTATAATAAAAGGAGATCAAAGTAAATTGAAGTAAATGAGACCACCCTAGGACTTATAGAGAAAGAGAAAAAAAATATTCTAGAGAACGAGGAAAGTTAAAAGTTGGTCAAAGAAGAATAAAGTTTCAAGAAAGGTAGGAAGACTCAGTGTAAAATGCCTTTAGTTCTATGTGTTAAAATTGATAGAGATGGTTATTTTGACAAATGAGTGGAGTCATTGTTCAAATGACATCTAGAACTTTAATTTCTTGCTGGTGCTGAGAATAATATTACTGAATGAAGATTCACAGGTATACATTTTAAAGTATGTCAAAATATTGATCAGATCTGGAAACTTGAATGTAAGACTCACAAGGTAGAGGAACAAGAAAAAAAACCCTCTCTATGAAGGCACTTCTATTAATTTGGAAAATATATTATTTATTTTCCTTTTATTATAACACCTGAACTCTCTTTTTCTTAAAAAATTCAAATAAGAAGCCATTGTAGCTGGGTGCTAGAAGCTCATGCCTGTAATCCAAGCTGCCCAGGAGGCTGAGATCTAAAGATCATGGTTTGAAGCTAGGGTAGAAAAGTCCATGAGACTCTTATCTCTAGTGTCTTATTCCTCAAAAGCTGAAAGGGTAGCTGTGGCTCAAATGGTAGGATGCCAGCCTTGAGCACAAAAGCTAAAGGAGAGTCCAAGGCGCTCGGTTAAATCCTCAGTGACAGCACATAAAAGAAGAAATGGAGTACAAAGGTTAGCTTTTAGGGAAGAGATGTTTTGGAGAACTACCTGAAGCTTTTTTTGGGGGGGTGGGGGTCAGTTGTGGGGCTTGAACTCAGGGCTTGTGCACTGTCCCTGAGCGTTTTTGCTCAAGGATAGTGCTCTTATCTTTGAGCCTCAAAAACCTTCCAGTTTTTGGTGATTACTTGGAGATTAAAAATCTCATGGACTTTCCTGCTCAGGCTGGCTTTGAACCACAATCTTCAGATCTCAGCCTTCTGAGTAGCTAGTATTGTAGGCATGAGCCACTAATGCCCAAACAGTACCTGAAGTATTAATATATCAGATACAATTATGTGCGCTGATTTCTTTTTCTCTCATTCTAAAAATGTATCTTTCACATCTTTCTCTACCAGTATACAAAGAACTTCCCTATTTATTTTAAAGAGATAGTTGTGCGGTATCCCACTAAATGCATGTACGATGATAGCCAGCCCCATATTATTAAAAATTTAGATAATTTCTAGTTGTCTCTATGCAGACACTACTTCCATGTAAAACCATGCTCATGTGTATTTCTTACAACTCACAAGTGTGCTGTATTTGTCAGGTAGGTTGCTAAAAGTGGAATGGCATTGTAGGATACATTCCTAACAATGGAACATGAAATGATATGTGCACTTGGAATTCTAATTACTATGCTCCTCTACAGGTAATTCCAATTTGTATCTCACCACAAATAGGAAGCATTCATATTTCCCTTCTGATTTGCCAACAAAACCTGTCTCTAGATTTTCAAAATGCTGCCAATCTTATGAATAAAAAATTAGGCAGCAGAGTTTTAATTAGCATTTTTATATTAGGAATATCATTAAAATATTTACTATGTTCAGAACCATTTTAAAGCATTTTTGGTGACTTATTTATTCATGTCTTTTGATAATAATATATATATTTTCCCCAAGTGATTTCCTGTCTTTTGGTTGTGTTTACGGTGGCTTGTGCTTTGCAGAAAAATTTAGATTTAAAAAAAATTTTTTATTGTAGAAATACTGTACAGAGGGGTTACAGTTACATGAGTAAGGTAATGAGTACATTTCCTACGGAGCATTGTTACCTCCTCCTTTGTTTTTCCCCTACCATCCTTTCCTCCCCACTTTCCCAACTCCTCCCTCCTCCTGCCAGGTTGTAAAGTCCGTTTTCAACATAGTGTCTTGTACATCTCATCGTTACAATGGTCAGCCTGTATCGTTGTTTCAGCATTTTGTTATACAAGATGCATATACAAGATGCAGGGCACCGACATCAAATACAGTGAAAACGGGTTATACCATGGGGGAAGAACATACAAGAGAAACAAAAAAATCACATGGTACATGTAAAATACTTTAAAAACACAATAAAAAAAATTGAAAAAAAACTTTAAAAACAATAGCAAGAAAGAAAAAATCAGTTGGTCCCTATCTTGGGGTTCCTTTCACTTATCATCTTATATGGTCATATGTACATAGCTTTTGACCTTTTGTACTTGTAAATTTTGATATTCTTGTGATCAAAAATTTCAGCTATCTAAAAACATCATTTCTAAGTTTCATAGATATATATTCTAAAATATCAAGAAAAATTTTCTATTCTGTGTTGTTTTATGGTTTTATTGGTTTAGATTTAAAATTTTAAACTATTTGAAGTTTTTCTAGATATATAAATGCTATATATGTTATATATAAATATATATTATATATCAATGCTATATATATTATATATACTTGTATATGTTATATATAATTTTATATTATAATTTAATTATGTAATATAGTCATATAATTATAATTACATATATTATATAGAAACAATTAAATAAATATAAGCTATATATAATATATCTTACATAATGAATATAATATTACATATATGATGTATAATTATATATTGTCATATATATTTATAAAACAAGTAAACAAACAGACCAGATTGCATTTTACACCTTAAATATATGTTACTGTTATTTATCAGTTCTATCTCAATAAAACCGAGAAAAACACCCAGAGTTTGCAGAGTTTGCATTATCCTCTTCCCTTCCAAAATAACAACAAAAGAAACCACAAATAAAAGTCTCAAAACATCTTGTATATACATTTTTCTAATTTGGGGAGGGGAGGGGAAATAACAAAATGCTGAAACAAGGATAAAAGTTGACCCATTGTAACAATGAGATGTACAAAACATTACATTGCAAATGAACTTTACAACTTGGGAACTGGAGGGAGTAATTGGGAAAGTGGGGAGAGAAGGGATGGTAGGGGAAAAGCAAAGGAGGGGTAACAATGCTTGATAGGAAATGTACTCATTACCTTACTGTAACCCCTCTATACAGTATCTTTATAATAAGAAAATTAAAAAAAGTCTCTAAACAAAAACTAAGCAAAGAAAACCATGCCGAATTCTGGGGAGGGCTAGGGGAATTCTGACTGGAGAAGAGAACTTTAAGGAGCCTTGGAGTATTACTAGAAATAGAACCAGAAGTTTGAGGACAAGTCACATAGTATCCCTTTTAATGTATAAAGTAATTTAATATTTTTGTTATCCTTCAGTAATTGTACAAAGGAGTTTCTCCTGCCAATCTAAACTATCTGATTAGTGGTTTAAAAAATATGAAGAGCTACAATGGTCAAGATGCATGCAGGAGGACATTTGAACTGCATAGAATTGGAGCCCCTGTGGCATGACCAATAAAGATCCTATCTGGCCCTTAGGTTACATTTTGCAATCAGTTCCTTTCAGGTCAGGATGAAATAGGGTTTGGGTCTGGCTGGGCCATCCTTGCCACATGGTGGATGATAGGGTCTGGCATCTTGTCTTCATGGTGGGGGAAGGTGAAGCCCCTGTCCCTAGGTGATGGGTGTGCCTGAATCCCGGGAGGCAGGGGCAGGCACTTGGCTGATAGGTTACTAAACCTGTCAGTCTAGTGCTTGGGACTGGGAATTTCCTGTGACCCTGCCCCCTGACCTGACCCTATTTAGGCCAGAACCAGCTCAGGCATCATGACAGGCCATGTGTCTCTGTGTTCATGTCCTGTCTCCTGGCTCTTCTTTGGTCATCATGTTATCCCAATTCAGCTCTTCATTGGATCTGAATTGGTTTGTTGGCGTTGTTTTTGTTCTTTCCTTCCTCTCTGGCCTTCATGGCTCAGTTTTCTAACAGTGTTAAGTATTTTTGCTGGCTGCTGGTCTTTGAGACCCTGTAGTCACTGGCAAGATTTGACTTGTCAAAGTGTGGCTTCTCTGTTTTCTCACCTTATAACAAGGTCAGCTGTTGCTGACAACTAAGTTTGTGAAATACTTTTTTTATAGAGCTTTACAGATTTCAAAATTTCCACAAAGAGATTATGGACTTTCTCATCGTGGATTATGTGTGGTCCCCTTCCTGGCAATGGTTTTTGCTGAATTTATCAGCCTCAGAAGAGAACCCTATTCTCTGTGGTGGAGGAAGAGGTACTTTTTTTTGTCTTTGGAAAATGATTATAATAGCAGAAACAGAAACTTACAGTTTAAATATATCTATAACTAAAGGTTTCCTTGATCAAATGTTAGGAACAAAATGTTTCCTACCAGATGTATACATGTATACATGTGTGGAATCTGCTCAGGTAAGCCCCAAATTCATTTCTATTCCCACTTTATACTTTCGTGTTCACTTACATTGTGGCTTAAAGTTAACATCCTACTGGCTACATGTTCTGCCTATGTGTTTACACAAATGATAGGGATGTGGAAACAAAGAAAGATCCAAACAAACAGAACAGTAAACTTGGCCCAGTGCAGGGAGTGTTAGGTAGAAAGAGACAACATGGTAGAGTGCTTTGGGGGCATGGAGGAGGTACAGGGAGGTAAAGGGCTTGAACTGAACGAGTTTTAAGGATGAAAAGGACAGAGTGAAGGAAATGTGAATAGAGTTTTATTAAGAGCATGGATGTGGGAAAGCCAAGTTGAGATGGGGTGAAAAGCGCACCTAGAACAGTGAGGGAGCTTGCAGCTGGAGGTAGGAAGGAGTTAGATCACAGATGCTCTTTCTTATGTCCTGATGGGAGTGCCCATAGCACCAGAACAAGGAACTTTCTACTGGATGGATTAACCAAGCGCTCATGCATTTAGCAGTTAGTAGAAGCAGGCTAGAATGCAGAATGCACAGAGGGGTGTCTGACCTTGTTGATCTTGAGCCAAGATGAAAGAGCTAGTGCACAAGCTCTGTCTCAGTTATGTCTAGTCATGCTACCTACTCATCCACACTGGACATCTGTCTTTATGGGATACCTGCTCCAGTGACCTGGTCACCAAATGGTCCTCCCCGCCACATGGGACTCTTAATCTTTTTGTCTTCTGGAATTTTGTCAGTGGAAGGGTATTAGAATGATCAAGGATTCATGTACATGGAGATTTGAAGTTACTTGAGAGTATCTTAACGCCAACTTTAGAATTGATGTTTGTGAACATGTCTGTTATTTCATGTGAATAGTAGCAGTTCTAATTAGCATTTTTTCCTACCTTTTAGGCTTCAGACAAGGCACCACTATCCTCCATGCTCACCAGACAGCTGGCCTCCATCTGTTCCTTCTCAGTGCATTGTCACCCTGCCTGCTCCTTTTATCAGTTTCCCTTACTAAATTCTACCTTTCAGATAATAACTCGTATCTGTGTTGTTCAATGTTCTACTCACACAACAGTAATAATAGAAAATTCTCTCTCAGACTCATTCTCATTAGAACTATCTAAAATGAGAAAAGAGTGAGATGATCAATGAGAAATTTGAGGTTTGGAAAGCTTTAACAACGTTCCCAGGGCCACACAACGAGTACATGGAGAACTATACAAGTAACATTGCTGCTCTTATCATGCTACGGCTATCATCTATCCTCCTCCTCCTCCTCCTTCTCTTCCCCCCTCCCCCTCCCCTCCCTCCTCCATCTCTTCCTCCTCTTCTTCCTCTTCCTCTTCTTCCTCCTCTTCTTCCTCCTCCTCTTCCTCCTCTTCTTCCTCCTCCTCCTCCTCTTTCTTTATCTTCCCCCCTCCCCATCCCCCCCCCTACCAATATAGGGCCTCACAGTTGCTAGGCATATATTCTGTCACTTGGACCAAGCCTTTCTTGCATAAGTTATTTTGAATATATGGTCTAACATTTTTTTCTTTTCTTAATAAGTTTTTTTTATTGTGAAAATACTGTACAGAGGGGTTACAGTTACATGAGCAAGGTAATGAGTACATTTCTTATCAAGCATTGTTGCCTTCTCCTTTGTTTTTTTCCTACCATCCCTTCCCTCCCACATCTACAACTACACTTACGCGCCCCCACAAATTGTAAAGTTCGTTTTTCTCCATATTGTCTTGTACATCTCATTGTTACAATGGGGTATCCCTATTTAAACATTTTGTTTTTTTCTTCCCCTCCCCAAATTATACTAACATCAAACAGTGAAAACAGGGGTTATACCATCAAGGAGGAGCATACAAAGAAACAACAAAAAAAATCACATGGTACATTATAAATACGTTAGAAACAATAGCAAGAAAGAAAAAACCAGTTGTGACCCTATCTTGGGGTTCATTTTGCTTAACATCATCTTATCTGGTCATATGTACATAGCTTTTGACCTTTTCTACTTGTCCTAGACATATACTAGTTATTGCAAACAAGGGAAACCAGGGGACCTATGTTTCTTTGGGCCTGACTTACTTCACTTAATATAATTTTTTTCCAAGTCTTTCCATTTCCTAGAAAATGTGGTGATGTCATTCTTTCTGATGGAGGAATAGAATACCATTGTGTGTATATATGTATGTATGTGTATATATATATATATATATATATATATATCATATTGTCTTGATCCATTCATCTACTGAAGGACATCTGGGTTGGTTCCATGTTTTAGCTATGGTAAATAATAGCATTTTTTCTTAAGCTGGCCTCAGACCTTGACCTTTCTACCTTATACCTCTGTCCAACTGACATTACAGATATGAGCCATCACATTTGGATAATTTGTTGAGATAGTGGAGGGAGTAGGTCACTCACTTTTTTTTTTTGTCAGAGCTGGCTTCAAATCTTGATCTTCAAGATCTCTGTCTCTTCAGTAGATGGTTTTATAGATGTATGCCAACATGCTGGACTTCAATAATTGTCTTGAATGTAGGTCACAATGCCACCTTTCTGAAGGAATAAGATTCTTATGAAATAAGCAATCTATGGTGAAGGTTCTGCCTCTGTCACAGTCTTTTTTCTTTTTCTTTTTACCCCCAGCTCAGCTGATCTCTTAGAAGTCTGTGGGGGGCTGATTTTGTTTTCCCTGTAGAAGAGAAATACCCAGTCCTTTCAGAACTGATTAGCAGTGATGTCTTTCCCTGGGGATATAATCATCTCTGGACCTTCCCTTCTGATGGAATCTGAGTTTCTTCTTCTTGTTCTGCCCTGTAGGGGTGAAAGGTTTCCAGCTCTTACTTTTTTAATGACTGTGGAAGGGAAAAAGAACAAGCTGGTGCTGGAGGGGAGGTCAGTTCTACTGGAAATGGAGAGGGAACTGCAAGGTTAGAAGCTATGTTGTCTTTGGCAGGGGGCTGATTCTGGACTCCTTTCCCCGTCCCTGGTAATTATTTCAAGGAGCTCAATCAAACCCACTGCTGGCCCTGTGCAAATCAAAGGGAGAGTTAACTAATTGCCAATTTCTCCCTTTCAATTACATAGTTTCCTGTCATTAAGTGGGTAGCACACAACTACCTAAATGAAAGCATCAGCTCTGTATTTTGTTTCATAGTCTCTTCTCTCCATATATTGAAGAGGGGAAACCCTGACAAATCAGAATTTCAAAGAGGTCTGACAGCCATCTAATGAGAATGAGATGAGACACAAATTGCTCTGGGAGAAGGCACATTCTCCCCCCCCCTCCTCCTTCCCCTCCTCCTCCTCCCTCCTTAGAACTGTCTTGGAGTTCTTAAAAATAATTAAACAAAACACTTTGATTTTTATGTTTTTTGAGCTACCTATATGCACGCTTTTAAGTCAGATCCAGTTCCCTTTCATCACAGTGATGATGTGGAGAACACTTGGACACTGCTATTTCAATGTATTCCTCATGGAACCCAGGTTAATGAAAAATCCCTGGAATGGTGCCATGACACTTCTTCCCAAGGTGGGATACAAATGCATCTCCATGTTTTGCAAAGTTATGGTGGAGGGTAGGAATTGAATTTCTACTCTTATCCAAACCTTCTGCAAATATCTAGCAGAACAACCCTTTGGTGTAACCATTTGTAGAACTCTTTTACTGAAACGCTATTATAGAAACTCTGTACCTTTTGACAGGTGAGTGTGTTGGGTGTACCTACAATCCCAGCACTCAAAAGGCTGAGGCTGGAGGATCATGAAATTCCAAGCCAACCTGTCTACATAGTGTTGGAGACCAATCTAGGCTATCTAGTAGAAGGTATTTACTTTTTCTAAAAAAGAACAAATAGTACCTTCCTCCTCTCACTTTCCCCTGGAAACCATAATTCGTTTTTGTTCAATTTTAGATTGAAATAAGGATATTGGGTCAAAGCAATATGCCTTGTCCTCACAGCCTCCCCTAGTACCTACCTGGGTAATGGGAGCTTTTCACCCAGCTTCAAAAGCCTCAGACAAGCCATTCTTCGCATTGCAGATATTTAGCTCCAGGAGAGCTAGGAGAGCTCTGCTTCAGAGAATATGCAGATGTCATGCTGTTTAGCCTTAGGAAAGTTTTGCTTATACCTGCGTATTTCCCTAGAAGTTCTGCTTCCATTGGAATTGGGTCTCCACCCCAAACATGTAGATTTTGTTCTTAAAGATTTGTTCAAGCTCGTTTTGGGCTGCAGGTCTTTGTGACAAGAGTCTACCTGCACTTGCCTGCTCTCCAGTAAAAACTCTCAGTTCGACCTCTCAAAATGTGGCTTCCCTGTTTCTCATGATTGAGTTCCCATACAACAAGATACCTCATCGAAGGATAATAACATATTTGCTGTTTTGTATCTGGCTTATTTCCTTTAGTATAATGTCCTTAGTCCTTCTTTTCTTTTTTTGTGCCATCTCTGAGCCTTTGTGCTCAAACTTAGTGCCCTACCCTACCACTTAAGCCACAGCTCCACTTTTGGCTTTTTTTTTTTTTTTATAATTAATTGGAGATAAGGGTCACTTTTCTTCTCCAGGCTGGCTTTGAACAGTCATTCTCAGTTCTCAGCCTCCTGGCTAGTTAGGATGACAGGCATGAGCCACCAGCACCTGGGGTTCATCCCTTTTAAGACTAAATGATATTCCACTATCTATATTTTGTTTACTCATTCATCCATGGATCAGCACTTGGGTTGTTCTGAAGTTTTGGCTCTTATGAGTAAGGCTGCTCTGTACATTGGTAGTTACTACAAGCATCATCTGAGTCTCTGCTTTCAATTCTTTGCGTTTTTTACCCGTTAGTATAATCACTGGATAATTTCATGCTAAGTTTAACTTTTTGAGGACTTGCCAAACTTCTCCAGCAGCTGTATGCATTTTACATTCCCACCAGTAATCCAGTGTCTCTGTGTCCTTGCCAACATGACTTATTTTTTAAATAATAGTTATTAAATGGGGATAAAGAATCCTACTGTTTCTGATTCCTAGGATCATCCTGCCTTCCTAGAATCACATCTGATGTTGCACAAATGTCAAATTACTGGAGAGAGTCTCATGACAATGGTGTGATCTGCAAATCCTTCTTTCCCTGAGACTTACAGCCCAGAAAACAGTGAGGTTCTGTGACAGTTCTCAGAGATCCCCGAGGTCAAAACAGAGCCAAATTTGCCTCAAGTTGGGACCATATCTTAGGCGTTAAAGAGACAAGGAAGACAAATATCATCCCTAACAGTTTAGGCAGGAAGAACATAGGAACTGTGTGCTGAGGTCCTGGCCCACCTCCGAGTTTCATTGTGAATCCAGCATGTCTGGGACACTGGCAGAACCTTACCATTCTGTATTTTAATTTGCTCATCTAGGGATGGGAGCAATGATATGCTTTCCTCGGAGGGGTGACTTGAGGAGGACATGTCTGGTACATAGACTTTCCTAGGGGACCACTGGTACAGGGTCAATGCTTCATAAATGGTATAATTGTTTCTAGATTCCCTGCTTAGCAGTAGTGAAAGCATGAGAAGATTTAAACGTCCTTAAAAATAAGCCCAATGGTCTGTTGAAGATGGTGGCCAGTCAAGTTGCATCAAGATTTCTCTGCTCCTCCTACAAGAGTCTGGGCTATTTTGGGGGATACCATTAGGCTCAGTGAGTCCAGATAGAGCACACATGCCCAAATTGAGAAAAGAACAAAATAGAATTTAAAGTATTCTCATTTCCAGTGACCATTGGGCTATGCATGGCAGAGGGGCTGGTCTAAGTGCCATGCATGGATATCAGAAAAGGAATGGAAAGACCATCTGGCTTATTTCCTGTGATCTTGGATAAAGGCTGATAGGGCTTGAGAAGATCAAAAAGAAATGCCTGGTTCTGTTGTTTAGTGGAAGGGGCATGTTTTTCTCTGTATTTTCTCTGTGGGTAGACATATATCTTCAAACAAATGACATATATATCATACGTGTCATACACATGTCATGTATGAAATGATGTAATATATGTGACAACACTACAATCTTTATATTTTACACCTTGGTTAAATGGTAATATTTTTGTGATTTATTGTTCACTGTTATATTTTAACCAGAATGGCCGTAGGTGTTGAATTCATTGCTTGCATCACATTTTTTTAAACCTTCTCCATTGACTTTCTCATGAGCCCTCCCAACCATATTTGTCATGGGCCCAGAAAAAAAATTAGGATGATTTGAGGCTGATTTACTAAACAACCTATTTATGAAGGCACCAGAAGGAATAAGAAGACCAGGGGACAGTAGATCACTGAGGTTATAAACTGTAGTGGGGAGGAAAGAGAGAAGCTTCTGGAATCCCAAAGGAGCAAGTGAGAAGAGGAACATTTTGAAAGAAGCCCAGGCATTGCAAGATGAGGGAAGCAGCCAGCCAGAGAGGACGGGTCTAAATAGTTTTACCTCTCTTTTCTCTACCCTACCAATTCCTTCTAAGACTTCTAACTGGCTGGTCTAAGGGAAACCAGAGATGAGGTCATTGCTGCATCCCTAAGTGTCTTCTGGGGCTGGTAGAGTAGACTGTAGTGAGTGCTACCTGTCCTTTGTCCTTTACCACATCTGAGGGAGAACTGTAACAACCCAGAGCTCAAGGGGAAGAGAGTTAAACTCTATCTCTTGATGGGGAAGAGTCAGGTCCAGATAGTCTTCTGTAGGTATTACTACAATAGTACCTGAGCCCAGGTACAGTGATTTATTTACTTCTTCTTCCCTTGAGAGAAGGCAGAAGGGCAAGAAAGAGCAAACCATTCCAGATGCTTTTTATTGTAGCATTTGATTCATTCACAAGAGCAAAATCCTCATGACTAAAATGTTGCTCAGAAAGCCTCCTCTTACCAAATGTGGTGACACATGAACCTGTGGGCAGGCATTATGCTGGGCCATCTGGGGTAAATGCAGTGTCTCAGAACTTGTGCAAACAACCATGTGAGCTAACGTAGGCTTTGCAAAGCTCACTGTTGTGACTACTCTGTGATAGGGAGAGCACAGTGGAAGTATGGCGGCAGGGAGGCCAGTGGGGATGGAGAGAAAAGAGGCTGTGTTGAGTTAAACTGCAGAGACTAAATCACCAAGGACTGCTGATGGACTGCATGTCATGTGACCTAGAGCTGATACCAAGCAGGCCTCCGGGGCTCTGAATCTGAGATGTCATTTACTGAGGCTGGGAAATCAGAAAGGGAGGAAAGAAAACTGAAGGAGAAAAATATTAACGTTTCAGCCTAGTGGTTTTAGGGGTGTCCAAGTGGACTTGTTAAGAGAAGGGTACCCTACTGCATTGCTGGTGGGAGTGTAAACTTGTTCAACCACTGTGGAAAGTAGTATGGAGGTTCCTCAAAAGACTCCATATAGAGCTCCCCTATGACCCAGCAATCCCACTTCTGGGCATTTACCCAAATGATCACAAACAAGACCATACTGAAGCTACCAGCACAACTATGTTTATTGCAGCATTATTTACCATAGCTAAGATATGGAACCAACCCAGGTGCCCCTCAGTAGATGAATGGATCAAGAAAATGTGGTATATATACACAATGGAATTCTATGCCTCCATCAGAAAGAATGGCATTGCCCTATTTGTTAGGAAATGGAAAGGCTTAGAAAAAATTATACTAAGTGAAGTAAGCCAGGCCCAAAGCAACATAGGTCCCATGGTTTCCCTTATTTGCAATAACTAGTATGTCTGAGACAAGCAGGAAAGGTCAGATAAGATGATGTTAAGTGAAATGAACCCCAAGATAGGGACACAAGTGGTTTTTTTCTTTCTTGCTGTTGTTTCTAACATATTTAGAATGTACCCTGTGATTTTTTTTGTTCCTCCCCAAGGGTATAACCCCTGCTTTCACTGTATTTGATGTTGGTATAATTTGGGGAGGGGAAAGGAAAAAAACAAATTGTTTAAATAGGGATACAGGTTGACCCATTGCAACAATGAGATGTACAAGATGCTATGTTAAAAAACAAACTTTACAATTTAGGCTGGGGGGGGGGAAGGAGGGAGTGTAGTTGTGGAGATGAGAGGGAAGGGATGGTATGGGAAAAACAAAAGAGGAGGCAACAATGCTTGATAAGAAATGTACTTATTACCTGTAATTGTAACCCCTCTGTACACTATTTTCATAATAAAAAACGTATTAAAAGAGGCAGGCTGCATACTCATGTCTAGAGCTCAGAAGATGATTCTGAGCTGGAGCTACATAGATATCAATCATGAACGTATTAATGACATGTTAAGGCCTTGAGAACAGTTGGGATACAGTTGAGAAAAATCGTGTAGGGAGAGGAGAGACTATATGGCTCAGAGCACTGGCACCAAACAAAATAGAAATGACTAGAAATCAAGTGTATTTTCTGTGAAAGGAGATGCACATACACACACATGTGTGTCCTGTATATAATCATGCAAATGTATTGTACATTTGTAACATCAAGCATATACATATGTTAAATATGTATATATTATATACACAAAACATGCATATATTTATATACACACATATACATATACATTGCATATATCTCCTAACCCAGATGGATTAGCACAAACAATATTTGAATAATAAAGTAATAAAACATTTCCTTTTTAATAAAATTATAAAGGAAACATTAAAGGTGCTACAATTACTGCTTGAACCAGGCTTTCCTTCTTGCTCATGTATCTTTCATTTACAAACAATATCTGATCTGTGATTTCTGTCAATGAGTTATTTGTATAAAATAATTAAGAACTGCCGGGGGCCGGTGGCTCATGCCTGTAATCCTAGCTGATCAGGAGGCTGAGATCTGAGAATCACAGTTCAAAGCCAGCCCAGGCAGGAAAAGTCCGTGAAACTCTTATCTCCCATAAACCACTAGAAAACCAGAAATGGTGCTGTGGCTCAAGTGGTAGAGCACTCGCCTTGAGCTGAAGAGCACAGGGACAGCGCCCAAGCCCAGAGTTCAAACCCCACAACTGACAAAAGAAAAAAAATTAAGAACAGAAAGTGTTTTGTTGGATGCTTGTCTTGAAAACCTGTCTCAAAAAAAGAGAAAAGAAAAGGGAGAAGTGTTATATTAGATTACTGATTTCCATCTGTCCCCAAATAACTTGTTTAACATATTGTATTCTTTTTGTTTTAAAGTTACCTGGGTGTCAAAGGAGTAATCAAAATGGCTTTACTTTCTTCTTGGTGGTTAATTGGATTCACAAGTTTTAGAAACTTTCCTGCTCCCAGATGGCTTTGAACTATGATCCTGAGATCTCAGCCTCCTGAGTAGCTACAATTCCAAACATGAGTCACTGGTGCCCAGTTTCCACTGGTTATTTTAAGCAAGGAATTGATGTTAGAGTTTGAGACTTTTCAATGGCCAAGATTGACTGTGGTTATCACTCTATCCATGGATTCTATATTTGCAGATTCAATCAACCACAGATCAAAAATGTTTGAAGGAAATACGGTATAGTGTCAGCCTTGAGTGGAAAAAGCTAAGGGACAGTGCCCAAGCTCTGAGTTCAAGCCATAGTAAACACCTGCCCCCACCCCATTACATCTACAATTACAACTACTTCTTGGTGAAGGCAGACACCATGTTTTTCTGTTTACAATTGGATCTAGGTCCTAGCATCTGTGCTCAACACATATATGAACACACATATGCATACACACATACAGATTTATTATATGAGTGAATTAAACTATATACCAAGAGCACTAGAAATACAGAAATGGGATAGTTGCTTTGGGGTTACTTGATGACAAGTTAGGACATTTCTCCTTCCAGGCATCAAAATCTACTTTGAAACTGACTTAGAATTGACCTAAAATATTTTTCTTTCTTTTGCCAGCACTGGGGTTTGAACTCAGCCTTGTTTTAGCTAGGCAGGTGTTCTGCAATATGAATGGGTTATTTCTGCTAATTTTGGAGATGAAGTCTCACAGGATTTTCTGCTCAGGCTGGTATCAAAGCATGAGACTTTATATCTTAGTCTCTGGAGAAGTTAGGAATACAGGCATGAGTCACCAGTTCTTGGCTCTTAAATATTTTTCTAATAGTGTACTTCCGGTTTCTGGCATAATTTTCTTAGGCTAGAGTTTTTCTGGATGATTTTGTCTTGCTTTCTGATTGTAGTTTTCCTAAATATCTGTTTCCTATTGGAGTTCCCAGATTAAGTCAGAACATGTGTTTCCATATCTTAGAAAACTAATTATATTCCTCACAAACATTGCTTTACATAGTTCCTGTTTATTTGCATTCACCAATTTAGATAGATAGTTCTGCAGAGGATTTAACAATCCCATACGCGACTTATTTTTCCTGTTGAGAGTTGGTATTACAGGACAGTGGGTAAGAGGTGGCCACACAGCTCCATTTTGCAAATGAGAAAATCATGTCATAAAGAAGTTATGAGACATGCTTCAATTCATAGTAAACTGCAGGAGGAATCCATTTTTGCTTTTTAAATATTTCCTTATAATCAATGCTCAAGGTCATATGAAATCTGTTCTCTAAACACATGCCTAAGACTTTAAAAAATATGCCTCAGAATAAAATAACAACGATGACTTCAAGGAAATTATTGGGAGTCATCTCTAGTTCTGGCTCTCAGACCACTTATCAGCTCAAGTAAGAAGACCATGTGATATAACAGGCATGGGGTAGGTGGGTTTCATGTTGCTTAGAGATAAAGATACTTAAAGTCTAATGTATTGTTTAGTATTACATTGATTGGGGCTGAAATAACTATCCGTAAACTCAGAGAACATCCTAGTCACTTCTAGAAATGAACAATTCAAGCTGGGTGCTGTTGACTTGTCTTGTAATTTTAGCTACTCAAGGAGGCTAAGATCTTAGGATCATGGTTGGAAGCTAGCTCAGGCAGGAAAGTCTGCGAACTCTTAAATCCAACTGGCCACCAAGAAGCCAGAAATGGAGCTTTGGTTCAAATGGTAGCGTGCCAGCCTTGAGCAAAAAAAGCTAAGCATTGATGCCCAGGTCCCTCCTGTTCCCCCTTCCCCCCGCCTCACCCCTGCCCCCATTGTTTAACTGGACTTAAAGTGGCATTTCTGACATTACAATTCAGAAGAAACAATAGTGTGTTCAGTTTTTAACTTTGCAGTTCAGGTTTTCCAGAATGATTGATTCTTTGTAAACTTCAGATGTACTCTTGGATTTTCATAGACCTGGCTGTGGCTTGGTGCTGTTAATCTAAACTCGCTTTAGCTTGAGCATATTGGGACACCAGTTTGTAGCACTTCAGAAGTCTGCCTTGTGTCACCTAAGGCCAAATTAATTTAACAAGCATTTATTGAACATCTTTCTAACAATGTTTTATAATAGGCGCTCTGGGAGTGTCTCTGCCTCTCATGGCTTTTAGACTAATTGGGAAACAGTCAAATTAAAACAAAACAGTGCCAAGCAAAGCCCTTTACTCAAAGATAAAAAATATGATGTGTTACAGGCTTCCCAACAAGTCATGATTTAGACACAACAGCTAAATGCTTGGGTTCCCAAGCAACCAAGCCCAATATTTTGAAATTAGTCTGTGAGATTCTAGTTATTATCAATTACAACTCATCTTAGATTTTAGAGTAAAAAGTCAGGAAGCAATAATAAAGTAGGCAAAAAGCCCAATGTTAACAGAAAAGGAAGGATAAATATGACCAATAATAAAAGCAAAATAATTTAAACTAGAAAAAAGAGAAAAAAATCAGTGAATCCAAAACTTGATTTAAAATGGGTTGATCTAATGGGCATACTGATCAGGAAACGAACAGGTAAGAGAGATAATGTCATGACAAATTATACAGATATTAGGACAGCAAGGAAGTATATTGTGACCAATCTTGAATCCATAACTTTGACCATTCAGATGAAACAGGGGAATGACTTGGAAGATTTGAAGAGAAGTTAATTTACACAGCACAATCTCAAAGAGTTGAGACTTCAAATTAAAGACTTTTACACACTGGAAGTGGTGCTGTGGCTCAAGCAGTAGAGTACTCACCTTGAGCTGAAGAGCGCAAGGACAGCGCCCAAACCCAGAGTTCAAGCTCCACAACAAAAAAAAAAAAAAAAGATTTTTTACACACACAAAAACACACATGTGCATGTGTGCTAGTCCCATAGTCTTTCACTGGTTAATTGTACCCAAAACTGTAGAGAAAAATACTTCTACACAAATTCTTTCATAAAAATTAAAGAGGAAAGAATATTACAAGATTCTTCTCAAAAAGCTGGGGGCCAATGTTCTCTCTTATATGTGCAAGCAAGATCTAAAATATAACTAAACATGGTAACTTATGTGGGGGTAAAAGAGGGTATATGTAGGAGAGGAATATAAAGACGTAACTCTTCTGAACATTTAAAATACTGATTATCAAAACAAATCTCAATATATGGAAAAAATTTCTTCTTTGTTTTGTTTTTCCTTTTTGGGGGAGTGGTCAAAAGTGGGGCACAAGAATGGAGGGAAGAAGGGTAAGCAAATGTAGTTATTGTATTCAATAGGAACTATAACTTGTGGTTAGATGGGAGGGGGAAAATGGAGGAGAATGAAGGAAGGGGGTGACATTGCTCAAGAATCATTGTATTCATAAATAGACTTATGAAATTGTAATTTCTTTGTACAACTCCTTAAAAGCAACAACAACAACAACAAAAGCTGGGGCCAGGTGGCTCATGCCTGTAATCTTAGCTTCTCAGGAGGCTGAGGTCTCAGATTGTGATTCAAAGCCAGCCTGGGTGGGAAAGACCATGAGTTATTTCCAGTTAACCACCGGAAGTAGAGCAGTGGCTCAAGTGGTAGAGTGCTAGCCTTGAACACAAAGAATTATTTTCAGTTTTTACATTTTATTAGTATCAATATAGCCATGTGTGCATATATTGTACTTGATCGGACTCTTTCTCCACTCCCCATCTCCCTTCACTGTCTTCTCAAACCTCTCTTAACATGCTCCATTTTCACACATGTACATAAATCATCTTGGCCATATTCACCCTCCTTCACCTTCTGGCTAGTTGCAAAAGATCCTATGTTAGCTACTTTCAGTTATATGGAAGTCCAGGGTAGGGAGATTTATGGGGGTAGAGAGGAGATTAGTGGTTTCTCAAGGCTGAAAGTTAGTAGAGATGTGGAGGGAGAAGGATGTGGCAGCTAACAGTATGAGGATTCTTTTGGGTTATGAAAAGTATTCTAAACTGATGATTGTCACAGCGTCAATGTCAATATTTTACAATTTGAATGTTTACTTCCAGTTAATTGTGTTATACAAATTATACATCAATGGACGCATTAAAATGAAAACTTTTTCCTTTTTTATTAAATATATATTGTTTATTGTAAAGATAACTGTATAGTTACATGGGCAAGGTAATGAGTTCATTTCCTATTGAGCATTGTTACATCTTTCTTTGTTTTTCCTCTACCATCCCTTTTCTCCCTATCTCCACAACTCCTCCCTACCCCTCTCTCACACACAGTTGTAAAGTTTGTTTTCAACAAACGTGTGTCTTGTACATCTCATTGTTTCAATGGGTCATCTGTATCCTTATTTTAGCATTTTGTTATTTCCTTTCCCCTCCCCAAATTAGAAAAAGGTATATACAAGATGCAGGACACCAGAATCAAATACAGTGACGACAAGGGTTGTACCATGGGGGAAGAACATACAAAGAAACAAAAAACTCACATAGTACATTATAAGTACATTAAAAAGAACAACAGGAAAGATAAAATCTCTTGTGTCCCTATCTTGGGGTTCGTTTTGCTTAGCACAGGTCATATGTACATAGCTTTTGACCTCTTCTGCTTATCCTAGACATATACTAGTTATTGCAGATCAGGGAAACCATGGGACCTATGTTTCTTTGGGTTTGGTTTACTTCACTTAATATAATTTTTTTCCAAGTCTTTCCATTTCCTAACAAATAGGGCAGTATCAAATTAAAACTTTTGATAAACTATTTGCTTTGAAAATCAATGTAGTCTATTATATTAATAAACTTTAAAAAAACTGTATGAGGATCTCAAAAAATATAAGGAAGCATTAAAAAACCCATTTTATGGATTTTAGTTTCAATAAACTAAAAACAGGAGAAACTTACTTAACTTGATAAAGAGAATCTAGCTAAACTCTCCAGCCTACAATGTATACTGAGGAAGAAATTCATTCTTCTGACATTCAGCATTATGAGCTGGCCACTGTTAGCTCTTGAAATGAGGAGATCTATCTTCAAAAGGAAGAAGTAAAATCTATTACTGTGACCAGCAATCATTTATGTAGAAAATCTGGTGGAATCTACAAAATATCTGTGAGAAAAATGAGCAAGCTTCACAAAGTCAGGAATAGATGCTTATTTTGCAAAATTCATCATAGCTATCAGTAACAATCAAGAAATTTAAACCCGAAGTGACCCTTTCCAATAGCCATAAAATATGAAACACTTAATGCTAAATATGACAAAAATGCATAAAATTCATACATATAAAACTATAAAAGCTTCTGACAGAAATGAAAATATCTAAATAAATGGAAACATATACTTTGTTCATGTTATAATTTATCAACTCAAGACATTTTCTAATGAAACCAATAACACCGTTAAGTAAACAAGCTAACTCTAGAATATATGAAATTTAGAATTGAATTGGAAGCCATAGGAACTTAGGTGGTGGAGCTGAGCCTATCAGATTTTATGGCAGGTTGTGAAATTATACTAATCAAGATAGTATAGTATTAGTCTAACAATTGGAAAATTTGCTGAATAGGCCAAAAGAGAAATATAGAGCCAGAAGTAGACCCACACATATAAAAGCTATCCATTGATACTTGATTGAGCCAGCCAGGAAACTCATGGAAAAAGGAGAGACTTTTCAACATATTGGCTGAAATACGTGGCTAACCATATGGAAAACTGAAACAAAACCAAAGCAAAACCTAACATTTATAATTCATGCCTTGCAAGATGGCATCATATATAAAACTGAGCTCCAAATGGATTAGAAACAAAGCTATATCCTACATAAAAGTCTTCTAAAAGAAAAGAGATAATCTTTATGATATAGGGTAGGAAAAAGGGAGATTTGACATCACACTCAAACACACAAAGAAATGATTAATTGTTGTTTATCAAAGTTAAAAGATTCCTCTTCAAAGACATTGTTACAAGAATTAAAAGGCAAGGTACACATTAAGAAAAATACTTGACAATCACATACCTGATAAAGGATTAGAAATGAGAATATATGAAGTATTATCAAACTGATTCAAAAAGCAAACCTGGCCAGGCATGGGTGGCTCATGCCTATAATCCTAGCTACTTAGAGATCTGAGGATAGTGGTTTGAAGTCAGCCTGGACAGGAAAGTCATGAGACTCTTATATCCAATAAACTACTCAGAGAAAGCTGAAAGTGGTGCTGTGACTTAAGGAGTAGAGCACAAAGGAGCCTTGAGCACAAAGAGGCTGAGGGACAGAGTTCAAGCCCCAGGACTGGCAAAACAAACACCCCCTCCCCGCAAACAAAAAAACTTCCACTGTGCACTGGTGGCTCACACCTGTAATCCTAGTTACTCAGGAGGCTGAGAGCTGAGGATCACAGTTCAAAGCCAGCCTGGGCAGGAAAAGTCCATGAGACTCTTATCTCCAATAAAAACCACCAGAAAACTGAAGTGGCGTTGTAGTTCAAGGGGTAGAGCACTTGCTTTGCGCTGAAGAGCTGAAGGACAGCCAAGGCCCAGAGTTCAAGCCCCACAACTGGCAAAAAAAACCCTCCAAAAAACAAAAAACATAAGCCCCAAAAGCAAATATGTCAATGAGAAGATGGTGTTGCACAACCATTGAAACATTACTAATGGTAATACAGAGCTGACTTGAGATCTTCACCACATTAACTGAGCTGCATAATGAGTGCAAAAATTAAAATGTTGTGCTCTTGAAATTTCTTTTAGTTTTAAAAAATTTATTTTATTATGCTCAATCAAAACCATGTATAAATTTTATGTGAATAAGGTAGACTTACTGTATTTTAATGAGACCAATGTGATGCTGGGTAGGTATCTTGAGAACTTGCTCTAGGATAGAAATGTCAGCAGGAATCAGTGAGAAAAGGACAGATAATTCAGTAAGTGATTTTGCAAAAGGGGACTGATTATATGAAAAGGAATGTTAAGGCTCCTTCTCATAACCTCCCTCCATAAAGCTGAACTGTGAAGTAAATAAGAGTGAAACCTGGAAAGTAAAATTGTCAAGTCAAACAAAAAAGGGAAGAATATTGTTGCATTTTTAGAATGTGTACATTTTCTTTGTGTATGTGCTGCTCCTGGGCTAAAATTCAGGGCCCGGATGCTGTCTCTGAGCTTCTGTGCTCAGAGCTAGCAGTCTACAACTTCAGCCACAGATCCACTTCTGGCTTTTTGGTAGTTAATTAGAGGTTGCTAGGATGATAGACATGAGCCATGGGTTCTGGAAGTGTACAATCTTGTAAACAAGGCCCTTGATGTACAGTGTAAGTAAAGTAAATTGTAAGGCAAGGAGGGAGACAGATGGATTTGTTTATATTCAAAATTCTGTTTATAGCAAAGTACACCATGGAGAAAGTTAACGGATTTATAAGGAAATTTTGCAGCATCTCTAATTAGTGAAACATTATTTAGCTAGAAAAGTAGAAGTATTTTCTTGTGTCTATCAGAATATCCACAAGACAAAAGAAAAATGACAGTAAAAATGCTAAGGGAATCATAAAAAGAATTTTAAACTAAAAAATAAGGTATATGGGAGATGTTATTTTTATTAAAAATCAGTAAAGTAAAAATTTAATAAGCTTCTTTGAGGATTTGTTGTTGGGGGATTTAATTTTTTGAGTTCCAGGTATATTTTAGATATGAGACCCTTGTCCGTTGTATGGCTAGTGAAGATCTTCTCCCAATCCGTGGGCTTTCTATTGATCTTGCTAGCTATGTCCTTTGCCATGCAGAAGCTCTGCAATTTCATGCAATCCCATTTGTCCAACCTTTCTTTGATTTGTTGTGTTGCTGGGTCTTTATTAAGAAAATTTTGGTCTGTGTCAAGGAGACTAAGGTTTCTCCTATTTTATCCTGTAATGTTTTCAGAGTGTCTGCTTTGACTCCAAGGTCTTTGATCCATTTGGAGTTGATTCTGGTACAGGGTGATATATAAGGATCTAGTTTTAGTTTTCTACAAGTGATGAACAAATTTTGCCAGCATCATTTACTGCAGAGGCTGTTTTTCTACCATTCTATTTTTTTTTTTTTTAGCTCCCTTATCGAAGATTAGATGCCTATAGGTCTGTAGGTTCATTTCTGGGTTTTCAGTTCTATTCCATTGGTCCTGAGGTCTCTTCTTGTGCCAGTAAATAAGTGGGCTAAAGACTTTAAAGAGTGCAAAGTCCACTCCTGGATGGTGAGCAGACTCCACCCTCCTGGCAACAAAGTCTCCACCCAGTACCTGCGTTACCTAGGCAACTGGCACTCCTGGAGGATTTCACATCTGCATCTGCTGAGGTCACCTCTGGATTCCATGTGGCCACACCTTTCCCCACCCCCACCCTAGATGAGGCCTAGCCCAAGGCCAGACGCCCTCTTTCGCAGCTTCATGGAGGGCCAACATGGCCTGGTGCCAGCTGGAATGATGAATAAACCTATCCCTTACCTGAATACCATGTGCGTGGTGTGGTTCTTACTCAGCAGCTTCTTTAAAAGCTAACAATGCTTGATAAGAAATGTACTCACTACCTTGCCCATGTAATTGTAACCCCTCTGTACAGTATTTTCACAATAAAAAACAAAACAAAACAAAACAAAAAACCTAACATAAACCCTTCCTGGGAAGGGTTTAAAGTCAGGATAGGTAGGATTCCTCTCCCTTTTCCTTTTTCTTTTTTCTTCTTTTTGTGCTCTGAGGAATACCCCCAGTCCTGATGGCCTTTTGCAGACTCCTCTGCTGCAGACACAATACCATTGCCGCATCCATACCATTGCTGGCCTCTGCATCTATCTCTACCCTTCTACATTTTGGTGAGTGAACTACTCTCTAAGGGTTCTCTTTGCTCAGTTACTCTCTAAATGTGGTACCATGCCACAGAACCTGCTAGGCCTTTAATTGAAAGGCCAGTCACCTCTGGAGCCCAGGATGCTTGACTCTGGTTGCTTGGCCACTCCTTCCTAGAGGGCTTGGTGGCAAGTTGGGATGCTGCTTCCATGATAAGTCCTCCTTCACTCACTGAATTTTTTCTGTGCCTTTAATAGGTGCTATGTGTCAGTCCAATGCCATGAAACCCCTCTTGAAATGCCTCCTGCACTCCCTGGAAAGCCAGAACGCCTAATTTTTTATGCTGTTTTCAGATTTAGATAATTTTTGCCACTGCAATGGTAAACAATTAGAAGTCTGTTTACTTTCAGCCTCTCTTTGCTCTTTCTGCTAATCATGTCCAAGTTTATCTCTTCTCTTTTCTACAACATGTTGGCTTGTGCCCTGAAGAGTGCGATGCAGCCTGGGTCCCCGGGACCCCCCTCTAGGTTCCCTCTCAAAGGCTAGCTATTCTACTTTGAAAATTGTCAGAGTTTCCATTTGTTCAGGTTTTCTTTGCATTTTTTCAGAAATTCACCATCTTGAGTTCACCATCTTGGCCCCATCTGACAGTACCCCTCCATTAAGCTTACTACTCCTCCATCCATCTATTCTAATACACCTTGCTCACAAGTTGCTCTTTTCACAGGCCCTGGTAATTGAGGCCCAACCATCTGATATGCTTTGTTAGCAAAGATGTTTAAATATTGTTGTCAAAACTTTTAGGTTTTGAGTTTTGCCTTTTTTGGTTTGTGTATTCTAGTACTGACTACGTGGTTCTAAACTATTGGACATATCTGTGCTAAGATTTTCATCACATCTAACTGTTACCAGACAGAGGTGAGGATTAGTGAAGCTTCCCTTTAGGAATTTTCACTTAGGGTTCTTGACTTCAATCACAGAATAAGAATTTCTGGACAAGTCACAATGGAAGAAAAACTTGGCAGAGCTTTGTTAAGTAAACAAGCAAGGAAACAGACAAAAAAGCAGACAAACAGAAGAGCAGGGGCACACTCTAGAGAGTGTGGGTGCTCTCATAGGGACACAAGGACACAGACACAGACAAGGAGACACCCAGAGAGACACACAGCTCCTTGGGCTGTTGGGTTATTTATAGGGTAAAGGCAAGGGGTTTGGCTTTAAGTTATGCAAGCTAGGTACTTTGTCTTTGCTTTAACTACACCTGGTGTTCCAGGTAAGAATGCATCCTGCCATAAAACATAAATCCTTATCCTTGAAAGGAGGAGACACCCTGCTATCTGCATTTTGGGGCATCCTGTCAGGCAGTTATGAATTCTTGGATGAAAAATGCATCCCTTAAGAAAGAATGCATTCAGTTGCCTGTCTTTGAAGCAAAGATAGCATTTCTAAGTTTTTAGATACCATATTTCTGAGTTGCCTTCACCAGGCCTCAGTTTTCATAAGTTGTCCTGCTTCATTTCCTCCCAAATGACTTTTGTTCCCTTAATCTTAAGGGAAGTACATGAAGGAATGTCTCCTGTACTTGCTGTTAGCTGACTGTACCTCATTTTTCCTAGTCTATCCGGCTTCATAACAAGTTTTGTCATTGCAGAATATTTGTTGGTCAATTCTTGATAAGGAGCAAGTAAGCTCTACTTATTCTATTTGATCTCCTTGTTGCTTTAATTGGAAATAATAAAGGGTGTTCACGGCAAAGATTGGAGTTCAAAGCCAGCCTGGGCAAAAAAAAAAATCCCTCAGACTCCATCTCCCAACAAACCTAAAAAGAACCAGGCTGGAAGCCTGGTTCAAGACTCTTATCTCTAATTAACCAGCCAAACACTAGAAGTAGTACTGTGACTCAAAGTGGTAGAGCACTAGCATTGGGCAGAAGGCTCAGGGACAGTGCCCAGGCCTTCTGTTCAAAGCCTGTGGCTGCCAACTGGGATGAGCCATCCCAGCAACAAGCACTGAGACCCCTGGGACTCAGCCAGTCTGGGGAACAAGGGACCATGGAGAGGAGTAAGAGGAGATGATGTCACATCAGCCACTTTGTGCCTGCCCTTTCAAAATTAACCAGAGCCGGGAGGTCAATAGAAGTAAGAAGCTTGCCCATCTAATGTCAATATCTGTCTACCTTTTAACTGGACAGGAATTTACCTTCTTGCCTTTGTTACCTGAACTTTACAATTTAGGCCAGGGGGCTGGGGAGGTGGGAGGGAAGGGATAGTAGGGGAAAAACAAAGGAGGATGCAACAATGCTTGATAACAAATGTACTCATTACCATGCTCATGTAACTGTAACTCCTCTGTACAGTATTTTCACAATAAAAATTATTAAAAATTTAATAAGCAATGACATTTTACTTTTTACATATTAGATTTTATAGTTACATGATATCAGGTATATACAAGCACAGAAGAGATATCTGCAAAGTTATTGATTCCATCATTGTGATTGCAGAAGCTGGAGGGAAATTACTGCTAGCAAAGATAATACAAGATGGTTTCTGCAGAAGATGAAGATTGTATAGCTGACAAAACGAAATCTTCAACTGTCATCATGGGAGGATTTCACCCTGATGGGACAGAATGATTCAGTGGTGGCAACAAGTCATTGGGAAACAATTGAACAATTCTCCACACAATTAAGAATTCAGTCATGCCAGATTGGGAATGTGGCTCAAGTGGTAGATTGCTTGCCTAGCATGCATGAAGTCCTGCATTTGATTTCTCAGTACCACATAAATAGTAAAAGCCAGAAGTGGCATTGTGGCTCAAGTGGTAGAGTGCTAGCCTTGAGCAAAAGAAGCTCAGGAATAGTGCCCAGGCCCTGAGTTCAAGCCCCAGGACTGGAAAAAAGAAAGAATACAGTCATCCCTCATGATATATATTATGGTTCACTTATTGTGGCTTCACTGTATTACAGGTTTAAAAATACATATTTTAATATATTTAATATATTTTAACATTCTGTATCATAGAGTTTTCACTATATTGAGGGATTTTGTGGCATATTTAGGATTTATATAATGATAATTTTTAATTATTTTTGCCTAAAAATTTAAAACAATATAAAAATATAACAAATGTTCATCAAAGTTGATGAGAGAGTGGGAACTGTTTAAGGAGATAGGGAAGGGTTTATAAAGCTTTAAAATATATAAATAATAAATATAATGCTGCTATATCACCTATTGCAGGGGTCTCTGGAACATAATTCCCCTGATAGGTGAGAGTTTTCTGTATGTTTTTAAAGGATAGCATGTTTGTGAATGAAGGAATGGTAGATAGATGAAAAAGATACACTTAAATGGACAAAGTATCTGGAGGCAAGAAGAAAAATTTTCAGAAATATTCATCATCATCATAACAAATAGGGGCTTTGCAAATTATGATAATTTGCTAAGAACCAAGAGCTCATAGGAAATAAAGAGCAAGAACATCTTGCAGTTCCCATATTGGCAAATATATAAAGATAGCTCCCCTAATGGCATTTGAGACTTTCTGACAGCCCCAAAACTTGCAAAGGATGATGAGGTGGCTGAACTAGGCCCTGAGAGGAGACTGGAGCTGGGACAGCTTCTTTACAGGTTTTGTTTTTGTTTTAGGGATTTTAGAAAAAAAAAACCAAAAACCTTGGCTCCAACCAGCCCAGTTCTTGAAATGAAAAGAATGCCTCTAGGTCCCCCTCCCCTTAACTTAACCCACCTTCATTGTTCTGTTAAAGACTGACCGATTAAACAGGTAGCCAGTAATCTGGCTCATGCTGGCATGCTGGCTGGCATGCTGGCTGGCAGACTGGAGTTTACTGTAAACTCTACCTTTTTCACATGCTTATGGTAAACTCCACTAAACTCCTTTGTGTATGTTTACCTTAAGCTCCGCTTTACCATTGAATTCGAGAGTCATTTAAACCAAAAGTGATATGCTGGTTTAAACAGCCATTATGTGACAAAGTGTAACCTCACTGGCCACCTGCGTGTGGTCTAGTATAACTGTGCAATCTTTTGGGTGTGTGAAAATCTCATTGGTTGCCTATGTGACCAGGCTTCACCTTGTGATTTTTGCCTTTAAAAACCTAAGCACGTGGGCCGCTCGGGGTCGCAGTATCAGCTTCAGAGCCTGTGCTGCGGCCCTGGCTGGTCAGTGTAGGAACCTTCTCAATAAAGTTGCTTCTTTAATATCAACTTTGTTGCGGTGGGCTCTGTCACTCCGGACGACTAGGTGGGCTTGCCTGCCTGAGTAGGGGTCTTCCTACTACAGTGGCATAGTTAATTGGCATCTAGATAACAAAGCATAAATGTATTCAATTATAGGGTTTGATAATTAGGCCTCTATTAAATTGTCTGAAAGCCAGTTATATATATTTACAAGATAGACCAAGTGCTAGAGGCACTTGCTGTGAGATTTATCAACGAGATATTAATAAATGGAATCAGTGGTTTTGTTGGAGTTGTGGACCCAGCTGTCACCAACAGATATCTTCTTTGCTCAAATTTTGATTTTTTGGGGGAAAGAGTTGTAATTAGTGAGGATTACTGCCAAAGACCTTGTGATTACTTGATGATTACTTGGAGGAAGAAGACACAGACATACTTGTAGGAGCCCATGTGTCTTTTTTAATGAATTAAAAAAAATTTGTAGCTACTTTTGCTTTTAAAAATTGGGACACTGTGTTTTAACAATAACGGCTCTGAGTTTACTACCTTCATCCATGAGAATACTAGTTTGGAATCTGACAAATGTAGAACAAACTAACCTTGAGTTCTGTGCCTATTCTGCGTTTGGCATTTCTATGTCTCAGGTTCTGTCTCTTAGTTCTGGGGTACTCAGGAAGAACTCACCATGCCCAGAAAAATCTCAAAATTATCTGGTTTTACATCCCTGAAAATTGTCTTTTTTGATTTGCCTTTCAGAACTACAAAGTGCTGAAATGTGTATGCAAAGCAAAACAAATCAATTCTCTGTGTCCTGAGGGGTTTGTGTTTTAATTCCTGCTTGAGTAAATCACTTTTTGAAGCAGTAGAATGGAAGAACATTGTGGTTTCCATGAATCTTGTGTTTTTTGAGGGAAACTCTTGGTTCTAAGGCTATAGCATTCACTGTAAAGTTGAAGTTGGCATGGCTGTTTTACACAGGTAGTATTTTCATGGTCGGATTCTTGTCTGATTTTAATACTGTTAGGTTTTTAAAAAGAGGTAGCCAAGTAAGAACTGCACCAGCATGCACATGGTATTCAGGTAAGGGGGTAGGTTTATTCAGTAGACCTGCTGGGACCAGGCAAGGGTGGCACTCCACATGGCTGGGAAAGGCCTGGGAATGAGAAAGAGCTGGGAAAGAGGAAAGAGAGAGGAAAGAGCTAGAGCAGAGAGAGAGATAGAGCTAGAAAAGAACAGCAAGAGAGCGTCTGGGCCTGCGCTAGGCCTTATGTAGGGTATGGGCGGAGAAAGGTGTGGCCACATCAAATTCAGATGTGACCTCAGTGGATGCAGATGTGACCTCTTCCAGGTGTCCCAGTTGCCTAGGTAACGCAGGTACTGGGTGGAGACTTTGCTGTGAGGAGGGTGGAGTCTGCTTACCATCCAGGGGCAGACCTTACAAATACAATATAAACTCTTATACTCATTGCTACTAAAAAAATCTATAGCATACTAAAGTGTACAACAAGTAGGAAAATAGAACAACTGCTGTTGGAATAAAGAATCTGCCTCCTATGGGAGAGAGGGAGTGGATGTCAGAGTCTGGGAGGGAAATGTGTGTTCTTAATTGATATCAAGGGTATAAGTGCAGGAAAAGGAAAATTAGAGGCCCAGAGGGTACCTGTAACCCCTCCCACAATCATGATAGTCTAAAATATGGAGCCCCATCTGAGTTTGATGTGACGTTGAAATAAAAGCATGACAGTACCTCCAGGTCCTTGTCCGTATATTTGAGTCCATGAACTTAGAAACACAATGAGTATCTTCCACCACATTAGCAAACACATCAGGGGTGTGTATGCCCTAGCCTCCCATCTTCATCCCATTTCCTTAGAAGCCTAGGCAACTCTTACAAGTGGATGCTTCATTCCTTCATGCAATCTGGAATTGCTATAGTGAGGAAGTAGGGTTGGGGAGGAGAGGGAGCAGATCAGAGGCAGAGTGTTATTGAGTCACTGATTGACCTGGGATTTTTTTTCTTTTTTTCTTTTTCTTTGGATGCCTTGGGGTTTAAACTCAGGGCACTGCATTTTCTAGGCAGGTGCTTTACTCCTGATCCATGTCCTTAGTTCTTTTCTGCATTGGTTATTTTGGGACAATGTCTTGATTTTTTACTTGAGCCTGCACCTGGATTGATTTCATGCTTCCTGCTACAGTGAGATGAAAAGCATGCACCATCATGTCCAGGTGTTGCTGCTGCTTTTGCTCCTTCCACTCCTTCTTCGTCCTCCTTGCTGGCACTGGCCATGAATTGCAATCCTTCTATTCTCTGCCTACCATGTAGGTGGGATGACGAATAGCCCTGGGGCACAGCTATTGGCTGAGATAAACTTTTTGCCTAGCTAGCCTCAAACAGCAATCCTTCTTATCTCAACCAGGATTATAGGATGAACCATTATGACAAGCTTAGAAAGGCATTCTTTGCCAGTTGACTTGATAGCAGTTTTCCATCTGGGTTGGGCAGCACATACCACCTCATCACACTTATGCTGGGCTTGGCTACTCTCATGTCAGTTGGCCCATGGAGTGGTACTGGTTTTGGTAGTCTACGTGTCTGTAACCAAGATTGATAATATCTGGCTTGTAAATAGCATAATTTAGTTCTGGAGGCTAGAAATCTAACATTCAGAGGTTAGCATGGTTGAGTTCTGAGGAGGACCCTCTTCTGAGTTGTAGACTCCAACTTATTGGTCTATCCTCACATGGAGAAAAGTTCCTTTTATAGTAGCATGATTTCATTCATGGTATCTCCATCCTCGTGGCCCAGCTCCTACTCAAAGACCAGTCTCCTCAAAGTGCACCCTTGGGTTTAGGAATTTCAAAGTAGGAATTTTTTTGTAGGACAGAAACATGCAGCCCATAGATTTGGCAGGCTGATATATAATGAGACAGTAAGATGCTTAGGCAAGACTGTTCATAATATGCTGAAGCATGGTTCATGGAATTCTAAGCTGTAAATATGCCTTGAACATAAAAGAATTGTGCTCAATTTAGTTGTATGAGTGCACCTGAAAGTCAATGCAGCCAGCTAGAATTCTGCCAGCCAAGGATTCAATGCACTTGTTTGAAAGAGTAGTTGGGGCATCCTTTCAGATGGAGGTTGTCATCTAGGTGGCATTCTGGGGAATGTGTGGCCAATGTTTGAGGGTGGGATGAGTTGGAGGAGAGCTGCAGCTGGCTGCAATAAATAGTATTCTCCCTCCCAGGTAAAGAAACTCCTCAGCTACCATCTTAGATCACGCACTACTGAATACAACCCCTCATAACTGTGCACTTAGCCTATGCTGAGATCAAGAAAGGGGATAGGCAGCTACATAGAATAGCTTAAAGGATAGGACTACCAGATCTGAGTTGGATTCTTGTCTATAAAAATGAACCTTACTGCATTGTTGGTGGGAGTGTAAACTTGTTCAACCACTTTGGAAAGCAGTATGGTGATTCCTCAAAAGACTACACATAGAGCTCCCCTATGACCCAGCAATCCCACTTTTGGGCATTTACCCAAATGTTTACAAACAAGACCACACTAAAGCTACTAGCACAACTATGTTTATTGCAGCATTATTTACCATAGCTAAGATCTGGAACCAACCCAGATGCCTCTCAGTAGATGAATGGATCAAGAAAATGTGGTATATATACACAATGGAATTCTATGCCTCCATCAGAAAGAATGACATTGCCCCATTTGTTAGGAAATGGAAAGGCTTGGAAAAATTATATTAAGTGAAGTAAGCCATGCCCAAAGAAACATAGGTCCCATAGTTTCCCTTATTTGCAATATCTAGTATATGTTTGAGTTAAGCAGAAAAGGTCAGATAAGTTGATGTTAAGGAAATGAACCCTAAGATATGTATTCAAATGTTTTTTTCTTTCATGCGATTGTTTCTAACACATTTATAAGATTATTTCTTTATTGCTTTGTATGTCCCTCCCCCACTGTATAACCCCTGCTTTCACTGTATTTGATGTCAGTATAATTTGTGGAGGGGAAGGGGAAAAACAAATCGTTTAAATAGGGATACAGGTGGACCCATTGCGACAATGGGATGTACAAGTTGTTATGTTGAAAACGAACTTTACAACTTTGGTGGTGGGGGGAGGGTTGGGTGGAAGGATGAGGGGAGGATGGGAAGGGATGGGAAGGGGAAACAAAGCAGGAGGCTACAATGCTTGATAAGAAATGTACTCATTATCTTGCCCATGTAATTGTAACCCCTCTGTACAGTATTTTCACAATAAAAATATATATAAAATAAATGAGTATCATGAAAGTTGATACTTCTTTGAGTTACTTGGAAGGAAAAGAATTCAAGCGCATTTTGTAGTAATTAGAGAGGACCCTATATTTCTCAGGTCTATGTGAGGATAGCATGTCCTGAATCCTCATTGGCTGGGTGGGGCTATATAATTTATTTTAGACAATGAGTTAGATATGGCTGGCATAGGACCCTTGAGAAACACCTAGTCTCTGCCATGGGGATCCAGTGTTGACAATGATGGTTGCACTATGTCATTGTTCATTGGTAGAAGACCTGAAACAGCAGGTAGTTATAAACCTTTGTTGTTATAAATCAGAGAGATCTTTGAATTTGATAGTTCTAGTTATAGCAATATGACCTTTCATTTCCTGAAATAATATGAGAGTGCTTGACCAGGCTTCTGTATGCAGCAAGTTGTTATCTGTCTGCCTCTCTGTTTGTGTATCTATTTTTTGCTATGCATCAAGGTGTAATCTATGTATGTGTGTGTATAAATATATATATATATATATGTATCTATATATCTATCCACCTATCTACGGATGAATCTTATTATGGTTCAATTAAGTATATTCTGTAAAGATCTTCTATTTTCCATCTTATTATTAATGAGAAAGAAGCAGAAGGGGAGAAGCAAAAAGACATGATTGTCTGTGGAAATAGGGTTTTATTATAGAGTCATTAATTTGTGGTTATCATGAACAGACATGCAGGCAAGCCATTATTGCACATGCAATTATCTTAGTCTGAAAGAGTAGAGACAAGTAATTGATTGCATAGAAAGTTTTGCAGAAGCTTAAGTATAAATGAGTATTAATTTCTTTTCCTTAATATCCACGATCATTCTTAGCTGAAGGTATATTTGGATGATAGCTTTAGATAGTATATTGAATATTCATTCTGAGGCTATTATAAAAATAACAAGACAGAAGATGAATATGCAGCCTATTAGTTTCTTAGGGCAACACTCACACTGTCATTATTTGTAATATCCTAATGTCAGTCTTCACCTAAGGTTTTGAACTTATTTGTTTATTTATTTATTTATTTATGTTGGTCATGGGGCTTGAACTCTGGTCTTGGGTGCTGTCCCTGCCCTCTTCAGCTTAAGGCAAACACTCTACCACTTGTGCCACAGTGCCATTTCTGGTTTTCTGGTGACTAACTAGAGATAAGAGTCTCATGGACTTTTCTTCCCTGGCTGGCTTTGAACTGTGATCCTCAGATCTCAGACTCCTGAGTAGCCAGGATTACAGGTGTGAGCCACTGAAGCCCAGCAAAAGACATAATTTTCATATTGGCAGAGAAGTTGCAAATGTTAATTTGCTCTTATATTTATTTTTAATCAATATTTAATAATTTTTAGGCTGGATTTGATGGTTCTTGCTTATAGCTCCTTGGGAGGCAGAGATTGGGAGGATTGCAATTTGAGGCCAATCTAGGGAAAGAAATGAGACTCCTTTTTTACTCTATGGACTATTATTTGTAACTTGTACTGTGTATTTGATGTTCAAATGGCCCTGGGTTTGGCCAGTGGAAGGCCTCCAAGCTGGCCATCGATTGTAGGAAGGGAAGCACATTCTGATCATGAGAGTTTATCCATTCAGCTTGGCAACCAGTGTACTGAAAGCCCACTATGTGTAAGGAACTGGAGTTTTCTGTTTAGATACTATCGTACAAACTTTTCCCTTCTTTTTCCTCAGGCTGGGCCTATCTCTAATTCACAAACCTGGAATAATAGGCATATCCTACCATGCTTAGCCATTGGCTGAGATGGGGGTGGTTGATTCATGAGTATTTTTACTCAGGCTCTTCTTAAATTGCAATCCTCCTGTTCTTTATCTCACATGTAGCTATGCTTACAGTTGTGCCAGGCTTGGCATTAAAATCTCAATGTGGGTTCAATAGCTTTTCTCCAAAGACACATGCACCCATAGGGATCCTTTGCTGTTGGTTTCTTCTGAATTTTTGAATATACTTGTTGACCAGAGATATAGGACAGGAGTAAGAAAAAGGGCACACAAGCCTGACTATGGTGCCCTGTATCTTGTATATACACTTCTCTAGCTTGGGGAGGGGAAGGGGAAAAACAAAATGCTTAAATAGGGATACAGGTTGACTCACTGTGACAATGAGATGTACAAGACACTGTGTTGAAAAACAAACTTTACAATTTAGGCAGGAGGGGGGAGTGCAGTTATAGAGTTGGGAGGGAAAGGAGGGCAGGGGAAAAACAAAGGAGGAGGGAACAATGCTTGATAGGAAATGTACTAATGACCTTGCTCTGTAACTATAACCCCTCTGTACAGTGTTTTTACAATAAAAATATATTAAAAAAACCTGACTATGGAGTATGCTACATGGCAAGACAAGCATTAAATAGTTAAGTCAATCAAACAAACAAGCAAACAGCAAGGCAAAAACCACCATTTCCAGAAAGAAGGCATAATGAGAATAATAGTCACTCGTGAGAGGGAAAATCATAGTGTACACAGAGCCTTCTGAAGGGCCTCACCAACATGATAGGCTTGTGAAAGGGGCCTTGGGAAAACCAGAGATGGAATGCTGGCTGGCCAAGTGACAGAGAACAGGATAGATGAACCTATTCATTGGGTCTGAATGACATTTCCTATAAAATGACAGCATAGAATAGACTTTGTAAACAGTCAGTTTGGTCTTAGGGCTCTATACTGTAGGTCCTAAGAAAAACCCCAAGCAACATATATTTCTTCTTCCTGAACACTCCCATACCAGTGAGGTTTGTCACTACTGGCCAGTATGTCCTCATGAGCTTGTTACACTGAAGCCTGCGTGGCCACACTTGTCACAAGGTCACTAAGGGGAAATTGCCTGATGACCAGGGAGGGCACAGAGATTTTTGAACTGGTTTCTGCTTTTGAATGTCTTTGAACTTGACAGTAGTAGTTTCCTGAGCAGCTGCTGGTACCAGGAAGCTGCTGCTGGTACCAGCTGCCTTGAAGGAGCCTTGAGCCCCCTGCAGACATTCTCTTCCCATCATTTCCCTGCTGTGGAAATTCACAACACAGCTGGCTTCTTTCAACCCAGATACTTGCAACACACTCTCCCCACTCCTGACACCCTAGTCTTCACTGCTCAGCTCTGACTTGGAAGAGGCAAGAGAAGGAAAGCAATTGACCAAGATTCAAGTTTTGCTTGGATGCTTCTTAAAGGTAGTGGGGTCATAAGAATACAGAACATGTTTATTGCAGTGAGTGGGGCCGAAATGTCAAAGCTGATCAGAGGGCCTGAAAATGAATTAAGAAGGAACAGATCACTCCACCAGGCCAGTTGTGAAGTTAGTCAAGTTGAAAACAGCACCAAGAAAATGGAATTTTCCCTGGAATTTCAGGCAGAAAGTTTAGAGTGCAGGAAAATGCTTTTGCTATGTGGGTTAGATGTGCAGCTTTGGAAAAACCACATTGGGAAATGGTTATTTACCAAATGTACATTGCTGAGAAAGTTATTCATCCCTTATAAGCTATAACAATTCCTTTGTGGTATGTTAGGTGAACTCGTTGTTTCTCAGACAAAAATAAATTGTAGATGAGTAATAGCCATGTTTAGAATGGCTAAAATGCAACAGTATATACTCGTTGAGAATGGAGCAGAATTGTTTCCTGGTGGATGGAGGCCAGCCTGTGGGATTGATGCGCTCTTACTCAGGGTAAGGGGGTGGGGTGGTCCACTGAGTATAGGGATTAGCTTTATTTTCTCTGTCTCGTGGACTTTGCACAATTCTCCTTAAGATAAACATCAGCAGCAGCACATCAGTCAAAGCTCCAGTGAGCAGCAGTGGCTTCATAATGCATGGTTATTGTCTCCTGTATGTTCACATATTCCAAGGCTGGGGATGGGTCCTCACCACTGGTTGGTAGTACCTGAGTACCTGACTCCCAGACTGTGCTCTTCCACCTAGCTTGGTCCTCTAGAGCCACAGGCCTTTGAAGGTACAGGCTGATTTTCCTGGCAATGACTTCCAACTCAGATAGAGGAGACAGCCATGTTCTAAACATTTAGAATTTGTAACATTTGCTTGAGGAACAAAATTCCATGGGGGTTGAAGACACAATGAATCAGGTAACTAGGTGTGGTGACCAAGCATTAGTTTGTATTGTGAGACCACATAGAGGTAACGTGAGCATTTAAGAATATGAGCTAGCAGGGCACTGGTGTCTGATGCCTGTAATCCTAGCTATTCAGGAGGTGGAGATCTGAGGATTGTGGTTTAAAGCCAGCCCAGGCAGGGAAATCTGTGAGCTTATTACCAATTATTACCAAAGAAACAGAAGTAGCCCAGTGGCTCAAGTGGTAGAGTGCAGAAAAGTTTGGGGGATAGCCCCCAGGCCCTCAGTTCAAGCTCCATGACTGAAAATTAAGAAAAGAAAATATGTTCTATTGCTCTGTCTGTGCATTGGGATCCTCCACTGTTCTTCAAGTTCAGCTCAGCCCTTGGTAATGGTGGCCTAGCTTCCTGTCCTTGGAAAAAGATCATAGCTGCCATCGGATGCTCATGTAATGAGGTCCAGAGAGGCTGACAAATTCTTGCTTTGAGCACTCAGAAGGGCAGAACATAACTGGGAAGGAACACTTTAGACAGAAGGGGGCTGTCTTAAAGCTTCTCTGAATTAGGGGCAGTTGACTTTCATTTTCATGAATCTCCGTTATTGGAATATAGTAGTGTTTGTTGATCTGTTTGCTTGTGCCAGTGTCTAGAAACTATAGAAATAGAATTCAAGCCAACATGTTATATCTCAGTGCTGGGGCTCAAACCTAGAGCCTAATCTTGTGAGCCAAGAGTTCTACCATTGAGCTACCTCCCCAGTCTTCATATGGGAAAATCTAAAAAAAAATCATTAAAATAATCAAATCATTAAAAAAGCAAAAAGAGCCAAGCACCAATGGCTCACACCTATAATCCTAACTACTCAGGAGGCTAAGGTCTGAGGAGCATGGTTCAAAGACAGTTTGAGCAGGGACGTCTCTGAGACATATCTCCAGTTGATCACCAAAAAGATAGACGTGGAGCTGTGGCTCACATGGTAGAACACTAGCCTTTAGCAAAAAAGCTCAAGGGCAGTTCTGTCCCCAAGTTCAAGCTCCAGGAATCTCTCTCTCTCACACACACACACACACACATGCACAGAAAAGTTAAAGAAAAGTGCATTGATATACTTGATTTAATGAAAATTCTTTTAATATTGCCATTTCATCATGTAATTAGTATAAATATTACCATTTCACATTCTTCCTCCTTACAAGTTACTTTTTTAATGCTGAAACCAGAGTTTGACTTCTATTGCTTGCTTAGCTAGCTGGCTACTACTTAAGCCAGGCTTCCAGTCCAGATTTTTGCTAGTTTATTGGGAAATAGAATCTTGTGGATGTCTCTGCCTAAGATTGCTCAGCTTTTGAGTAGCTAGCCTTATAGTTCAGAAACACTACTAGCACACTTTTTTTTTTAAAAAATCTGGTCCTGGGGCTTGATCTCAGGACCTAGACACTGCCTGAGCATTTATTTGCTCAAGGCTAGCATTCTACCACTTAATTCACAACTTTCTTTCTGGTTTCTTGGTGTTTAATTGGAGATACAGTCTCACAAACATTCCTGCCTGGGCTGTCTTTGAAGTGTGATCCTCAGATCTTAGCCTGCTGAGTAGCTAGGATTACAGATACAAGCCACTGGCACCCAGATACTCTTACTATGTATACATGCATGTATGTATGTATTGCTGTTCCTGGGGATTGAATTTAGGGTCCGTGCATTGTCCCTGGACCCTGAACCATGATCCTGAGATCTCAGCCTCCTGAGTAGGATTATAGGTGTGAGTCACTGGCATCTGCTATATTTACTTTTTACTTTACCTTTCTATGGCAAATATTTCATTATGCCTCAAATCCCCTTACTTAGAAGAATTTCTAATGATCAAACATTACTGCATCACAGAAAAGATCTGTAATTTTCTGCTTTTCTATTTTTAGGCATGGAAGGTTTTTGTTTGGGGTTATTATTATAAATGATGTAGTAGTTAGTATTTTGAAATAAAATATTTTCAGATTTATGACTATGTTCTTAAAAAGAGTCATAGGAACAAAATTATTGTTTAGCTGGCATGAGACTTCATGCCAGAAGTTTGTACCAACTAAACTTCCACTCACAATATATGAAAAGACCATTTTACTTCACTATCTATAAATAAAGGAGAGCTGGTCAACAAAACTGTAAAAACCTTCAAACTAATAAATCATTTTTAAGATAGAAAAAAGCTCAGAAAGTAGTGAATGAGAGAATTCCTTTTCCTTATTTGAGAATCAAAATAAGGAAGAATTTTTGTTGAGCAGAGGATGGGGAAGAGAGACAGAAGAAAGGAGAAAAGAAAGAGAAAAATAGAAATATATGTAGAGAAATGGAGTTAGATTAGCATGGCATGGTAAGCTATGTGGTTCATTTTTTATTCCTGTTGGCTAATTTCTGGGTAGGAGTAGGAGATGAAGGGCTCTACTTTTCTTTGAATTTGGATATCTAAGAATAAAGGAAATCAGTGCCATCTGAGAAGAGCCCCCATCGGAGTTCTAGGTCCAGTGTTGTGTGGAAACAGTCACTTGTTTTTCTTGGTAGTAGAGAGTGACCTAAGTGGGACACAGAGAGAAGGAAGGAGTGGTTATGGGTCATGGCTGGTCAATGTAGAATCAATGTAACAATTTGGCCAGTGCAGTTCTGAGGAGACTCTGGTGTTTTGTCAGATTGTCAACATTAGCAGAAGATGGTGGCTTCAGCATAGAGCATCACAGTGACAAGAGGAGACAGTCACCCTTTCCAACCCATGTTACATCCTATAGGGTGAGGGGGTGAAAATAATCCAGAAAGTAACTAAATGAGTCCAATATCACTGAATGTGACAGAATTCACTTGTAATGGAGTCCATTACATATTTTACTATTAATTGGAAGTGGAGTGGGAAAAATAGATATTTAATCTACTTATAAAAAATAAAGCTGCTTATTTGCCTTTTGCTGAAAAGGGGGAGGTAGTAACATATTTACTTTTTAAAGTATGCAACTCTTTTGTGTTTTTTGATATATTCTTCCTTTTTTCTTATGTGAAACTCAAACAAATGATTATTGGTAAAGTATGACAGAATTGTGCATGACTCCCAGGCTGTGATTATTTTCCTTGAGAAATAGAGATAGTAACTAAACACAAGTTATTTGAGCTACCTATATTTGACATGCCCTGTTAAAAGTTACTGTGTTTCTTGAAAAATAGTTTTACTTATCTCTTTTTCTTGTATGCTGGTCCTGGGGCTTGAAGTCAGGGCCTGGATATTGTTCCTGAGTTTTGTTTTTTATTTTGCTCAAGGTCAGTGATCTACCAGTCGAGTCACAGTTCCACTTTTGGCTTTTGTTGGTTAATTGGAGATAAAAGTCTCCGTGACTTTTCTGCCTGGGCTAGCTTTGAACCCCAGTCCCTAGAGATCAGCCTCCTGAGTAGCTAGGATTACAGATGTGAGCCACTGGTGCCCAGCGTACTCATATCTTTTGATAGCCAAACAAAGAATTGGTTTCTCTATAGAAGCAGGTTTTAAAGCTCAGTGAAACATGAGGTTCAGAGAACTGTTCATGGCAGGGGAATCTTTATAGGTCATTGGAAGTTAACACAACTGAGAGGCTCTGCTTATGGGATAGGAAGTTGGTAGTAGGTACAAATATGGCCAGTTCTTATTATTTGTTATAACTGACTTCGGCTATTTAAACATTGGATAACTCTGTGTGACTGGGAAGTAGATCGATACCCCCATTATCTTTGTTGCTTAAAATATTATCAAGCATACACTTAAGTATAAAAGGCTAAAACTTGTGAACTATTTCAATGCTTTTAATTCTGGAGTTTGTCCTTAGTAAAAGATACCATGTGCTAATAGTGAGCAGTAGAGTTCTAGAGGAAAGACAAACAGCAGAACATTCAGTCTAATAGTTTTTCAAACTTTCAGGTCCAAGACCACTTTACTTTTGGAAAAATCGTAAAATGATATTTATTTTTTTATTTGTTGCCAAAGCAAGTCATCCATTTAAGTGGGGAGGGGCATAAAAATGATCAGCAAGAGAAAGTGTTGATAAAAACTGAGTATTCATCTATCATTATCAGGAATATTGATATTTTATTTATGTACTGGTATTTTTTATATATTTATCTGTGTGCTGTTGTCACTTTCTGAGTACTGCCAAGAGTAATTATTATAACAAACATTCTATAGCTCTGGTGTTTGTCAGCTTTCTTTTGTTATGATAAAATACCTGAGATAATCAATTTATAAACTGAAAGGTTTATTTTGGCTTGTAATGTTGGAGGTTCCTGTATATGATGAGACTGAACCCATTGCTCTAGGCCTGAGTGAGGCAGAGATCACAGTTGGAAGGCATTGTAGAGCAAAACATCTTATATATTATATATACACACACACACACACACACACACACTGTGTGTGTGTACATAGATTTTAATTGCAGTCCTGGGGCTTGAACTTAAGGCCTGGATATTGTCACTGAGGTTTTTTTTTTGTTTTTTTGTTTTTTTTTTGCTCAGGCCTATCATTCTACCACTTGTTGGAGATAAGAGTCACAGACTTTTCTGCCCTAGCTGGCTTTGAACTGTAATCTTCAGATCTAATTCTCCTGAGTAGCTATGATTACAGGCAGTCATGAGCCACTGGTGCCCAGCAGTCTTGCATTCTTGACCCTGAATGTCCTGAAGAGCCAAAATCTATGGTAGCCATCCCTTCTTATTAAATCTCTCATCCATTGAAATACTTTTCTTCCACTTTCTATTTATTTCATTTTCTGCTTACATGCTCTTCCTATTACAAAAAAGTCTTACAACTATACATGTCATTCTGTAATTCTATCTTGTTATAATTTATTTGAATTACATACATTAACTGTCTCATATAAGATTAAATTCCATAAAGGATTCAAAGCACCTGTGAAGGCCCAAATATTTCCAGATATTTTCAGGAGATCCCTATCTAGTGTGTATAACCAAGTGGAACTAATTTTTTTTATATAAATGATGTCTTCAGCATCTTGATATCTTTTCTTCCTCAGAAATAGCAGATTTGTATCTATCAGACAATAGGCCCTAAGTTCAAACCATGTTATTTCCATAAAGAAAAAAAGAAAGAAGGAAAAGTAAAGAAGTACAGCTTTATTCTTCTAGTCTCATCTTAATGACTTAATAACTATTTGGTTTGCTTTGCTTCTCATGTTCATGGGATCACTGTGGCAATGATGATGGTAGTAAGGTGGTGGTGATGGTATCAGTGGTAGAGGTAGAGATGATGGTGGTGGCAGTGGGTAGTGGTAGTAATGGAGGTGGTGGTAGAGATGGTGTTATTGGAGGTGATGATGATGGTGTGACAGTGATAGTAAGAGATATATTATCTCCCAAGCAGTCTTACCAGTAGGTGAGACGTCTTTAGAGAAGTTTGTGATGATGTAGAAAGAGGGAACCTGTAGTTTCTAGCATCACCTCTGAGGAGGTAAGGTGGTAGGTATGACCACATATTATGTCAGGTAGAGCTATAATCAATGCTGTAGAAACAATCCTAGGAACTGACACTCTGAAAAAGAAACATCTTTTTAATAAGGTGGGCAAAAGACTTAAGGATCCAGTGGTTCAATGTCTTTCCAGTACTGTGATGTGATAACAAACCCTTGAGTCAACCTTAGGATGAGAAAGGGGAGTAGAGTGAGACTGGGATTAAAATCTACCAGTCCAACAGAGTAGGACTCAAAATAGGAATTGAGTAACTACAAGAAAAGAAAGCTCTATTGCTTGTATACAAAAATTGTGGACTGAGGATCATTTATTTCAACAAATGTAGCATGAAGTCCTGAAGAATGGGGTTCAAGTCAATGTTTGTTTATGACTTTTGTTTTATCCTTCTTCTTTGTTTTCTGTAAAGTTCAACTATTTGCCATTTCCTCGCCATGTGTTCCTGCTAAACTCTTCATAGGTCCTTTCTCTCTGATTCAAATCCTTTTTTCTAACTTTTCCTTACCCAGATACCACTGGCTTCCAAAAGCACCTCAAATTCCATATGATTCACAAGACATTTTTGTTCACTCCATTTTCTGAACTCAGAAGACATTGCTCAGGCACTTAATCCCTGGCCCATACTGGATAAGGAAGGTCAGACTCAACATTTATACAAAGCCCATCAACTCCAAGGTTATATGTACTCACTGTTATGAACTACAAGTGCCCACACCTCTTATTTTTATACTTTCTTCCCCACTGACAATTAGCAGGCAGAAGGTAAGAAAAGTAAGGAAGGTAAGAAGGTTACCATGGGGTTCATGGTAACCATTTTAGATAATCGGTTGAGGTTGCATTCTCTGATCAGCTTAAGAGGAAGTAGTTCATCACATGAGGAAAGGCAGCAATAGTTAACCCAGCTGTCCAGGACTCAGCACAAGAACAACAACATTTAAATGTCACACCCTGGTTCCATAATCAGAACAGTTTCTGCAAATCTTTAATAAACCTATGTCTCAGTTTTATTCAGAAATTTACTATCTGGTGTCCTGCCTGAAGTATGGGGAAATTAGAAAAGCAGTCATAGCCTGATTCACAAATCTACCAGGTGAGTGCAAATTGGAAACACTTGTGATATTTAAGCCTAGTCTGTCTTGTGTCATGAATGCTTGGGTATGTCTCGTACTTGCTCAACTATAAACTGAGGTTAGTGTCTATCATTTGTCCTGTACTTTTGTTAGTAATTGGCTTGGAGTTAAGGGGTCAATAAGTGTTTATTGGGTTCTCTTGTAATATTTATTTGTCTTATTAAATCATTTCACAAATAATTAATTTTTAAAAACAAATCTCAAGATGAGTTAGAAACTGTTAAGGACCCAGAACAGACCACAGTCACCGAGATGACAGGTTTTCTGCAACAGACCCATTTCTTCCTTTCAGTTCTTTTCTTCTATTTTCTTCTTTTCAGTTACAGCATTTGGAAGATTTTCATACAAACAAGTTCATAATTCAAAGTAAGAATTAGGTGACACTAATCTTTATACTTGAAAATAGATAGGATGGTTGTTAACATGGTTGATGTTTGGTGGCATTAGTTGATTCTGAATCAACTATATTTATCAAATTCTGGATTTCCCTATGATGGAAAATTGGACAATGTTCTCTTTCTCCATGAGATGTGAGCTTAAATCAAGGATGATGATGCAAAATCATATTTGGGCATGAGTTTTTGTAAGATGCAGTATGCATCTGATTAATGCCTATTTTATTGCAAAGTTGAGATGGAAAAGAACTTCCTTATTTCTTTCTTGCTTAGCAGGGCAATGACATAATTTGATTCATATGCTGCTGGGTGTATGAAGTACAGCTTGGCTCTAGGAAGAAAATCAGTCTCAAGGAGTAAATGCCAATCAGAGACACCTGTGATCTCTGTGACTTTCCTGACCTACACTACTGACCCTTAAAGTTGTTCATCTTTAACTGTGCTCAATTTAGAAAAAGAATTGATTGTACTAAGCAATGAGGACCACAGAAAATGACTTTTTTAGTCTTGAATAGATACAAAAAAAGAAGCTTTGCTTCCTCCAACGATGAACAGCCTTACTTCTCTTCTGATATTTCCTGTGGCATCTGAGCCATTTTGCAGGAAGCACTGCCCCACATGGACTGTGTATGGACAAGTCCATATGTGGAGGCGGGGACAGGTAGGTGGATGTCATGCCAACCTGGTTGGTTTTAGGCTCTGAAATGTGAGAACAATTCACTGTCCAAGCATCTGTAAATTCAATGAGGACAGGAAGGGGGTTCATTTTAGTTTCCCTTCTTCATGCTGTCTCTGAAAAGTGAAAGAGATTGAGGGAAAACATTACTCAATAGAGAATTAACTATCTGAAGCATTACCTACTATGTGATCAACAGGCCCCTTTAAGCAATGAGAGGATATCAGGCATGTATAAAAATGGAATAACGGAACTTATTAAATTTATATAAAAAAGAGGGAAGGAGGATAATTAATAGAAGGGATGAAGACAATCAAAGCACATCTGCCTGTAAATATTATATGAATGTATGGACATAGCACAGAGAAACCCCTTGTACAATTCTCACATACCAATAAAAGACTATGGATCACAAAAACTTGGACATTAGGCAACTTGGATGGTTAAGAGTATGTGTTAAGGCCCAAAGATACTTAGGTCCCATGGTTTCCCTTATTTGCAATAACTAGAATGTGTCTAGGACAAGCAGAAAAGGTCAAAAGCTATGCACATATGACCATATAAGATGATGTTAAGTGAAATGAACCCCAAGATAGGGACACACGTTGTTTTTTTTTCTTTCTTGCTGTTGTTTTTAATGTATTTTTTTTTTTTTTT
>NW_012267217.1:25802589-25809744 GCF_000151885.1 Dipodomys ordii | reverse complement strand
TGAGGAATCGAACCCAGGGCCTCAGGCATGCAAGGCAAGCGCTTTACCACTGAGCCACCTTCCCAGCCCTCTTTTTACTATTTTTAAAAACAGGTTTTCATGCTTGGTAGGCTGGTGCTCTACGACTTGAGCCATGCCTCCATCATGTTTGTCTATTTTGGAGATGAAATATAGTAACTTTTTTTTTGGCCTGGGCTAGCCTCAAACTGCAAATCTCTAGATCACAGCCATAAATAACTAATATTACAGCTAGGAACTCTCATGTTTTTGAAATGCCCACCTTTTGGCATTGTTTTCCAAATATCTAGATGACTGGAGTTGAACAAATAACTCTAGCTACAATTTTGGGGCTCAGATAATATGTTGTGTGATATTCCTCAAATATGTACATGCTAGCACTTGGTAACATGATTTTTTAGCAGCAGAGGTAGATTAAAACCTGTGGCTAAGTTTTCTAATAGTTTCTCAAACTTGTAATTATTTTTATTGTCTGGGAAGCAACCTTTTCTTCTTCATGCACCAGACAAATTCACCAATGTGTTCATTAGGCATTAGATTTTTGGCCCTCATAAGCCAAAATTTCTAATAGTCCAGAAGGAAGACTTGGGTTACATAAATTGTCAGAGGGTCAAAATGGATTTTAAATTACAGATAAGGAACAATGCCTGAAAAATTTATAGAAGGCTGAAATGAGTATGAATTGCATAACATGTGACAAATCAAACACCAAGTTTTGAAGGTAGAAGTCAGGAGAAGGGGCGAAACTAGGTAGATTTGGGGGTCCCACGAGTGGTTTTTCCCCAGAAGTAAGGTATATGGTGTTAGGAAAATGGAGGAAAATGGGAGAGGAATAGACCAGACTTGATTCTCAACAGGCTTGGATTGTTTATTGACAGTGAGGGGCACAGATCTTCTCGTGGTATGGAGGTTGTGCAAGGGATTGATTTGGGGTCCCCCTTATATGGGTCTTAACAAAGAAATAAAGGATTAAAATCAGGCTGTAATTACTCTGGGGCTAGGGATGGTACTTTGGGTTAGGTCCAGTGTGGAATGTCCTGGCCGGGGTAATGGAGACTTTTGGTTAAGCCCAGGTGGGAATGGTCTGCCTGCAGGCAAGCACGTGAGCACATAAGTGGTACTTTGCTTGACCTGGGAGAATAAAGAGGGAGTCAATCCTTCATATGGCAGAGGTATTTGAAAGACTCACTGATAATGTGAGGTATACATTGTCATCTAAAAGTAAAACAGATTATCCATGCCAACTAAACCAATTGCTAGCTTAGTTGTTTATCTCCTTTCATGAAAGAAGAGAAGGTGGTGGGTTATAATGCAATGCATCATTTATCAAACTGGGGTTCTCAGCCCTGAGAGTAAAGGATGCATGCCTGGGCATCTCAGAATTTTCTGCAAGAACTTTCAGAAATGTTTTCATTAGGATGACAAACCATCACTCTTTGCTTTTAACAAATGAATAGTATTGGCTGTATTTGTGTATGGAAATATGATAGAATACTTCTACTTGCTTTTAGCACCTAGTTCACTGTGTCGTGAGAAAAGCAGGAAGATAAGTATAACACTGAAGGGCTTGTGCCAACTGAGAGCCAAATGGTGTCATGACATGCTGATGTTGGAATCTAAGTTAGGTAAGTGTGGAGGAACAGTTAAGTTGTGCAGCAAAGAACAAAGTGACTCAATAATATCTTTAAAATATTTTTTTCAATTTGGCCTTTAGTGGAGATACTAGAGGAATTCAATCCCAATTAGATTTTCCCCAGTATCCTGATTGTAAACCATGTATATATGCTTGAGGAATAAGAGCAGAAGGTCTCTGAACGTCGATCTCAGGGTTAAAGTCCTATTGACGGGGTTGTTGATAGGATGACAGAGATTCCTGCTTTAGCCTGGCATGAGTGTGGGGCTAGCACAATAGAAAAATGAAGATGTTCCATGGACAGAAAGGAAGGTGCTCATCAGAATGACTAGTGTATGTTGACAGTGGGATTTTTTTTATGGACACTGAAGAAGTCATAAGACTTGGAGATCATGTACTTAGCTCCTCTGATCCACCACCCATCTGCTTACTGTGTGTCCTTCTTTCTAACCCACAATCATGCACAATCATGAGAAGCAAGGTAAACTAGATTGGCTGAGTTTCTACCTACTTGGAAAATAATCAGTAAAAAGGAAAAAAATAGTCATTGGAATAATGGGAGTGATTTTTTTCAGGCACAGTAGGGATTTTGGACAGAGGAGGCTGCCTGTGCAATATTTATGGCAGGCATACCCATGCAAGAGAACACAGACAATACCAGATTGGTCCTTCTTCTTTTAAGGTATGGTTTATTTTCAACAAAACCATATTATGTGTCACATTAAATTAATGTTCATTGGGTTTATATTGGTTTTGTAGATTTCTGTTTAATTTGTTTTCATTTTATAGTCAGTTAAGAGTTACAAGAATTTTGCTCAAACTTTATGTTTTTACATGATAAATATTATAATACCAACAACTCATATAATCACAGCTGTTCATTAGTATATTTTTCTTTGGAAGGAATTTGGGATTGTTAGAACTTTGAGAAACACTATTGAGAAGATAAAGGTAGAAAACTTAGGGAATATAGGAACGTGGAAATAAAAGGTAAGAATCATTGGCCTTCCTCTGGAAAAACTAGGAATCTGTGGAACATTCCTTAATACAATAATGGCTATATATGACAAACCTACAGCCAGCATTATACCTAATGGCAAAAAACTAAAGCCATTTCCTCTAAACTCAGAAATGAGACAAGGATGTCCACTCTCCACTTCTCTTCAATTTAGAATTAGAGTGCCTAGCTATAGCAATAAGACAAGATGCAAACATAAAGGGAATCCAAATAGGGAAAGATGAAATAAAACTCTCCCTCTTTGCAGATGACATGATCTTGTCATGGACTCCATGGACTCCACTCCCAAATTACTCAAGCTGATTCAAAACTTTGGCAAAGTAGCAGGGTATAAAATTAACCCTCAACTATCAATGGCTTTTCTGTATGCCAACAATGAGAAGAGCATGGCTGAAATCAGGAAACAACTCCTTTTGTAATAGCCCTACAAAAAATAAAATACCTAGGAATTAACTTAACCAAAGAAGTAAAAGACCTTTCTGATGAAAACTTTAAAAACCTGAAAAAGGAAATCAAAACAGAAATTAGAAAGGGGAAAAAACCTCCATGCTCCTGGATTGGAAGGATCAACATCGTGAAAATGGCAGTACTTCCAAGGCTATCTACAAATTAAATGTGATATCTATCAATATTCCTTCAATGAAATAGAAGAAGCAATCAAAAAATTCATATGGAACAATAAAAGAGCCCGAATAGCAAAAATGATCCTTAACAGAAAGAATAGTGCTGGAGGAATATCAATACCAAATTTCAAACAAAGCTATAGTAATCAAAACAGCACAAGAATAGACCTGAGGACCAATGAAATAGAATTGAAAACCCAGAAATGAACCCGCAGACCTATAGTCGCCTAAGGACAAAGGACATAGCTAGCAAGATTAATAGAAAGCCCGCAGATTGGGAGAAGATCTTCACTAGCCATACAATGGAAAAGGGTCTCATATCTAAAATATACTTAGATCTCAAAAAATTAAATCCCCCAACAACACATCCTCAAAGAAACACCTGCCCCATAAATAAGTGGGCTAAAGAATTGAAGAGAAACTTATGGCCAATAGACACATGAAGAAATGTTTAACCTCTCTAGCCATAAAAGAAATGCAAATCAAAACAACATTGAGATTTCACCTCACCCCAGTTAGAACTCTAATAACAACATATGCTGGAGGAGATGTGGACAGAGGGAACCCACTGAATTGGTGGGAGTGTAAACTTGTTCAACAACTTTGGAAAGCAGTATGGAGGCTCCTAAAAGACTCCACATAGAACTCCCCTATGACCCAGCAATCTCACTTTTGAGCATTTACCCAAATGATCACAAACAAGAGTATACTAAAGCTACCAGCACAACTATGTTTATTGCAACATTATTTACCATAGCTAAGATATGGAACCAACCCAGATGTCCCTCAGTAGATGAATAGATCAAGAAAATGTGATACACACACACACACACACACACACACACACCCCACACACACAGAATTCTATGCCTCCATCAGAAAGAATGACATTGCCCCATTTGTTAGGAAACGGAAAGACTTGGAAAAAATTCTATTAAGTGAAGTAAGCCAGGCCCAAAGAAACATAGGTCCCGTGGTTTCCCTTATTTGCAATAACTAGTGTATGTCTGGGCCAAGCAGAAAAATTCAAAAGCTATATACATATGACTAGATAAGATGATGTTAAGTGAAATGAACCCCAAGATAGGGACACAAGTGTTTTTTTCTTTCTTGCTATTGTTTCTAATGTATTTATAATGTACCATTGATTTTTTTTGTTTCTTTGTATGTTCCTCCCCCACAGTATAACCCCTGTTTTCACTGTATTTGATGTTGGTGCTCTGCATCTTGTATTTACACTTCTCAAATTAGGGGAGGGGAATGGTAAAAACAAAGTTCTTAAATAGGGATACAAGTTGACCCATTGTAACAATGAGATGTAGAAGAAACTGTGTTGAAAAACAAACTTTACAATTGAGGACCCAGCGAGGGGTAGTGTACTTGTGGAGGGGGGAGGGAAGGGATGGTAGGGGAAAAACAAAGGAGGAGGCAACAATGCTTGATAGGAAATGTACTCATTACCTTGCTTATGTAACTATAACCCCTCTGTACAATACTTTTACAATAAAACATATTAAAAAAGAATAATTGGCCTTCCCTATCCACAAGTGTTCTATCTCTGAATTCAAAAAAGCTGGGATCAAAATTATTTGGAAAACAATATTATTCTGCTCCCTGATGTGTACCATGCAGTCTGGCCCATGGTGGCTCTGCTGTATTAAATGTACATGAACCTTGTTTTTTCCTTGTCATTATTGCCTAAACAATACAATATGACAATTGTTCATATAGTATTTATATTATTTTAGTTCTTATAAGTAATCCAGGGGTTACAAAGTATATGATATATGTTTCTGGCTTGTATGCCTATAGTATGTGACATGTCAGATTTGTGCATTAGAGAGGAGTGTAGAACCTGTCTCCATGGATACCAGGGGATGACTTTTTAGCACTGTTTGCCATCTTTGATCAGAGATTGACCACCACTAACGCTGAAAACAATTACATTAATAGAAGATGCCTTCTCTAGATGGAAGTCATCCCCCAACTCCAGTTTCAATTAGCATTTGCTAGGTCTCCATGGAGCGCTTGTAATGGAAATTGTGAGGACACAAAAATAAACAAAACACAGTATTTCCATTCAAATAGTTGCCCCAACTAGAAGTTTCCTGTTATCTATACAATCAAGTGAGTATGATAATGCTGTATCATAGTCTATTTGTATTTTGAGGCATATGACAATGAAAACACAGTGATTGACTCTCATTTGTCTGACTAAGGGGACAGGAGGTGTTGCAAAAAATGGTCCCAAACATATTTCTTTCTAGTGTTCTATGTGTAATTATTAAATGCAGATACTGAATTTATTTTCCCTGTGACTTACTCTGGTCAAGAGAAATGGCAAGGTACCGGTTTCTGAATCCAAGCCTAATGAACAATTAAATACTTTCTCTCTGGTGTTGGGGGTCCTCTCACCACCATGTGAATAAGCCCACAATAGCTTCCAAATGCTTGAGAGACTCTGTGGAGCGGAGGGCAAGCTTCCCCAGCAAAGAATCCCCAGGCTAGCCTGTTGACTGACTTAAGAGGAATCTCAACTGAGATCACAGAGCTGCTGATGGAATCTAGCCTAAGTTGCCAGCTCATAACATCATATTAAATTAATGGTTGCTGTGTTGGAGTGGTTTGTTTCACACACAAAAAAAAAAGATATGCCGAGAAAGCAAGCCAGGGAACACTTGCTCAAGGAGGTAACATTGAAGGATTGGGTTGAAGATATGGGTTTCACAGACAGATGAGAGTGGAGAAAGGGAGTGGAGAAGAAAGGGTGCTTCTGCCAGGGGCTGGAGCTGTAGCAGAGGCACAGGCCCTATGCCCAGGACATTCTGGGAACAGCTGATGCTGTTGTTAGGATGTTAGGAGTGTGCTAAGTTTAGAAATGAAGTGTAGATGGCTGGGGACAAGACCCTGTCACCCCAGTGGTGAAGATATGGATAGAAAGTCTTTATAAGAGATGATTAAAATTCAGAATGATTCAAAAACAAAACCATTCAAATGAAACAAACCCCAAATGAAATGATCTAAACAAATGGAATCCAAAATTAAAATAACCCATTGAAGACATGAAAGAAACAAAGGAACAAAGAAGCAAAGACAAAAGAAATAAAGGTGAGAGAAATATGGCCTTGTAGAAGATTACTTTTGTAGGGCATGTGGGTCAGTGGTGCTAAATGAAGTCATTTAGGTCAAAACTAGAGCAAGTTTGTTAGGAGCTGGCAGCAATGAGGGAACAGGGTAGTTTTGGTGGCCAATCTCCAGGAGGCCAATCTCCTTACAGAAAGTTCAAAGATAACTCCCAAACATGAGGTAAGAAAGCTCTGGGGTTTTTTTTTTATAAATTTTTATTTTTATTATTTTATTTTTTGTGTGTGAACACACTGTACAGAGGGGTTACAATTACATGGGCAGGATAATGCGTACATTTCTTATCAAGCATTGCAGCCTCCTCCTTTATTTACCCTTCACATCCCTTCCCAGCCTCCCCCACCAATCCGCCCTGCCTTCACCCCCACCCCCCACCAACGTTGTAAAGCTCGTTTTCAACATGACAACTTGTACTTCTCATTGTTGCAACAGGTCCACCTGTATCCTTAAATGACTTGTTTTTCCCCATCTCTTCCACAAGTTATCCTGACATCAAATATAGTGAAAGCAGGGGTTATACTGTGGGGGAGGGACATACAAAGCAACCAAGAGATAATCTTATAAATGCATTAGAAACAAATGCATGAAAGAAAAAATATTAAAATACATATCTAAGGGTTCATTTTCCTAACATCACATTATCTGACCTTTTCCACTTGACTTATACATATACTAGATATTGCAAATAAGGGAAACCATGGGACCTATGTTTCTTTGGG
>NW_012267217.1:25779519-25801340 GCF_000151885.1 Dipodomys ordii | reverse complement strand
AAAGTTTTCATCATAGAGGTCCTTCACTTCTTTGGTTAAGTTAATTCCTAGGTATTTTATTTTTTGTGGGGCTATTACAAATGGAGTTGAAGAAAGCTCTGGTTTATGATCACAGTATTCAGCTCTGGCCTGCATCTGTACATATGGGTAAACCTTAGGGTTGCAATGCAAGTATCCTCACACTCGGTCCCAGCTCAGCTCAGCTTGTGAGTTCTTTCCCGCTGATCTTGCAGATGTTCATGGGTTTCCCGCCCTCCATGGAGTCAGAATCTATTGCCTGTGAGCTGTGGGAGATGGTTTTTTTCCTTACTTATTTCTTGATATTCCTATTAAGAATTTCTCAGCAATTTCAAATGCCTGAGAACACTGCAGATTTTTGGCTTTGCATCAGCACTTACGTAGTAGATCTTTGGGAATAAGGCTGAGATTGTGTGCAATGCACAGAATGACAGGATCCTCTCCAAAATTCATGCTCACACACTATCTCCTATGGATAGAAGTATTAAGAGGTGTGGTCTTTAGAAAGTGATTCAGTGTAGTGGGAGTAGTGCTCCTAAAAGGGCTCAAAGTTAAAGGGAGCATTAGTGGCTTGCCCTTCCACCCTTTGCCATGTGGGGAACACAGTAAGAGGGCACCATCTTGGAAGCAGCTCTAGCCATAAATACTAGTGGACATCCCCACCTCCAAGCTGTAGGAGATAAATGCCTATTCTTTATAAATTATCCAATCTAACGTATTTTATTACAGCAATACAAATGGAATAAGACAAAATGGAATTAGAGTAAGCACTCCATTCTCTGGGGAATTAGGACAACTAGCAAAATGATTAGAACAAAGCTGGTTGTAAATCTTTTAGAGCAGGACAATGTGAATATAAAAACTTTTGATACTGGGCTGGGAAGGTGGCTCAGTGGTAGAGCGCTTGCCTTGCATGCTTGAGGCCCGGGTTCGATTCCTCAGCACCACATAAGCAAAAAGAAAAAAGCCGGAAGTGGCGCTGTGGCTCAAGTGGTAGAGCGCTAGCCTTGAGCTGAAGAGCTGAGGCCCAGAGTTCAGGCCCCTTGACCGGACCCCCCAAAAAACTTTTGATACTGGGTTCTTTCTATAAAAGGAAACAACAACAAAACCCCAAAAAGGCACAGCAGGTTGTTGTGTAGTTTCTTTTACCTTTGAGTGTACATAGCTTCAAGATGAAGTCCAATGCCCCTTCCTTTTGCTCTTGATGTATCCAATTACATCATCAAGATTGAAAACCTTATGTGATTTTTTTTTATGTCTCTCCCTTCCTTCAGGACCAGGAGAAGCTAACCCTCCCCTATGCCAATACATCCATGACTGCTTTTATTTCTACATTAGCACCTCTGGCACAATCCTCATCTAAGCAGCCTCATCCCTTCATCTTACTGGCTTTTGGAGTTTGGGGTCAGGGGAGGGAGATTCAAGTTACTTGGTGTTAAGGATGTTATAAAACCATCAAGCCTGGACATTGTTGGATATGTGCTTTACCAACTGTCCTATTAACTAATAGCACAGGAGTATGTATGTGTATGTGTATGCCTTAGTGTGCGCATGTACACATATGTATGGTGGATTCCCATTTACTACTTAGAACAACTTTACCATATGAGGCAGTGCAAAGAAAGTCTGAATAACTCTTTGGACTCTTGCTGGCTCTCCAGTCTGATTGCTCAATGGCTTTTTATTTATGTATTTATGTATTTATTTTTTCAGGCGTGGAGCTTGAACTCTGGGCCTGGGCTCTGTCCCTGAGCTCTTCAGCTCAAGGCTAGTGTTCTACCACTTTGAGCCACAGCACCACTTCGGTTTTCTGTAGATAATTGGAGATAAGAGTCTCATGGACTTTCCTTCCCTGGCTGGCTTTGAACTGCAATCCTCATATTTCAACCTCCTGAGTAGCTAGGATTACAGGTGTAAGCCACTAGTGCCAAACTGCTCAATGGCTCTTAAGGATGGTAAATCTTTTTCTCATGGAGGGAAGGAATTCAACTTTACTCACTCTTTCTATATATTTCCTGTTACCACCACCACAACCAATAGTAGTCCCCATATCATCTTCCCATTATATGAGAAACAGCTGTTTAAGCTTAAATTCTGGATTCAGAGACAAGAAGTATTGCAGAAAATACACAATTATGACAGTATTGCAACATCAGGTGTCTGCTGGGCAAGTGTGTCCCAAGAACTTGCAACAAGCAATGCATTCCCTAATGAGCAGATCCCTTCCCTGTTCCTCATTAGCTGAATTACAAACTTTCCAAATGTTGCTTATTTTCTTTTGGGTAATTTTAATATGTGCCCTTTTTGGTGTTGGTGGTGTTTTAGAAGACTGTTACTCTGCTCCTTCTGCTGTCCCCAATTGTTCTCTTGAGTGACACTGTCCTGGGTATGTGCTTTCTGGCACATACATAGTTGTTTTTTTTTTAAAAAAACTTATTTTCTCCTTTTATTGTGGTCCAGCCTTCCCACTGCTTGTTTGACCCACCATACCCACTTCTGATGCCCTATTTGCTTACTCTGTTTATCTAGAGAACTTCCAAATACAGGAAGGGACTTTCCTGTTTTCACATCAGTAAGTGGTTGAATTATTGTGTAAGCAACTTTTCACTCAGGGTCAGATAATTTGTCATGAAAATGGACCACCACTTTCTTTATTTTCCATACATGATAACTTTTAGTTTTACTTTCCCTATCTTTGATCTTGATTTTAGATTTCATACCCCCTCCTATTTTGATACGGGTCTTTCCACTTCAAAAAAACTTTTTTGAGCACATGTTCTATTCCTCCTGTGTTGGGAGTATGTGTAAATAGACCATAGTCCAACCTCTGAGAAAACACTTGTTTTTAAATCTACTTGAGTAGAAGCCACCAGCTTAGCATCTCATAGTTAGGTAGTGTGCACTTGGAAATCATTCTCCACATCTGGCATGGTATTAACTAGAATTGTTGAATGCTCCAAATGTGTATGCATTAACCAGTTCTTAATATTTTTGTGCTTAGTTCTCTCATCTATACAATGAAAAATTAATCATATCATCAATCATTAATATTCATATCAACCTCATGGTATGGTTGGGAGGAATTCTACTTATGAATATAAAATCCTTAGAAGACAGCCCAGAGGGTAACACATGCTGTGTATAATTATTATTTTATGTATCATGCCGGGCCTCAGGCTTAGAGCCTGAATAAAGCAAGAATTTAGTCCATGCCTAAAAGAAGTTGATTATCAAACAAATAACATAATAAATGAACTAGGAGTGTCTCCAACTGACTTAAATTCCCACTTCTTTTTAACCCACTCTCCTTTTTGGGGGGGGGGAGGAAATAGATAAGTACATGAAATCTTTGGACACACATGACCACAGAGTGTTGGGCAACTTGGTTAGGACAGGTTTTTATTTGGATGATACAGGGGGATGTCTTTCTTAAAAGCTTGTGCATACAAGTGGATTAGGTACTATTTATTCATTTTGACAGTGTGACCTATGGGTTCTTGACATAAATCCAAGATTTTTCCACTTCCTGAAATCAGCTCTTTTCTCCTGAGAGGCCAATTGGTCCTCTGGGGGGCAGTTGGCAAGTTCCACACTCTAGTGATTCTCAGTATGCTCCTGAGATTGGCAACTTAATTAAACTATGTGCAATCTTATTAATTCACCCATGGCAGCTTCTGTTAATTGAGAGTATTCATACAGCCCTGATCCTCCTTAAGTATTTGTATCCAAAGTAATACCAGAAGAGCAGGGATAATTACTTCGACTTGAAGACTTATAAGAGCGGAGCATATCTTTGACTACTTTTGAGAGATGATCTACTCAAACGTGCTACCTACTCTATTCCTAGCAAAAGGTGTAACTGGGCATTATTTCCATATCTAAGGGCATATTTTGATAGACTATAGTTAGCTTCTTCCAGGTATATATTTTAATTTTGGAACACAAACTATATATATATATATATATATTATAACATATAATATATAATAGAAAAATCAATTATGAGTATACAGGTATTAAGGGATTTTTTGTTATTATAGAGGTGATGTACAGAGGGATTACAATTATGTGAGTCAGGTAATGAATACATTTCCTTTTAAAAATTTTTTTGGGGGGGTCCGGTCATGGGGCCTGAACTCTGGGCCTGGGCGCTGTCCCTCAGCTCTTCAGCTCAAGGCTAGCGCTCTACCACTTGAGCTACAGCACCACTTCCAGCTTTTTTCTTTTTGCTTATGTGGTGCTGAGGAATCGAACCCAGGGCCTCAGGCATGCAAGACAAGCACTCTACCACTGAGCCACCTTCCCAGCCCCTACATTTCCTTTTGTACAGTGTCTTCTGTTCTCTCACTCTCTCCCAATTCCTCTCTGCTATCTCCACCCATGAGTTGCACAGTTCACTTTCATTAATCTGAGCTCCACTGATGCACTTTTCACCATTTTCCCCTCGAATTCTGAACATTTCTCCAATCCTCCCAAAGATATACATCTGAATACACCATACATAAAGAAGATAGAATATAAAAAATAAATATTTAAAAACAATATTTAGAAAAAGAGATGTCTTGAAAAGTTTTGACATAACATATACATCACACATACCTCTATAAAGCTGTCATTATCATAAGACAAGATGTGGCTACATTTGTCATTGCTAAAGATTCCTTTCCTTCACGATCATCATCATCCTCATCATCATCTCTCTCGCTCTCTTACAATAATTGCTTTCTGTTTCCTGTCACTTTACATTAGCTTTTTCTGGAGTTCTATAGAAGAGGAATCATACAACATGGAAACTTATATTCAATGTAATTATTTTGGGATTTACTCATGTTCTTATGTGTATCAATAGTTCATTTTTTCCTATAACTGATTATGTCCTGTATGAGATACCACTGTATGTCCATTTACTGATGGACATTTGAGCTGTTTCTAGTTTTTGGATATAAAGCTAATTTGTAATGTATTTGTGCACACTCTATGTAAAGCTATGCTTTCTTTTCTTTTTTTTTTTTGGTTAGATATCTATGAATGGAGAAGCTAGCTCATAGAGTTGGGTATATTTAACTTTTAAGAAATTTCCAACGGGGCATGGTGGCTCATGCCTATAATTCTAGCTCAAATCACAGTTTGAAACTCAGTCCAAACTCCAGTACCACTGGAGAAAAATTCCGATTATGTTTTTTGTCTTTGTACCATTTTCATTAACAATGCATAAGCATTTAGTCCTCCATGTTTTGCCCATCGTTTGTGACTTGGCTTTCTTACTTTAGCCATTTTAATAGATGTGTAGTAGTGTTTCATTGTGGTTTGTAGTTTTCTAATGGGAAATGGTGAGTATCTATTCATGTGTTTGCAATTTTCTGTGTCTTTATTTCTTGTGTGTGTGTGTGTGTGTGTGTGTGTGTGTGTTATATGTCTAAGTACTTATTTTCATATTCTTCTTCTTTCATTTAGTTTGAAAGTAAACTTGAACAGTTCTTTATGTGTATAGATACATATCCTTTACCAGGTACAGATATTGCAAATATTCCTTTCAAGCAATGGGTTTTCTTCTATTGTCTGGATAGAATTCCAAATGACAGAAGTTTTTAATTTTGTTGAAGTCCAATTTGTGTATTTTTTCCTTTTGTAGATAACCCTTTTGGTATCTGAGAAATTTCTGCCTGGCTGAATGTGGGAGTGAATACTTGTCATTCCAGGTGATAGGGGGACAGTGATCAGGAAGATCATGATTTTAAGACCAGTCTAGGTAAAAAGTTAGTGAGACCTCATCTCAACAGATATCTGGGGTAGGTGGCTGATGTTAGTAATTCTGGCTACTTGAGAAGCATAGACAGAAGGTTTGTGGTTTCTGCATTAAATGCTTTTCTCTTGGTTATGGTATTCTAAGAATGCTAATCTATTCTCAACTCATCTGTTCAAATCAGGAAATCCAACAGGCTCTACTTGGATCACTCCTTCCCATACAGTTGCTAAGAATTTCTCTTAAGTGGTAAGCTAACTAAAAAAAAATAAGGCTTGCCTTGTTTCCTGGCACAGAGGGACTCATTGCCCAGTGCTCAGTGCCCTGAAACTACTGAGCTACATATGTCATTCATTTTGGAGGGGCAGGGAGAATGAAGGTGGTTGCTTCCAAGAAAGAGAGTATATCTATGAAAAGTGGAGGTCCCAAAGTGCCCTTAAAATATTGCATAGTAGTTGAACTGAATTATTTCAGAGCGAGAGCATCATAGAAAACAAAATCCCTATTTTACAAATGTGGAAAGAGAGGATCAAGAAGTGGACCTGTGTGGACCAGGTCCCAAGGCTTATTATGTAGAATGAGAACACAGGACTTAACACTACCACAGATTCCAGAATGTGAATTGTTCTCACTAATTGAATGTGAGTTCCACTTAGGCTATGTTTTAATTAAAAAGAAAACTAATAGTTGTTTTGTTTTTGAGACCTAATTAAAAATCACAGTTTATCAGAATTTAAATTGATTATATTTTTCCTTTTTTTTTTTTTTTTTTGTGCCAGTCCTGGGACTTGAGCTTGTGGCCTGGGTGCTGTCCCTGAGCTTTTTCCTCTCATAGCTAGCACTCTACCATGTGAGGCACAGCTCCACCTCAGGCTTTGTGGTGATTAATTAGACATGAGTCCCATGGACTTTCCTGCCCAGGCTGGCTTTGAACTGTGATTCTTAAGTCAGCCTCCTAAGTAGTTAGGAATACAGATGTGAGTCACTAGTGCCTTACTTTAATTCTTCTTTCTAACTGAAAGAGCTCCCCTATGATCCAGCAATCCCACTCTTGGGCATTTACCCAAATGTTCATAAACAAGACCACACTAAAGCTACCAGCATGACTATGTTTATTGCAACATTATTTACCATAGCTAAGATATGGACCCAACCCACATGCCCCTCAATAGATGAATGGATCAAGAAAATGTGGTATATATACACAATGGAATTCTATGCCTCCATCAGAAAGAATGACATTGCCCCATTTGTTAGGAAATGGAAAGACTTGGAAAAAATAATACTAAGTGAAGTAAGCCAGGCCCAAAGAATCATAGGTCGCATGGTTTCCCTTATTTGCAATAACTAGTATATATCTGAGTCAAGCAGAAAAGGTCAGATAAGTTGATGTTAGGAAAATGAACCCTAAGATATGTATTCAAATGCTTTTTTTTCTTTCATGCGATTGTTTCTAACACATTTATAAGATTATTTCTTTGTTGCTTTGTATGTCCCTTCCCCTGCTTTCACTGTATTTGATGTTGGTATAATTGTAGAGGGGAAGGGAAAAAACAAATCATTAAATAGGGATACAGGTGGACCCATTGCAACAATGAGATGTACAAGTTGTTATGTCGAAAACAAACTTTACAACTTTGGTGGGGGGGAGTAGGATTGGGTGGGAGGGCGAGGGGAAGATAGGAAGGGATGGGAAGGGGAAACAAAGGAGGAGGCTACAATGCTTGATAAGAAATGTACTCATTATCTTGCCCATGTAATTGTAACCCCTCTGTATGGTATTTTCACAATAAAAAAAATTAAGACCCCCCAAAAAAAGAAATTAAGAAGTTACTCAGTCATGATTATTAAATATACAGATACATATTTTAGACTTTGTCTTGGGATCAGTACACATATAGCCCAACACTCTACATACACATCTATTTTATAACAATACTGAATATTACATGCCTTTTATTGAGTATTATCTGAAAGGGAAAACAGAATGGTTGTATGGATTTGCTTTCATACCATTGCAAAATAATAATGATTTTGAAGTGTTGCTTCCATTTGGTATACTCTGTAATATTCCAAGCTTTCCCAAGTTTGTGAAGATTTTTAAAAAATCTATCTATCTATCTATCTATCTATCTATCTATCTATCTCTATCTATGTATCTTTCTATGTATCTATCTATCTATCTATCTAGCTAGCTAGCTAGCTAGCTATCTCCAGTACTGGGGCTTAAACTCAGAGCCCCAGGTGCTATCCCTTAGCTTTTCTACTCAAGGCTAGTCCTGTACCACTTGAACCACAGACATACTTCTGGCTTTTTGGTAATTAATTGGAGAGAAGAGTCTTATGGGCTTTCCTACCTGGGCTGTCTTTGAACTGTGATCTTCAGATCTCAGCCTCCTAGGTAGCTATGATTATAAGTGTGAAGTAGTTATTGTTTTTATTACCTTTAAATAGTAGTACAAAGGGGTTTCAATTCAACATGCCAATTTGTGAGTGCAATGCCTCTTGATCATCTTCCTCTAACTTCTCCAACTTCATCAATAGGTGAGGCCAAAGGATTTTCAAGGGATACTTTGATTGAATGCAATCTTCTTCTTGAGTTAGTAGGTGATTTCTGGATAACATGTGACTCCATTATTTGTTGGACTACAAGAATAAAACAAAATTATGTAAAGATCAGGACACCCCATATTTCTTCAAAATTTCCTCATTAAAAAAAATCTCTGTATTTCAGAGAGGAGAACAAACTGCAACAAAAGGTTTTCACTCTATAGCTAAGCAAGTATTTTGCCTAGCAGATTCACTTCCGCCCACCTGCAACAACTTGGAAGCAGGTGAGAGCTTTTGCTTTAATTACACAAACTGTATGAAAAATTTAATGCACACCAAAGTGGTGTTAATTATCACAAAATAGACAAGTGGCAAAATTATGTGTTTAAAGCACTAAAGTTCTCATTTTTTCTGATTGTTTTGAGTGTATAAAATTGTTAGATTTTTTTTGGCTTGGATTATTCAGTTAAAAAAAAAACCTTTCAAATTTTGTATGCATCACGTATTCTGCATAGAGGCTCCTGTTTGGTTCAGATTCAACTTACTGACTATCCATTATGTGTCAACACTAAGCTAGAATTTGTAGAACATTTTGATAATCCCAGGAAAATATGTAGCCATTCATTTTCTGTAGGACATGGGACGTCATTGGAAAGTTTGGGCTGAGGAATGGTCTAACGTGTCTGTCAGTGTCACTTTACTGCATTAGCCCCAAGGTCGGGACACAAGAGGTTTTATCTTTTTTTGATATTGTTTTTAATGTACTTATAATGTACTATGTGATTTATTTTTGTTTCTTTTGTATGTTCTCCCCCTATGGTATAACTCCTGTTTTCACTGTATTTGATTCTGGTGCCCTGCATCTTGTATATATATATTTCCAATTTGGGGAGGGGAAGGGAAATAAAAAATGCTGAAATAAGGAAACAGATTTACTCATTGTAACAACGAGATGTGTAAGAAACTATGTTAAAAATGAACTTTATAACTTTGGGAAGGAGGGTGTGGAGAGAGGAGTTGGGGAGGTGGGGAGGGAAGGGATGGTAGGGAAAAAACAAAGGAGGAGGTAACAATTCTTGATAGGAAATATACTCATTACCTTACTCATGAAACTGTAATCCCTCTGTACAGTATCTTTATAATAAAATATACATTTAAAAAAACAAATAGGAAATATACTCATTACCTTACTCATGTATCTGTAACTCCTCTGTATAGCATCTTTACAATAAAATAAAATTTAAAAAAGAGAAAAAGAAAAAAAAAGAGCAAAGGGGCAACAGGTACCAGTGGCTTGTCTATAATTTTAAATCATCAGTAGACAGAGGTTAGACAGATTACACTTTGAGGCTAGCTTGAGCAAATGAGAGTGAGATTTCGACTCAGTGTATATAAAATTAGGTGTAATGATGTGGGCCTGTCATCCCAGTGATGTGTGAAGTTATCTGTAGGAAGATTGAAGTGCACATTGGCTGTGCAAAAAGCAAATGCCCTGTGTCAAAAATAACCAATACAATCCACAAGCTGGTTGTTATGCCTGTTATCCTTGCTACCCAGGAGGCTGAGATCTTGTGCCATGTTCACTAGATTTATCACAAATTATCATGTAGAAAAAGAGAGGAGCTGAATACATATACTTATGCAGTTAATTTACTTTGTAATGTCATTTAAAAGTATTTCTTGTGTGTGTGTGTGTGTGTGTGTGTGTGTGTGTGTGTATGTGTGTGTATGTGTGTGTGTGTATGCACATGTACCGGTACTGGGGCTTGAAATCAAGGTCTGGGAAATGTCTCTGAGCTTTTCTCCTCAAGGCTAGCACTCTACTATTTAAGCCACAGTTCTATTTTGGCCTTTTTTCCTATTGGTTAATTGGAGATAAAACTCATCAACTTTCCTTCCCTGGGTTGGCTTCAAACTGCAATTCCTAGAATTCAGTCTCTTGAGTAGCTAGGATTGCAGGTATGAGTCACTAGTGCCTGCCTTAAAAATATTTCTTTTACAAAATAAATTCCATTCAGTAGTGCAAGTATAAAAAACCCCAGCTCATAAAATAAAAAAAAATTATAATTTTAAATAATAATTCACTTGTTGATCAAGCCCTTAGTGTTTTAGTTATTGCAAGAGTCTTTGGGTTTGAATCTTTAAGGAGTGAAGGTTTATGTCTAAAGGAAAGTAGCAACCAATAATTTTAAAGGTAGAACTAATTCAGATAGAAAATGGATTAGTATATATAGTTCTGTTCTGGAACTTGAAGTAAATAATCCTAAGCATAAGGAAATGTAAAAACATAATGGATCACTACTCTGGTTAAATATATGCAGGGCCAATAATGTGGAGAACTCTTGATTTAGGGTCCAGTAGTTTTGTGAGTCAATATTTCTTTATAAAAATCAGAGGATTGAATCAGAACTCTCTTCTCACTCTAAAAATTGAACATAAAATTTTCCACTATAAAAAGAAATCACTCTGCAGTATAAACTTGTGTACTTGTGTATCCAATATATAAATTTGTACATAATAGAAAAACTTAAAATGAAAAAAATCATAAAATGAAAAACGTCCAACTAGTCTCTCAAAGTTCAAAGGGAGATGAAATGTGGAGCAGTCCAAATGTAATGCAGATTTCCAAGACTTCAGGCTTTTAGTTTTCTGTTTTGAAAAGGTAGATTATATTATAAAGATGATATACTATTTCAAATGCGAAAAACAGTTCCTGACTTTGATTTAGTATTGCAACTGGCAATATTTCTCCTTTCTTTTGCTTCCAAAATTTATACTGAAGGACATTTATCATTTTGGGGTCTGCATCCAACTCAGGATCATTGTGTAGAAGCCCCAGCCTCTCTATAACCTGTTTGTGGATACTTTTCTTCAAAATTGAAACATGTATTTTACTGAATCTCTGTTTGTCTTTAAATAGTTCATTTGTTTCTTAGACATGATTTTATTTTATCTTTTTCCTTTTTCTGATACTGGAAATTGAACCCACTGGGAGTGCATACTAGTCAACCATTCTGCTACTTGAGCCATGCCCGGGGAAACGTGTGTGTGTGTGTGTGTGTGTGTGTGTGTGTGTGTGTTTGTGCACACACCAGTCCTGGGATGCGCACCAGTCCTGGTGTTTGAACTCAAGGCCTGGGCACTGTCCCTGAGTTTTTCTTTCTTTCTTTTTTTTTTTCTTCAAGGCTAGCACTCTTAGCACATCTCCACTTCTGGATGTTTTGGGTGTTTAATTAGAGAAAAGAGTCTTGAGAGGCCTTTCCTGCCAGGGCTGGCTTTGAACCATGATCCTCAGATCTCAACTTCCTGAGTAGCTAGGATTACAGGCGTGAGCCGTGAGCATTCTAGCAGCAATTTTTTTAAATGTGAAAATTGTCATTTGGGATCTGTGTGGGCATAGATTTTTTTTTGTTATAAAATCTGAGTTTCCTGGGCTGGAAAGGTGGCTCAGTGGTAGAGTGCTTGCCTTGCAAGCATGAGGCCCTGGGTTCGATTCCTCAGCACCACATAAGCAAAAAGAAAAAAAGCCAGAAGTGGCGCTGTGGCTCAAGTGGTAGAGTGCTAGCCTTGAGCTGAAGGAGCTGAGGGACAGTGCCCAGGCCCAGAGTTCAGGCCCACAACCGGACCCCCCCCCCAAAAAAAAATCTGAGTTTCCTTCTACCTTTCAATGGGGCAATTGCATGGACAGTGATAAATCCTTGAATACAATCCATAATAGCAGCCAGTCTCAGTCTGTCAGTATGAGCAATACCCCCAGACCTACTTATCTGGAAAGAGTGTTAGTGAATCAATATGGCAGCCACAAGAGTCCACAGCTTCCCCAGGTATCAGATCCCCAGGCCCAACAGAGCCATATTGTTTGCTTAGGAGTCCTCACAATCTGGGGCGAGGTGCTTCCTTGGCTGTCAGCAGGCTGCCACTGGGCTATCCTGAGCCCCAACTTTAGGCATCCTCCAACTCTTACACCTCCACATCTTGCTTCATAATCCCTGTCCACTTGGCCGAGTCTTAGTAAGAGACTAGCTTGTTTTTCAACCCTGATGGGTATCACAAGTTATATCATTATTAATGGGGCACCTGCCAAGTGGTGCTTCCATTGTAGTCCCCTATAAATTCTCTGGAGAAACTATGCAGCTTGGTTATTAAAGTGAGATGGATAGACAGATAAGAGATAGGAAGATAGATAAATAGAAAATATATAGATAATAGATGTGTCAGTAGATGTTAAGCCAACAGATAGATTGGTAGGTTGGTAAGTAGATAGATGGCAGGTGAGGATAGATGAGGATAGATATAGATAGATGATAGATAAGATGGATATAGATAGATATAGATGACATATGATGATGGATATAAGTAGGTGATAGTTGATAGATGATGATAGATAATAAATAGACACATGATCCATAAATAATCAGAAAAAGGAAACTGCTCAGTGATTGATTTCTTGCCACGAGAAGGTGAGATGAGCTTCAGTGAGCAATACATGAAACTGTGGTAAGATGAGTAAAGGATGTAATTTTTCACACTACTCCTGGGGTCTCCTTGAGGCGTGAATGCATGATGGTGGGAAGAACCACAGGCAAGTGGAATAAAGAGTGACTGGAGGAAGAGATATCCTGATATCTTGCTAGCTGCTTTCTGGCAAAGTCCTGTGGTAAAGAGGGAAGTGGTATGAACAAGGGCATCATAGGTGGGAACAACAGCTTCCAAATGGCAATGACTGAACACCGTAAGAATTTCTTTCTTTCTCTCACTTCATGTCCTTTATAGGACAACAGGGAGTTGTACTCTTGTCTATTATACAGTCAGTGTCATGGAAATCACTGGCACTAGTGCATGGAGAAAGAGGGCTGGGGAGGGTCTTGTGTTGTCAATTCAGAGCTCTGGCCTGGAAGCATCACATAGTTTTCCCTCACAGCTTCTTGCTCAGAATGAGCCCAAGGCCTCTACTTAGCCATAAAAGGCCATAGATTAGGAGAGAAACAAATATTCAGTAAATAGAAATGGGGACAACCACTGTCTTCCTTTCTTGTCTTCTGTTTGGTGGCACTGACTGGGGTTTAAACTCAGGGCCCCATGGTTGCAAGGTTTTCTACCATATAAGTCATGCTGTTCCTAGCCTCCAACCCCTCCCTCAACCCAAGCCTTTTATTCCTCCCTTGTGGTTGCATAGCTGAAAAGAACTCAGGAGGTCCATCAGTAAGACAGAATAAATACCTAGATAAGGTAATGAGTACATTTCTTGTCAAACATTGTTTTCCCCCCTTATTTTCTCCCACTTTCCCTGCCCCATCCTCTACCCAACCCCCTCCCCCACAAGGTGTAAAGTTCATTTCCAACATAGTGTCTTGTGAGTAGCGCTGTTGCATTGGTTCATCCTTTGACCTTTGTCTCACCATTTTGTTATTCCTCTTCCCATCCCCAAATCAGATAAACATATATACAAGTCATAGGGTTCCAAAATCAAAAACAGTGGCAACAGGGATAAACCAAAGGGCAAAAAGAAAAATGAAAGAAAAAAGAAATAACTTCACATATTACATTAAAAAAACAAGAAAAAAGAAACAACAACAACCCCCTTTGTTTCCGTATGTAGACGCAAGATACATCCTGGCTGTAGACTTATATGGCAGCAGGTCACCAGTCTTGGTCGGTTCGGATCACTAATACAATATAATAAATGGAGTGCTTATCAATGGCAGGAGTTTATGTCTCACAGTTCTAGAGGCTGAGGTCTGAAGGTTGCTAGCATGCTCATAGACCCTCTCCAGAGAGTCCTCTTCTGGTGGGCACATTTCTGACTTCTAGTTGTATCTTCACATGGTGGAAAGACAGCTAGCTAGCACTCAAGCCTCTTCCTGTAAAGACACTGATCCTACTCCTGATGGCTCTTTCCTGTGGCCTCACCACCTCCCTAAGCACCCACCTCCAAAATATCATCACACAAGGATTAGACAGAACTTGCAATTCACAGCACCTCCTTAACACTAGAACTTTGGTTTGAGTGCCTGCGGATCATGTCCTCCTTGCTCTATCTATGGGATGTTGAGATTTAGGTGATTGCTCCATTTCTACTTTCTCTCTTGTGAAGTTTTCCTTGCTGATTCCTATTTTGTAACTGTGGGGTGGTATTAGGGATTTATATTCAAATCCTTTTGTATGACACTTTCTTAGGGATATGAGAGCTTATAATGAATTAGACTTTAAAAATCCCCATAAATGGATTAAAGTTTTGCTTCTGTAAATTAAAGTGACAAAGCTGTATAACTACAGGCTCTTTGAGTCATAATGACCATTTTTAGGTCTATCCATTTCCCTGCATATGACATAATATTCTTCCTTATCAGGAAGAATGATGGGTAAAATTCCATCGTAAAACATAAGTCAGGCTCAGAGAGACAAAGAATGCATGTTTTAAATGTTTAAATAGTGATACAGCTTGACCCATTGCAATAATGAGATGTAGAAGACACTATATTAAAAAATGAACTTTACAATTTAGGGGGGGGGAGTGTAGTTGTGGAAGTGGGAGGGAAGAGATGGTAGGGGAAAAACAAAGGAGGAGGCAACAATGCTTGATAAGAAATGTACTCATTATCTTGTTCATGTAACTGTAACCCTTCTGTACAGTATTCTCACAATAAAAACTTATTAAAAATACATGTTTTCTCTCATATGTGAAAGTTAGATCTAAATTATAAATATATATGTAAACATATACAAGGTGATATGCATATATACACTAATATATTAACTGAAGTATGGGAAATAAAGAGGAGGACTCCAATGGTGTAACTCCTTTGAACAAGTAGCTTGCAGTTTAACAAAATGAATACCAGGAAGCTGGAACAAGAGCTGTCCAGGAGGTAAAGTCAAGGGTATGGGGCAGGGGAAGGGGGGGCAGATGAATGAAGAGAGGAAGGGTGAGTGAATACAATCCTAATATTCAATGTATATTTGTGAAAATGAAACTAGGAAAATCGAGGAGATGGGAGAAATGGGGGAGTATGACAAAAGGGAATATATTAATCATGATGCATTGTACTCACAAATTGACAAGTTGAATTGAAACCCCTTTGTGTAATCACTCAAAGATAAGGATGCACATTGTACAAATTTAAGAAAAGGGAAGGGGTGGGTTGGGAGGGCTGGGTCAGATTGTAAAAGAGGTGGCATTGATCAAGATATATTGTATTCATAAACTACTTTGTTGAATGGCAACTCCTGTGTACAACTACTTAAAGATAATAAACAAAACATAATTACCATCTTTAAAAGATCAGGCTCCTAATGCTGAGATAATAGTTGTTACTCAAAACATCACTAAATCTAAGCTGAATACTTTTTTCAGAGATTGCTGATATTATGAAACAAAAAGGTGAATGGCTGAAGAAGTTTGGAAATAAATCACTTTCTACTTTTGTGTAATTTGATTTAGTGACTGGGCAGATTCAGTGTTCTATAAAGATTTGCAAAATTCATTTTATTCTTCCGTTCTCTTATATTTGACCTTTCTTATTGGCTCATCATTTATCTTACTTTCTTACTTTCAACCTATTAAATTCCCAACTCATTTCTTGTCATCTATTATATTTTTTGTATTTCTTCATTTTGTTAACCTTCACCTTTCCCCATATTCCTTCTAGTCTAACAGACTTTGTTCAATTAGGACGCTTTTGGATACAAGTAAAAACTCCCTCTATCACTCCCTACTATACTCAGTGGCTAAAACAACACATACATCCTGATTATTTTGTGTAAGATGAACTCTGTAGACATGAGAAATCTGTAACTGATTAGCAATATGTCTGGGATGTGCAGTTTTCCTTTTTGCTCTCTGCCTTCTCTAGCCTGTTGGCTTTCTATTGTAAGCACCATCCCTTATACTGCTTTCCAGTTGCCTTCTCTCAAGGCAATATCCAGCCAAAAAGGGAGCCCTACTTATCATCTTTATCTTTTTATAGCCAGCAAATGCCTTAGTAGAAGCCCTTTGAGACTTCTTTTATGTTTCAGTAGTGAGAATTGCCCAATGTAACAATTCTTAACCCAATTGTTAGCATGGGAATAGGATTCATATTTTGGCTTCCAAAATAAAATGCATAATTTTAAACTAATTAAAATCAGCCTGTCCATATAGGGACTCCTTTGGGAATGCAGTGGATGAGGCAGTCATAACAGGAGGTACAGACACTTTGTCACTTATATAGAAACTGAGATACTGGCTCACACAAAAAGCTACACTGTCCAAGCCCTTAGTTTTGCTCCTGATGTTTCTATATGACTGTGTATTTATTTTGGCTGGTATTATTACCTTGTAATATGCTCCATTAACTCATATGTAAACAATCATTTCTGAATTCAGAACTAGGGATAAAATAGAACCCAGTTTCTATGAACATTAATGTTAGATAAGCATTGAGGATGGAATTGGCATGTGGAAGTAATCAATATATTGTATGCACACAGGCAAGCAGAAGCTGTTCCTCTGCTTACACAGAATCTTCATTTGTATCCCCTTGGTCTGTGTCGTTGTGGAAATGGACGTCTGGGATTTGCTTGCAGGAGGCTTACTGGAAAATATTCTTGGAAATACCTCCAAGGAGGTATAAGAGAACCCAACCTGGGAGAAGGGAGAAGTTGGGCTGCAGAGAAGTTGCTTTAGATATTTCTCTGGTCCTAAAAGCATCTCTGGAGTGAGCATAGCCAGCCCTTCTAAACTACCCAAAATTGAGGTAAAGGGACGGGGCCTTTGTACCCTCACACTGGCCAGTCACTCATGCTGACTGCAGGGGGGCTGTACTACTGCATGAGACAGCTTTCTTTGCTGAAGGCATAATAAGTGAGGGTATTATCCTCTAGAGAAGGATGTAGTCAGAGCCAACACTCTCAAGTGCTGGGGATTCCAAGAACAACTTAGCCCTGGGGTGCCAGGAATCTGGGCAGAGCTGTGGTGCATGTACTCTAGTCCCCTCTATCAACTCTGTGTGTATAGAAGGATTACAAAGCAAATCTAATGGAATAAGATGAATCGCTGGAAGCTTCTAAACTATGACTTTTAGCAGCAGTGAAATATCACCCTCAGGTCACCAAGATATTAAGTATACCCATATGCTGGGGACACCATAAGGCGCAGCCTACCTATTACATGGCTCAGGATAGGAAACTTTGGTAGCATCAGAGAGCTTTGGTAAAAGGGAAAGGAGGCCTTGGCATTCTAAGAAGCCTTGGCATTCTAAGTAACCTTTAAAACATCAGGAGATAAAACATCAAGAGCTGCCAGAGCATAATAATAGCCTATCTTCAAAAGTCAAAATTTAGGTAATTATGTTTAATGATTGAGATTAAGCTTTGCATATTACCTTGACTGCTAATGTTCATTCCATGTTTTAAACAGTTTTTCTTAGATACTAATTAAAAATTAGGTTATTATCTATAGGTAGTTTACAAAGGAGTTGTCATTTAACAGAGCAGTTTATGAATATTATATATCTATATTAATATCACCTCTTCCCTTTCTTGGAACCTAAACAATGTGCAACCAAAGGCATTATTGTATGTGCAAGGATGTATTGAAACCACAAGAACAGTTTTAGAGTTGGTAAATATATACACAGATGGCCTCCATTAAAAGGGTCATAAATATTTTCGGCTCTAAAAGGGAAGTGATGGAAAAGCAGCACCTTTGTGCTTGTATCATGGAGCTCGAGTTGATGGCTCAGTTAAGTAGAAGACAGCTGCAACACACAACCATACCTGGAAATCAAAGTTTACTATTGCACTTGGAACTTGCACTCACATTCTCTGGCTTTTTGTTATATAAATTTGGAGAATCTAATAGAGTAGCCATGAGAAGTACAAAGTACAGAGGGTCTTACTGAAGTGAATCAAATGAATTAGGTACTGAGAAGGAAGGGCAAAGAAAACTCCCTTTCTCTCTCTTTCTCTTTCCCCATGTCTTTTCTTTCTCCCTCTCACTCAGTCTAGGGATTGAATCTGGGCACTTGTGTGCCAGGCAATCACTCTGCCACTGAGTCATATGTACAATGCACATATGTACAATTCTCTTTGTACAGATTTGGAGAAGCAATATAGTGTGTGGAGAAACTATTGTATATATTGGCAGAAAACATGGATCCCAAGTTCTGCGTTCTGTGCTTGTTAGATATACAATCTTGAGTGAATAATATCATTTCTTGAAGCTGAAGGTTTGACCATTGACTAAAATGAGGTAGGATTAGGTGTTCAGTGAGGTTGCTTCCTTGTATGTTTACAGATTGTACAGTCACTTTTTGAAAGCTAGTGAGAGTCTCATATGCCCTGTCATGAATGAATGATCAGAGAGCATCTCTTTGGAGACAACTTCCTCTCCTTGAATTATAGCTGTGCTGTTTCTGATGTTTGTCTCTTGAGTGAAGTGTGGCTCTGGCTATACTTTTAGATCATCCAATAATTTTTTTTTGTAGAAAACATTCCTGTATGTTGCTATACTCTGGAGGGTCTTGAGATTTCAAGGAAGGCTTAAATGGCTGAAAATGTTTCGTGGATGAAAAATATATCCAACAACATTTAGAAACAGCTCTATTATATTTCCATTGGTGGTTGTACAGAAGAAGTTTATTTAATTGATATAAAAAGGGCTCCAATTTGAGCCAAAGTTGAATCCATTGCTGAGATATAAACATGTTTCAGTCTTCTATGAATTAATAGGTAGGGTGGATTTTCTAATATGAATACTTTTGCATAAGAAAGAAAAGTGATTCATAGGAAAGAGTTGAAATGGTAAACTTTGTCTAATAACTGAAATGTCAGAAGGAGGAGGAAATTGAAATTCAGACTTATACCTGAGCCATATCTGGATCTTGGAGGATGACAGAGGGGTCACAAGTTAAAAATAAAATTCTAACACTTTGAGTTGTAAGGTTACAAGGCAATAAACCTTTGCAAAATGAGGGGCTGGAAGAAAACCCTGGGCACCCCACTGGGTCAGCAACCCATTTGAGGTTCTGTTGGCAGCCAGAACAATACATCCCAAAGAAAGATGAAACATGATTTGGGCGCTAAGAATAAGGAAGGCAGTGAAGCTCAGAAGTTGATTAGCAAATGGGACGTGAGGAAACTTGATTTGCTATCTTTAACTTTTACTCCTGGTAGTGGAGAATCTTCTACCTGTCTTGTCACTTCCCAGACTAGTTCTTTGTCTTATTGGAGATATAACTGTGAACACTTTCCAGTTTCCTTTGCATTTACATGTGTCCACAAGGCTGAGTTCTGGCCACTAAATATTGATCATTGTGCATTGTATCTACGCTTAGCCTCTAGAAAACTTTCCCTCTGCCAGGTGTCTTAACACCTTGCCACCATGTTAGCAAATTCATGAACATAAATATTTCCATGTCTTTGTGGACTTCGGGTAACAAGTGGGATACTTAACTGTAATGCCAATTATTTGTAGGCATTTATCCTTTCCTTTTTAAATTTATGGTTTGCATTTTTACTTTGTATTTTCCAGGGAGTCTCAAAGCATGAAATTCTTACATTTACTAACTAGTTATTTATAGACCAAAACGGGCCCTAGACATTTTTCATTTAGCCTGTTCAGTAATTAAATGCTAATTGGATTGGTTGTCAGCATAGACATGCACGCACGCATGCGCATGCACACACACACACACACACACACACACACACAAAGACATACATATATCCATACATACCTAGGTATCTACACATTAGTAAATATATTTGGTATTTCTGAAAAAAATCTATACTATTTCTGTCTTAGTCTGTTTGTGCTGCTATAACAATAAATGAGGATGGGTAACTAATAACAAGAAGAGATTTATTTCTTTTAAAAAATTAAAAGCAATCCTTAAGTAGAGGGACAAAGGAATTTCAATTTCACCAATCAATTTATGAGTACTATGGGTTTTGATCAGTTTCAGCCCTGTCAGCACTTTCCATCAGCTCTCCCAACTCCACCCATCCCTTCAAATTACCTACTCCCATTTTTACATATATAATATTATAATTTTAGAAGCTAAGAAGTCCAAGATCAAGTAGCCCACATCTGGTGAGAGTGTAAGAGCTGCAGCATCCTAAGATAGAAGGCAGAACAGCAAAAAGAACCTAAGAGAAAAAAAGTTCAAACTAGGAGACTCAAGCCCTTTTAATATTGGTGTTAATCCATTCACCAGAATGGAGCCTTTTAGACCTAAACACCTCTGGGTAAGCCCTACCTCCCAACACTGTTGCATTGGGATATAAGTTTCTGATGCATGCCTTTTTGGGTGGCAAAGCCATAGCAATTTTCAAACACTGTGGATGCTTGGCAAGCTGAGCAGAGGCTACACTTATTTGCAGACTGAGCAGGTATTCTCCGTGTGCACTGTCTCTACCTCTCCCTGTTATGTCATGGCCAGCCCACCTCCTTCATTTATGTTTTCTGACAAGAATATAGACCCCCTTTGGGCATATTAACCCTTTTCTTTAGAAGGGAACTTAATGTTTTCTTGAAGATATTTCAGGTTCTGTCTCCCAATGCCATTCTAGGCTTTCAGGCTTAGAATGGCTCCTGGCTTTCTTTTATTTCATCAGCTCATATTTTTAAAAAAGTTTTTTTTCTTGAGAAAATACGATACAGAAGGGTTACAATCACATGAGCAAGGTAATGAGTACATTTCTTATCAAGCGTTGTTGCCTCCTCTTTTGTTTTCCCCCTACCATCCTTTCCCTCCCATCTCCACAACTACATTCCTGAACTCCCCACTTCTAGCCTAAATAGCAAAGTTCATTTTTTGACATAGCATCTTGAAGATCTCATTGTTGCAATGGGTCAACCTGTATCCCTATTTAAACAATTTGTTTTTTGGCTTCCACTCCCCAAAGTATACCAACATCAAATACAGTGAAAACGGGGGTTATACTGTGGTGTAGGGACATACAAAGCAACAAAGAAATAATCTTATAAATATGTTAGAAACAACAGCAAGAAAGAGAAACCACTTGAATCCTTATCTTGGAGTTCATTCCGCCTAACATCATCTTCCTTGACCGTTTCTGCTTGTCTCAGACATATACCAGTTATTACAATTAAGGGAAACCATGGGACCTATGTTTCTTTGGACCTGGCTTACTTCACTTAATATAATTTTTTCCAAGTCTTTCCATTTCCTAACGAATGGGGCAATGACATTCTTTCAGATGGAGGCATAGAATTCCATTGTGTATATATACCACATTTTCATGATCCATTCATCTACTGAGGGGCATCTGGCTTGATTCCATATCTTTGCTATGGTAAATAATGCTGCAACAAACATAGTTGTGCTGGTAGTTTTAATATGGTCTTGTTTGTGATCATTCGGTTAAAGGCGCAAAAGTGGGATTGCTGGGATTGTGGAGTCTTTTTTTTTCAGTGCTTATTTATTTATTTTTATTGTGAAAATACCATACAGAGGGGTTACAATTACATGGGCAAGATAATGAGTACATTTCTTATCAAGCATTG
>NW_012267217.1:25776764-25777069 GCF_000151885.1 Dipodomys ordii | reverse complement strand
TCATTCTTTCTGATGGAGGCATAGAATTCCATTGTGTATATATATCACATTTTCTTGATCCATTCATCTACTGAAGGGCATCTGGGTTGGTTCCAGATATTAGATATGGTAAATAATGCTGCAATAAACATAGTCGTGCTGGTAGCTTTAGTGTTGTCTTGTTTGTAAACATTTGGGTAAATGCCCAAAAGTGAGATTGCTGGGTCATATGGGAGTTCTATGTGGAGTCTTTTGAGGAACCTCCATACTGCTTTCCAAAGTGGTTGAACAAGTTTACATTCCCACCAACAATGAAGTAAGGTTCC
>NW_012267217.1:25765965-25771602 GCF_000151885.1 Dipodomys ordii | reverse complement strand
GGGGGGGTGTCCAGGTATATTTTATATATGAGACCCTTGTCCATTGTATGGATAGTGAGGATCTTCTCCCAATCTGCAGGCTTTCTATTGATCTTGCTAGCAATGTGCTTTGCCATGAAGAAGCTCTGCAACTTCACGCAATCTCATTTGTCCAACCTTTCTCAGAGATGAGAATGAAAACATCACCACAGAAACAACCAAGATCCAGAACATTATAAGGGAATACTTCACAAATCTTTATGCTAATAAGTTTGAGAACCTGGAAGAAATGGATGATTTCCTAGCAAATATCGACATGCCAAAACTAAACCAAGATGACTTAAACCAACTTAACAGGCTCATATCAAGCATTGAAATAGAAACAGCAATAAAAGACCCCCCATCTAAGAAAAGCCCAGGACTGGATGGATTTACAGCAGAATTCTACAAGGCCTACAAAGAAAAACTCACACCAATAGTCCTTCAACTCTTCAATGAAATTGAAAGAGAAAGTTCACTACTGAACTCTTTCTAGGAAGTCATCATAACCCTCTTCCCAAAATCAGGAAGGAACTCATCAAAGAAAGAGAACTATAGACCCATTTCTTTGATGAACATCAAAGCAAAACTTCTCAACAAAATTTTGGTCAACTGACTTCAACAATTCATCCAAAAATCAAACACCACGATCAAACAGGATTCATTTCAGGGATGCAAAGCTGGTTCAATATACACAAATCAATTAATATAATTCCTCAGATCAACAAGAGCAAGGATAAGAACCAAATGGTTGTATCAATAGATACAGAAAAAGCACTTGACAAGATCCAACACCCCTTTATGATGAAGGTTCTGGAAAAATTAGGAATCCAGGGAACATTCCTCAATATAATAAAGGCTGTATATGACAAACCTACAGCCAGCATTATACTTAATGGTGAAAAGCTAAAACCATTTCCTCTAAACTCAGGAAAGAGAAAAGGATATCCACTTTCTCCACTTCTCTTCAATTTAGTATTAGAATGCCTAGCTATAGCAATAAGACAAGATGCAAACATAAAAGGGATCCAAATAGGGAAAGAAGAAGTAAAACTCTCCCTCTTTGCAGATGACATGATCTTGTATTTAAAGAATCCCATAGACTCCACTCTCAAATTACTCAAGCTGATTCAAAACTTTGGCAAAGTAGCAGGGTATAAAATTAACCCTCAAATATCAATGGCTTTTCTGTATGCAAACAATGAGAAAAGCATGGCTGAAATCATGAAAGCAACTCCATTTGTAATAGCCCCACAAAAAATAAAATACCTAGGAATTAACTTAACCAAAGAAGTGAAGGACCTCTATGATGAAAACTTTAAAAACCTGAAAAAGGAAATCAAAACAGAACTTAGAAAGTGGAAAAACCTCCCGTGTTCCTGGATTAGAAAGATTAACATCGTGAAAATGGCAATACTTCCCAAGGCTATCTACAAATTCAATGCGATACCTATCAATATTCCAACCTCATTCTTCAAGGAAATAGAAGAGGCAATCCAAAAATTCATATGGAACAATAAAAGACCCTGAATAGCAAAAATGATCCTTAGCAGAAAGAACAGTGCTGGAGGAATATCAATACCAAATTTCAAACTCTACCACAAAGCCATAGTAATCAAAACAGCTTGGTATAGGCACAAGAAGAGACCTGAGAACCAATAGAATAGAATTGAAAACCCAGAAATGAATGCACAGACCTATAGCCACCTAATCTTCAATAAGGGAGCTAAAAAAATAGAATGAATGAAAGACAGCCTCTTCCGTAAATGGTGCTGGCAAAATTGGTTCATCACTTGTAGAAAACTAAAGCTAGATCCTTATATATCACCCTGCACCACAATCAACTCCAAATGGATCAAAGACCTTGGAGTCAAAGCAGATATCCTGAAAACATTACAGGACAGAATAGGAGACACTCTATGTCTCCTTGGCACAGGCCGAAATTTTCTTAATAGAGACCTGGAAACATCAGCTTATTCTTCAGCCTCTGAGGAACTGGTACAGAGCAGGCACTCGACCCCAAACCTATAAGCTAGCAAGCTTCTGCCTGTTCTTCCTCTTTGTGCCTTTTAAATGTAGAATGTATGTGTGGAGCTTTCCTCCTGCATGTCTTTCTCAATCCAATCGAAATATCTACCCCTGTTCTATGGGATGTACAAGATGGTTAAGTGTTAAAACCGTGGAACCACCAGGAATTGGGGCCCATCTCATTTCTCAGAGACATAGAACTATCAACTATTGCAGAGCTTGACTATACTCATAAGGGGAGCAACTATAATGATGCCTAAAGTGCAGATTGGCAAGAATGGCTTGGCTCTCCACATACATAGCACAGGGTGGGCAATGCAGACGGGAACATGAGACAGCTGTCCTTTGGGGCTGGCTTGGGTGGTGATGAGAATGTCTTCCAAAAACATTGCTAGAAGTGTGGGAACAAAGCTTTTCTTAAAAAGAAGCACTTGGAGAAGAGTATTATACCATATTTAAGATAAAAATAAAAGAAGTATTGAAACAGTTACATTTTGGTTGGGCACCGTGGCTCAGGCCTGTAATTCAAGCTATTTGGGAGGTAGAAGCTAGGAAAATATCATTTAGAGGTATAAAAGTTTGTGACTCCATCTCAAACAATGGCTGGGCACAGTAGTGCATGTGGGCTATAGCACAATGACTGGGCACAGTAGCACAAACCTTTCACCTTCAGTGTTATGGATAGCACGAGTAGAAGGATTGTAGCCCAGGCCAGTCCAGGCATACAGTGAAGGAAATGTACTCATTACCTTACTCATGTAACTGTAACCCCTCTGTACCGTATCTTTACAATTTTACATAGATAGATAGATAGATGATGCTAAGCAAAATGAACCCAATATATGGACACAAACAGTTCTTTTTTGTTGTTGTTTTAAATGTACTATGTGATTGTTTTGTTTCCTTTGTATTTTCTTCCCCCTATGGTATATCTCCTGTTGTCACTGTTCTTGATTTTGGTACCCTGAATCTTGCATATACATTTGTCCAATTTGGGGAGGGGAAAGGGAAACCAGGACACAAGATGACCCATTTCAACAACGATACCCACAAGACACTATATTGGAGATGAACTTTACAACTTCAAGAAGGGGGAGGAGTAAGGGAGGTGGGGAAGGGAAAGGATAGTGGGAGAAAAACAAATGAAGGGGTAACAATGCTCGACAAGAAATGTTCTCATTACCTTACTCATGTAACTGTAACACCTCTGTACAGCATCTTTACAATAAAATAAAATAATAAAATTTATTTTATAAATGTATTTATAAACTCAGGGCCCCAGTATGACAAAAAAAACAATTACTAAATTTAGCATTAAATCAGTGATACTTTTAAGTAACAACTCATGGGAGCATTATATTATTTATGGACAAAGAAATTTGAGGACATGGTTTAAATTCTTCAAGTGATTATCATGTTTGTTTAATTTTTAAAGAGGCATAAAAGATAGCACTTTTTTCTCTCTCTTCTAATGACTTTATTCAAATCAAAGTTCTTTCTCTGGAGTCTAAAATGTATGAGTCAGACTCACATTAAGTCAAGACCAGCAAGAGAAATGGGCATTATTTAATGAAAGCAATTTCAAGTTCTGGCAAACTTGTTAAGCCTCTCCCTTTTGCATCTAGCATGCTAATAATCCCTGTGGGTCGGGGGTGGAAGAGGGTGGAGGGGAAACTGTCTTTTCTTCAGATAGTCTTTCAGGACTCTTAGGCCACGAATGACAGATGGAACTCTCTGTCATTCATCCTCCTAACTGATGCTGTTTTCTGTGAGCAATATTATGGTTCTCATTTTTTCTTTCAAACTAGCTGTGCAATTCATTTTATTTTTTCCTTTTGGGATATTTAAAGGCAAGTCAGTGATTATTTTCAGCTATTGCATCCCTGGCAGGGCCAATTTCTTGAGCAGGCTATTTACAGAACTGGTTCTTTCAGTTCTAGCCTGATCTACCAGTCTGATCCTACAATGGATCCATTGTAGGTGGAGTTCGTTCAGGCAAAGTAATTCTTTCAGCATATAATAAACATCTTGGGTCAGCTGCACTGACTTCTGAGAGTATTTTCAGTACACCAGTTGGGCACTGATTGGGATTGCTACTAAGTTGCTAATAATCCCAACTCGGTAAAAATCTCAAATGTTAACCAAATGATTTCTGACACGTTCCAATCTTGATTTTCTTCCTTCTTAATTCTGTGCAGAAATAGAACAAATGTTTATTTCATGTGGCAATAAGAAGAGGTTGGATATTTCTGTGATAACTCAAGAATTGGATGATATTTTTTGTACTGCTGGATGTAATAGATGACAGAATTAGGAAGAAGAAACTGCATTTCTCAAGAAGTTTTTGGCAATGAGAAAGAAATGTGTGATTTGGAAATAAGGTACATATATTTAGATATAAATGTGTATATTTATGTTGGTATACATATGCTTCTTTTTGTACATGTTTTAAGGAATTCCTCATTATTTTGTAATCACATACACATAAGCATAACACAAAACATTCTGCAGTTGATTGACAAGTGAGATCCTGCATATGGCAAATGAATCTGATGTTTCATCCAGTGTTTAGCATAGGATCACCTACAGAGCCTATTTGTCTGTGAATTTGGATTTGAGTATACTTTATTCTACATCTAGAGGGAAATAATATCCCTTTACCTCAAGCATATTTTAGAATTTCTTTTCCAATCAGGATCTATGATTATTCATGAGACTCAAGTAGTTCACAACTGTCCCTCATGGATGTGGGGCTGTGGCTGAAAGTGGTAGAGTGCCAGCTATGAGCATAAAAGCTCAGGGACAGTGCTCAGGCCTTGAGTTCAAGGCCCATGACCAATAGAAAAAAAGATCACTGGAATATTTACAATCCTTAATAGATAGGAGGTGTCTAGGAATTTTTTCTTTGATAACCGAAGAACAGAACCTGCCATTTCCTGGGTGCTTCACAATTGGTAAGACCCTCCGTCATCTTGGAGTTACAGCCAGAGTCACAGCTGCAGTTATAAAGATTTTTGCTTCTCTTTTTGTTTGTAATCCAGGTTATTTTTGGTCACTGCTATGGTTTCTGTGTCTGGCTCTATATGACCATTGTGATTATATTAGGAGCTAGGGTTTTTGAGTAATTATTGGTTCCTAAGGATGGAGCCTCCAAGAATGGGCTTAGTTTTCTCTTAAAGAAAGGGTCTTCAGAACATGTAGTAAGAAGATACTATCTACGAACCAGAAAGTTAGTCCTTACCAGCTATTCAATTTGCTGCTATCTTGATCTTCCACTTACCAGACTCCCGAACTGTGAAAAACAAGTCCTGATTATAGATGGTACCAAACTCATTTGTTATAGTAACACACATGGACTTATGATGGTAGCTCTAGTTCTTATTCTTGGCCATGTAACATGATGATTTGAAAGTTCCTTTAAGGTATGTTTTTGGTACAAAAGTCTGATCTTCATTGTAAATAAATTTAAGTCCTCAGAATAGTTAGAATATTCTTTTTTTTCAGTAGTTTTTTATTGTGAAAATACTGTACAGAGGGGTTACAATTACGTGGGCAAGATAATGAGTACATTTCTTTTTCTTTTTTTTTTTT
>NW_012267217.1:25751305-25764280 GCF_000151885.1 Dipodomys ordii | reverse complement strand
CCATATGAATTTTTGGATTGCCTCTTCTATTTCCTTGAAGAATGAGGTTGGAATTTTGGTAGGTATTGTATTGAATTTGTAGATAGCCTTGGGAAGTATTAGAACAGTTAGTATATTCTTATTTTGAAGTCTACCCAATATCTAGTCAGTCTAGCTATGGAAACAGAAATCTCACTGATAATTTAATGGAGGCTAATAAGAAAATTCTGGTGGGAAACAATGTAAATATTTACTTTAAGTAAATCTATCTATCTGTTTTTCTGTCTGTTTGTCTTTCTTTAGCATTAGTTTTTTTTTCTTTTTGAGTGTTCAAATCTTTTCTTTTTTTTAGTTTTTTTTTCAACTCAGTTCCTTTACTTTCATTGTTTTCTCAGAGAAAGTGTAATGGAATGAATTTCAAGTTTGGTAGGAAAGGAGGTTTATACTATTGATAAGTAGAAAATCCAATTTAAAAAAAGGCAGCTCCAAGAGCATATTGTCTGTTCAGAGTGATAAAAGATTAAATCACCGCTGAGTTTCAATTACTATCATTTTACCAATACATAATATTTGTGAAAACAGATTAAGGTTAGTTAAGGATTTTAGGGATAACATTGGTAAATATCACTTACAAATGTGTAATGTGTATCAGCTACTGTCAGCTTTTCATAATGGACTGTCTTATTTCAACCTTCCAGTACCCATGTGAGGCATACTGCTATGCAAGTGAGGATCCCAATGATGTGACTCCTTTGAACAGCCGTCTTACAGTTTAACAAAATGCATACCAGAAAGCTACATCTTGTGGTGTGATGTGTGGGAAGGTCAAGGGGAGGTGTGTAGACAAATGGAGATAGGAAATGTGGGTGAATGCAGTTATAAAATTCAATGTATGTGTGTGATAATTGGAGCTAGAAAAATTGAGGGTATTACTGGGAAGCAGGGTATCTTACGGAAACTGAGGCCTGCTGTAGGCAACTAAGAAATATGGCATCTAAAAACTTAGAAATGCTATCTTTGCTTCAAAGAGAGGCAACTGAATTCATTCTTTCCTAAGGGATGCATTTCTCACCCAAGAATTCACAACTGCCTGGCAGGATGCCCCAAAATGCAGGGGGTCTCCGTGTTTCAAGGATAAGGATCTGTTTTATGGCAAGATGCATTCTTACCTGGAGTACCAGGTGTAGTTAAAGCGAAGACAAAGCACCTAGCTTTGTATAACTTAAAGCCAGATCCCCTGCTTTTACCCTATAAATACCCAACAGCCCAAGGAGCTGTGTGTTTCTCTGGGTGTCTCCTTGTCTGTGTCTGTGTCTTTGTGTCCCTATGAGAGCACCCACATTCTGCTGTAGAGTCTGCCCCTGCTCTTCTGTTTGTCTGCTTTTGTCTGTTTTGTTGCTTGTTTACTTAATAAAGCTCTGCCAATTTTTCTTACCATTGTGACTTGTCCAGAAATTCTTATTCTGCGATTCAAGTCAAGAACCCTAAGTGAAGAATTCCTATATTTAAAGGGGAGCTTCACTAATCCTCTGTCTGGTGACAGGGGGATGGTGGGATTGGGAGAGATGTGGGAGAATGATGAAAGGGGTGACATTGATCAAGATGTGTGGTGCTTATAAACTAACATGTTGAATTAAAATCCCTTTGTACAACTACTGAAAGGTATTTTGAAAAGAAACAGAGATGTAAATAAGTTACTCTATTTCTTTGAACTAAGGTTTTTAAAAAGTATTTTGTTTTCTGCTACAATGCCACACCTGGGAAACAATAGTCTTATAAATATTCCAGCTTTCTAGTAGTCACAACTATAGAACATAAACATCAGCAGTGGCACCATGGTTCTCAGACTGTCTGTCAAGGATCCAGAAGAAAATCCTAGGCAGTCATGAGATTTTTTTTTCCCTTCTGTTGTCGTTTTCTGTGTGTGCTGGTCCTGAGACTTGAATTCAGGGCCTGGGCACTATCCCTGACTTTTTTTGCTCAAGGCAAGTGCTCTACCACCTGAGCTATAGCTCTACTTCTGGCTTTTTTTGGTGATTAATTGGAGGTAAGGGTCTCATGGCCTTTCCTGCCTGGGCTGGCTTTGAATCACAATCCTCAGATCTCAGCCTCATGAATAGCTAGGTGTATAGGCATAAGCCACTAGTGCATAGTTATGAGATTTTAATCACCAAACACTAAATGATAGTGAGGCTGGTGAAGTGAAACATGGCATATCAGACTTGTTTAGCATCATTCCCAGACGGAGTTAAAGTGGTGGCTAGCATCTGTGGCCTTATCTATATGGATTTTCTTAGGACATACTGTATTATCCATGCTCTGCCCTGGCTTTGGATGCTGTGGAGCAGAGGAACATAGCCATTCACATACTCGAGTCTGACATGCTTCAGAATTAGACTCTGAACAAGTTTTAGAAACACCTTAACTAATTCCTTTCATATCAGATTTTCCTCACAATTTTCCCTATCGACTACTTCTATTTGGCCCTTTTAGGAGTTATCCAACTGATGCTCTACCTAGCTAAATTGCAATGAACAAATTGACCATGACAATGATACATTTGGTATATTTAGAAAGAATTATAAATAAGACTCTTCTTCAAGAATAGCATACAAAGATGCAAAAGTATTTTTTAAGATAACATTCCTTCTCTTAAGTATTTAGTGATATACCTCTAGTCCCAGGCTGCTTCCAGATTTTCTTTATTCTCTATTTTTCTTAAACTGGTTGGGTATGGGTGCTTGTTCTGCACTTTGTGACCCTGTATCACACTTCCCAAGCTAGAGACCATGAACCTTTGACTCTTCCAAGTTCTTGTAGCTGTGTGATTTCTATTGCTGAGCCTTTTCCCCCTTTTAAATGTAGTCAGAACCCTAATCCCCACATTCTGTCCCAGTAGCCTTGGAGTGCAGGGTCTTAACCAGCCTCTGTTCTTTCATTTGGTAGGGGAAGTCAGCAGAAACAATGTGAATGTAAAACTTAGCAGAGCATTGAAGGCTCGTAACTGTAACCCAAGTTACTCAAGAGGCTGAGTTCTGAAGCTCATGGTTTGAAACCAACCCTGGGCAGGAAAGTCTGTGAGACTCTTATCTCCAATTAACCACTAGATAGCCGGAAGCAGAGCTGTAGCTCAAACTCAGAGATAATACCCAGACCCTGAGTTCAAGTCCCAGGACTGGTATGTACACACACACACACCCCTTGGCATTGACATCCTGAGGAATTATTTTTCTCCCACTGATGCCTGTGGGGTTGTCAAGGCAAAGCTAGTTACCTTTGGCAGTTGATTGGTAAGGGGCATTCAAAAACAGATTCTGCAGCTGGAGCCACAGCTCTGGACCAAGTCATATGAAACCCTCAAATGTCTTCACAGTGTGGGACTTACAGTCCTTTCAGGAGATGATGTTCTGATGGAGCAAGTGACCATTAACACAGTACCATCTTCCAGTAGTGGTTGGCAAAAACAACCTCTCTACTGGCAACCTTCAGAATATATCTGCTGTAGTGGTTTTTATTATAGGGATGAATGTGAGCGATGGAGAATATAGGAGAGGGCAGAAGTGAGGGAAGACACATTGTAAATGTTTTACAAGTTCTTTTACGAGTATTTTTAAACTTCCCAGGTATCATTGTATGTATTATATATAATATATTTTGCAATTAGATTCATTGTAGACTGGTTACATCTAGTTAGTTAACAATTGCATTATCTTATACAGTTATCATTTCTGAAGTGAAGGGCACTTAACAGAATGCCTTTATATTTCCCCAGAATTCCTCTACATCATCATTAGCCCTCACACGAGGATCTGTTTGAAGAGGAACCCCTGGTTCTCTGGTGAAATCACCCACCATCAATCACTCTGCGTGTGTGTGTGTGTGTGTGTGTGTGTGTGTGTGTGTGTGTGTGTGTAGGGGGTTCCTCCTCTGCATGATTGCTTACCAGAGCTCTTCAGTTGTTGGACTTCGGGCTGGGGAAAGGAAAATCTGACTTCTGAAGTTAGCATAAAGGGTGAGGAAGGGAAGGGCTGCACAGGTCCTGCTGTGATGCTCCCTTGTGCTATCCACTTCCTGAGTACCAAGAAACTCAGGATGCTTTGCCATAAGTTCATAACTGCAGGGCTCCTGTAGCCTGGGGGACTCTACCATAGCCTCTCCCTGCCACCCCCTCCCCTTCCAGCCTTCTCTCTGAATGAAATCTCTTCAGAAAAGGAGCCTTGCTTGAGGGCAGCTTGTCACCAGTGGCAATCCAATTTTACTTTAAATAGACTCCTCTGTCAAATGCTTGGCAGCTAATTTTTTTTAAAATCCAGTTTAAAAATAAAATTCTCCCTAGAACAAGAAATTCTAATAACAGTTTGCTGACACACAGTAGGCACTTGATAAACGTGTGCTCAGTATTCTGGGTCCTTCTATGTGAAGTTGATGGAATTTGTAGATGTTTTCATGATCTTTCCTTTACACTTGGCAGAAGGTGGGCCAAGGTCTTGATCATCACAAAGATTCTGGAAGCCAGAGGAAGGAAGAGTGTTCACTTGTGCAGGGAATGGGGTGTGCCCTAGGATTGCTAATCTCCAGCTTGACCTCAGTCTCCATCTTTGTTTCTTACCAGACGCATAAAGTCCACTTACCAACTTGAATGAGCCACACAATTATCTCCAGTGAAAGGAAATCCTTACAAATACCTCAGTAGGTACAGAATAGAACACAGGGATTTCTGGACCCTTCTGGAGAATGAAGGATGGTTTTCTGAGTAAGTGGATAAAATATTATGGAGGTAGTGAGTCTCCTAACATTTATTTTGGTGATTAGGCTTATTTGAGAGTGCAAGCATTTCCTGAACTCTTACTATCTGTGTGTTAGATTATGGAGAGATCAAGCTCTTGGCCTCAAGGAGTTTGTAACTGAGGAAGAAAGAAGTTCTTGCGTACAACCATCTATATTATGTCAGCTATGTCATATGATCATAACACAAATGCTTAATGTTATCATTTCATGTAATCTTCATAGGATTAAGTGCAATGAGCATCGGTCCTTTGCCATCTTAGATTTGTGTGCTAAATAAATCAGGTGTTCATCTCAGGTCAGATCAAGCGCTAAGTCTGATCTGTAATGCTGGGACAGATTACAATGGAAGTGTTGAAGACAGTGTTCATGTCCTCTGCCTTCTGGTGATTTTGGTCCCAGTCTTGATGAGCAGCTATTTGGTTGTGGGAGTGCAGTCCCTGTTGGTACAGTGGTGGTCCCCAGGGACTGCCATTCTCCTTCGAGGTCACTCTGCTTCTCAGTCATGTTATATTTCAGGATGCTAGGCATAAATGTGGAACACCTCTCCAGGGATAGAAGTTCTGAATTACAGATGAGAGAAAGATAACTTATTCAAAGGAATGTTTCCTTGTCAAATCTGAAGGCTAAAGTGGCGTCTGGAGGTAAATCAGCCTTCAGCCGAGCACATGTACTTGCTGGAACATTTAAACGATCAGTGCATGAACATGAGCTCGCACCCGGGTCAGGCCAATCATGTATTGATATCATGTATTGGTATGAAACTGCCATTTCATTCTATTGATATTATATTATTTCATCCTCAAAATAAATTTATTTTTCTCCCTTAAGGAAGGGTAACAAATGATATTTGCAACAGATACATGTTCTTGTCAGGATTAAGAGGAAGTCTCATAGTCTATTGGAAGAAAAAACCTGAAGGACAGTAAACTTTCATAGTCTACTGGAAGAAAAAACCTGAAGGACAGTAAACTTTCATAGTCTACTGGAAGAAAAAACTGAAGAACAGTAACAGTGGCATAAACTTATTATAGGACTCATGAATGTTAGTCCCTGCAAGCTTAGTAACTGTAAAAGACATTTTCCTTTCATTCAAACTAATGATTTAAAGCCCTTTTTAAAAAACAAACAAACAAACAAACCTTGATCAATCAAGAAGGATGGCATAGTATGGCACAATATATGATAGCAAAGGTCCCAGGAGGTCAAAGTAGTCCCAACGGCAAACTGGAATTGGGGTGCTAAAGAGACAGGGAAACAGATCCACAATGGTCCAGGAACAAAAGGGCAAGCAAGCTGTGTGCACATTTCCCAAGTGACCTCAGCTTGAGTTCCAGGAAATCTGGCCACTGAGGTAATTATTCTAATGCATAGTGTTTATTTCCTACCTGAAATAGTCACTGATTATATGTGCTGTAAATGCCCTTTCTTTTGCTGAAGAGGACAGGAAGTCTTGAGCAACTTAGCTTCTGAGGAGAAAACATCTCTACACAGGATGTGAGACTTTATCTCAGCTGAGAATTGAGTCAATGAGAGAATTCAAAATGTAAAGGAGAGGGGTTGGATGTCACAGTTACATAAAGATGGAATGCTACAAAGGAAAGGACATTGTCCAGAAAAGAAAGAAAGATTTGGGTAGTACATAATATAGTATGCCAATGTAGTCAATAATGGAAACCATGGACTCACCTAGCTCAAGACTCTTGCTTATGGAAAGAGTTCCTGTTCTGTATGACTCTTGGCAGCCATCCATGGCATCAGTGGATGGCTGAATAGACCAAGTGTCTAGGATGTGATTTGTATTCTGATCCCCCAACTATGAGTGAATAAATGATAACAACAAAAGAATTCTGAAGTGTGAATCGTCTGTTCTTGGCTGATGGATTTTAGTACATACTTTGGATTTCCTTTTAAAAAAAAAGTATTTCTCTTAGTGACAGATTTGGTCTTTAGAAAATAAAAGTGGGCTTTGAAAATTAATAGGCAGCTTCCTAGATGGTATGGACAATGGCTTGCTTTTTAATAGATTCATATATTTATTGATAAACGTTCATTTCATCAACATTAATGGAGAACCTATGATGTGCTAGCTGTAAAAAATACAAAGTTAAGCCTATCACCAGTGGCTCATGCCTATAATCCTAGCTAATAAAAAGGCTGAGATCTGATAACTGCAGTTCAAAGCCAGCCCAGACAGGAAAGTCTGTGAGAGGCTTATTTCCAATTCACCACTAGAAAACCAGAAGTGGCGCTGTGACTCAAGTGATAGAGTGCTTGAGCTGAAGAGCTCAGGGACAGTACCCAGGCCCAGAGTTCAAGCCCCATAACTAACAAAAAAAAAAGTTAATTAAGTATGACATCATTCTTTTAAAAACAGATTTTGATCTAACAGGGAAGGATGAAGTAAATGTAGTAACACAGAGAGTGATAAAGGACATAATAGTCCTGTTACAGTGAGGACACAGAGATGGGTCATTAATTCAAACTGAGGGCTCCTATTCCAAAGAATATATATCTTGAGTAGACTTTGGTAGGTATGAAGTATAGACTAACATTCAAGGCTAAGTAAGTAACGTGTAGAACACAGATTCCTGTGTTCTTGCACTATTTTTGTTGTGACTTAGTCTTGTGATCATTTGGGGACTAGAAGGCAGTAGATAGCAAATGGATGGGCAAAAATCTCAGAGGAAGCCTGGGCTAAGCTGTGGATTTGAGTTTCAGCCTGAAAACAATAGTCATTGGACAACCTTAAGTGAGGGAGTAATTTGCCTCATATTTGCATCTTAGAGAAGTCACTCTGGGATATATTTACATTCTTTAGGAATTTGGCTTTGTCTGGAGGCATGGAGAATAAACTCAAGGCCAGGAGGAGTGTTCTCAGTTCTTCTGAGAACAAATAATAGGTTTTGGTGAAAGGCTTTCCTGATCAAATAAAAAAAATTGAAAGAGAGAGGGGAAAAGCAGTATTATAGAACTTGAAACAGAACATGTGGATAGAGTCAATGTGTTCTTTCAGAAGAGTAATTGTGGCAGAGATCCTCAGAGATAAAATTTCTCATATTTCTTCATTCCACAAAACACTTCGTGTTCTTTTCCATATTCCTTTCCTTCACACATATACATTAGCAAGTCTATCAGCTATTCTGCCAAAATAAATCCAGAATTTGTCCATTTCAGTTACTTTCACTATTTTCCCCCAACTCCCCAAACCATCATCAACTCGGCCTTTATCGTTTTTTTTTTTTATTGTTTTTCCATGCTGGGGTTTGAACTAGGGGCCTCATGCTTGCCAGTCAGACTACTCTGAGCCACGTTCCCAGCCTATCAACCCTTATTTGCATACAGAGCAGAGCTTCCAGGGCTGTCTACTATCTGCAGACATAATTTAAAAATGTAAATCACATGTTATCACCTCTCCTACTTAGAGTCCCCATTGCCTTCTATCTAGCTTCATACAACCCCAATTTCTTACGTGGCAGATGGGTTCCTAAATGACTCAACTTCAGCCTCCCCTCTAGCCTTCTGTTCAGGCAAACACATTTTCCTTCTATTATGCAAGCAAGTCAAATTTGTTTTCTTCCTTTCTGGTTAAGCAAATACCAGTTGCTTTGTTATAGTAAATGATTTAATGCATCTAATATTCCATTTCCATGTAATATTCTTACTTCTCTATAATAAAATACTGGATATCCTGCATAGTTAATTCAAGGTCCTCATTCCTTTTCTACGTTACCTAAAATGAATCAGATTTCCCTATTTAGTAGGGATTTCACTTGTGCAGAAGGAAATGAGGCTCTGAGCCAAAGGCATTTATTATTCAAAGATAAAACACAAAGCTTGGTGCCTGTGGCTCAGAACTCAGGAGACTAAGTTCTGAGAATCACCATTCAAACCCAGCCTGGGCAAGAAAGTCTGTGAGACTTATCTCCAATTAATCACTCCAAACCCAGAAGTAGAGGTCTGGCTCAAGTGGCAGAGTGCCAGTTAGGAGCAGAAAAGCTCAGTTTCCAAGCCCAAAGTTGAAGCCCCAATAATAGCATGTGTGTGTGTCTGAGCGTGCGCTCGTGCGTGTGTGGGCATGCACACTCACACACAAAGATATAGCACAATAGAGTCACCCCACAGATATACTATGTATTCAGATTGCTGAGCTTGAGCATGATTTCTCCGGTCCATGAGAGATTCATCATAATCCTGCAAAAGACACTGATTTTCTTTGAAAAATTATATGTATATAATAAGAATAAAGGGCCCATCTTCACTCTTTTCTGAAAATAATATATAAAACCTCTTTGCGTAGTTAGCATTGCTCAGCATTTACACATAGCAAAAATACAGCTAAAAATTAATCTATTGTAAAATTCTCCTTATGTAACCATAGTAGAATCTGCTGTCACACACAGAATTGATGAGCTGGAGACAGACTCAGAGGTGTGTCCCCCCATCCCCTCATTTGATAGATGAAAGAAGGGATGCCCAGACAGATGAAATGTTGGCCCTTCAGGATCTGACACAGTGGCAGAGCTTGGGCAGGTACATGCCTCCTGAAGGACCTGCACTCCAGGGCCCTTGCTCTGACTTTCCTCTTCAAAAGGCTCCCCAACAGGATCATGGCATGATCGCCAAAGATGCACCGCATCTTTGTGTCAGCTCACAGGCTGACACAGGTCAGCAATTTGGTCTCACAAGATGGTTCCTTTGGCCATTGGAAAGTTTGTAATCTAGCTCAGGGTGGCAATTTTATGCACAAGTCTATACAGGGTTCTGAGGGAAGCTGAGTGGCAGTTACAAATGTCTTCTTTTTGTATCTGGGAAGGCTCTTTGGGTTATTTGTCCATAGTGGGTGGGTGATTGTCTGTAGAGGAGAATCACTAATTTGATATACTTGGGTGTTTTCTGGTTTTCAACAGAACAGAGATGCTTAGAGCAGTAGTACTTATAGCACTTGTAAGATGCACCTTCCTTTACCATGTCTTTCATAGGGTGGGTGGTGCTGGTGATCTTTTTGGTTTAGTCTTTATTTTTTTAACAGAGTGGTGACTGGTATTTTGTTGTGCTGGTTCTTCTTTGTGGAGGAGAAGAAGATGAAGGTTTGGTGGCATCTCTGATGGATCATCTTGCCTGTCTCATGTGTATTTTACTCAAAACAGTTATCAGGACCTGTCTTGCTCATACTTATTTCTGTGTTTGTATGTTTCCTTGTTATCTATCTGCTTTCCCACTGCATAGAATGTTCTGTGAGACTAGAGATTTGCCTGGATGGTTTGCTTCTCTGGTAAATAAGCAGAATTTGTAATAGTGGCTCAGCTATGGTAGGTAGGAATGGATTATTGAGAGTGAATAGTCCCAGAGTCTAGACCCAGCTCTTCCTGAACACTGGTCCTGACTCAGGCTCAAGCCTGAAGAGTCTAGGCCTTTAGTTGGGATTCATCTTTGCTTCTTACTCAACTCTGGCCTTGGTCTCACCTCTGAGATCTTGTTCCATTGTTTTTCAAATGACAAACTTTCCTTTCTTGGTCCTCCTCAGGTGTTTATTGATTGAGTCTCTCTAGAAACTAATGTACTATGTTTGAAATAAGAGTTGTGAGCCATTGAAACTTAAGTTACTTTAAAAAATATGATCTCATTTGTTTCAAAGATTGGTGAGATCAGGGGAATGCTGGTTTATGGTTAGATATAAAGTCAGAATATTTGTGTTCTATGAAACACGAAGAAGTTTTTGTAGTGCATATTAATAAGGAATGTGTGTGATGTCTTGTGATTATATTAGTCAGAGGAGTAAAGAGATAAATTACATCCTGCTCAGTTCTCAAAAGGATGTACTCCTCTATAAAAACAAAAACAAAAAAGATATGCCCAGCCTCATAGACTGTCATTCAGAAGCACTTCCCACTTTTGCATGAAAATGGAAGGGAATATTAAGTTATCAAGCAGGACAAGGTTAACAAGAAACAAGAACTATGCAAAAATTTAATGTGAAATATTTTTCAGAGGTTTTCAGACTAAAAAAGAATGAATGGGGAATGTAATTAAAAATAAAAATTTTCTGCTGGGTGCTGGTAGCTCATGCCTGTAATCCTAGCTACTCAGAAGGCTGAGATTTGAGGATGGCAGTTCAAACCCAGCTCAGGCAAGAAAGTCTGTGAGATTCTTACCTTTAACTAACCAGCAAAAAATCCAGAAGTAGAGTTGTGGCTCAAGTGGCAGAGCACTAACCTTGCACAAAAAAAGCTAAAGGACAATGTCTGGGTTTTAAGTTCAAGCCCTAGTATTGGGTCACACATGCATACATGCGCGCACGCGCACATACATACTCACACACACACACACACACACACACACACACACACACTCACACACACCTATCTTCTGGCTCAGAAAATGTTTTCACAAAAGTAATGGTGAAAGAAAATGCTATCTATATCTTTGAATAAGCATTAAAGTAGCATGTGCTATCCATCATGGCAATCCACTAAGACATTGTGAAGACAGAAATCTCATCCCCTCATATAGTCAGGCAAGTTATAAAGGAAAACACATCAGATATTTCTGAAGGCATATAATGGTATGTCCTCAAGTAAGATGACTTGACAGACTTTTTTTTTGTCGGTCATGGGGCTTGAACTCTGGGCTTGGGCACTATACCTCAGCTCTTCAGCTCAAGGTGAGCACATTACCACTTGAACCACAGTGCCACTTCTGGTTTTCTGGTGGTTTATTGGAGATAAGAGTCTCATGGACTTGCTTTCCCGGGCTGGCTTTGAACTGTGATCCTCAGACCTCAGCCTCCTGAGTAGCTAGGATTACAGGCGTGAGCCACCTGCGCCCAGCAACTTGACAGACTTTGTTAAACTAAATTTGCCTGGCACCTGAGGTAGTCATTGTTAGTTAATTAGGTTTTTCCAAAGGAACACAAATTTTCTGCAACACAAATTTGCAACTTGGTGCAAAATACCCACTGAAGTTAGATACCTACCTCCCCATAGAAATTTCCAGGTGAGGGCTCTGTCTTCCTTGATAGTGTAAACACATTTCAAAGAGTTGGCTCCCCGAAACTGTCTTCCCTCGAGAAAGACAAAAAATAAAATAAGATAAATAACAATTAAAAAATAAAGGTTGGCACAACTTGCTGAACAAAAGAATATTCTAAAAAAGGAGAGGAGGCAATGCAGCTCAGATTTAGATTCACAACAACATTGAGAGGAAGGCTTGGAGACTCCCACATGCCCTCCCCCTTCCCTTCACCTGAATGGGTGCCCCATCATCAACAGCCTGAGAGTGGTACCTTCTGGAAGCAGCTCTCACAGGTGAGAGTTTATGCTGAGTTTATATTGAGGACCCCCACCCCCACCCCTTTCTCTTTCTCTAATGAGTTTCAGGAAGTGTAGAATGGCATGTGTCTCTCATTACAGCCAGGCCAGCTTTCATTTCCCTAACGTTTTTCCATCCTCTGCAGAGTCTTGCCTCTGCCAGAATACCATGTAGTGCGCATCATGTGGCCTATAATAATATGTCACATTGTGTACCTTCACTTAGTGGTGTGCATTTAAGCTTCCTCCTCTATTTTCCCATGGCTTGATAACATGGTTGTTTTGAATGTCAATTAATATTTAATTATCTCAGTTCTTTTGGGTGCCCAAGAATATTTAATTTAATAATAGAATTTAACTGGATGTAGCACAGTTCAGTTATGTAGAAAAGGCATCATGGTTTCTTTCAGGTTCTGGCAATCATCAACAAAGCTGCCATAAAAATCCTTGTGCAGGGTTGTGTAGGCCTAGTTTCCAACTCATTTGGGTAAACAGTGAGGAGCTCAGCTGCTGGGATCGGAGGATAAGACTGTCTAGTGTTTCAGGAATCCACCAAACTGTCTTATGAAGTGGCCGTCATCACCTCTGATCCCTGTCAGAAATGGACAGGGGTTCCTGTTGCTTCCCATCTTCCCCAGCATTGTGACTGGCTGGCCATTTTTTTCATGTGTCCTCCCTCCTGGCTGTTTCTACCTTGCCTTTTCCCCAGTGATATACCTTGGGAAGCATCTTCTCCTATGTTTGTCTGCCATCTTCACATCTTCTTCAGGTAAGGTCTCTATTATGTATTATCTCAACGGTTTTCTTTTTTCTTTTTTTTTGGGTCCGGTCGTGGGGCCTGAACTCTGGACCTGGGCACTGTCCCTCAGCTCTTCAGCTCAAGGCTAGCGCTCTACCACTT
>NW_012267217.1:25714441-25749840 GCF_000151885.1 Dipodomys ordii | reverse complement strand
TCAGGTCCTGAGCACTGCTCCTGAGCATTTTTGCTCAAGGTTAGTGCTCTATCACTAGAGCCACAGCACCACTTCGGGCTTCTCTAAGAGCATCGTGGATTTCCTTCCAGGCTAGTTTTGAACCAAGATCCTCAGATTTCAGCCTCATGAATAGGTAAGATTACAGATATGGGCCACGGGCACCAGCTGTTACTATGTTTTAAGCTCAGAGATTCTCTCATTATGTGTAGTCTAAGTTCACCAAACACTTTAAATGTTTTGCAGAGAATTTTATTTTGTTTTTCTACCTCTAGTATTTTCTCTTTTTAATTTTTAAAATTATTATGATGGTGATACACATAAGGGTTACAGTTTAGTATTTTCTTTTCTTTTTTGGGGGGAGGGGGTCCGGTCATGGGGCCTGAACTCTGGGCTTGGGCATTGTCCCTCAGCCCTTCAGCTTGCTAGTGCTCTACACTTGAGCCACAGTGCCACTTCCGGCTTTTTTCTTTTTGCTTATGTGGTGCTGAAGAATTGAACCCAGGGTCTCATGCATGCAAGGCAAGCTCTCTACCACTGAGCTACCTTCCCAGCCCCAGTTTAGTATTTTCTTTTGTTACTTTGACATGACTTCTGTCTTTTTGCTACCAGTAACTTTCTATCTTGCAAGCTGTCCATGAAAGTCATTAGGGTGAAAAGCACACTTATATGTAGTCATTTAGTCATGTGTGCTAAGTGCTGGGGAAAAGGTAGCTGTTCTATATGGTCTTATGACAAGGTGAACTGCGAGCTTTACACCTGCTAATCAGTTTTGTGTCCCCTTTTAAGTAGAAAAACATGTCTTTTTTTTTTTTTTAAAGAATGTCTTGTATGGCTGGAGTTGAGAGTTTTCCTTCTCCTACTTGGAAGGCAAGGACTGGCTAAAATTGAATATTACCTTCCTTGGTTAATCATATTCCTTAGGTAATACAACAGGTACTTAGCAACCACTTCACCTTGGAAGTGCTGGCTCCTCACTAGAGCCCACAGGTAGCAGAAAGAAGGATGAAAGCCTACACTTCTGGCTCTCATTTTGCATGTGTCTCCTTTGTCTTAACCTTTCAGTCAACCTCCTGCTTAACTCTGCACATAAGCCCATAAATCACTCAAGGAGTGCCTGTCTTAAAAATTTGTGATACCTAACCTATCTCAGTCCCTTTCAAGGCTGAAAGCATAACAAGAAGTATAATTGAGTCATCTTACTGTCAGCTTTTACAATGTCCTGTTCCAAATCCCCAACAGGGCTCCTGAAAGGCTGGAGTCCTTGTCCTACATTTTCAGTGACCTTGGATTTCAGGAACCAGAGCACCTCAGAAACTCTGCTAAGATCACCACCAGGCAGGAGTAATCATCTCCTGGGGTTGGGCTTGTTCCTCAAGCATGGAGGAGACCAAAATTGCTTAATTATAGAGACTTCTCAACTTCCTGCCTAAAGTTTTTCTCTGAACCTAAACCTCATGTCTGTCCCCCAAGAGTGGGCTAAGATCCTTCATCTGGTTCATATGTTCAATATAGCTGTGTTGACTCAAATCCTTTCTTGCCTTTTTTTTTTTTAACTCTTACCTCCACTTGCTTTTCCTCTTTTTTTCTTTTTTCTTTTTTTTTTTTTTAGGGCCAGTGGCCACATTTGTCTCTTGGAGCTCCTAATCAGGTCTCTGGCTATCAGTCATGTGACAGGAATACTAGCCAAAAGACTCTGGTTAACTAAGTCCTTATAAAGCAGAGCAGAAAGTGCTGGCACATTCCAAAATGGGCCTCTTCCCTTCCCTCTAATAGAAGGTGAGGGCAAGTTTCTCTGGTATTTACAGTGAGTATTGCTTGGAATTCAAGTCACAAGGTTATTTTGCCTGGATGTGTCCTTTGAGTCTCCATGGATGAGTCTCTGTACTGGTAAGTTCTCTTTCCTCTGTTGGAAATGTCTCGGGATATTGGGATGTCAATGTAAGTAACTTTGCAATGCAAGATTTTACTTCTGCAGACAGGCCTGCTATGGATAGGAAGCCAAGTGTGCCGGCATACAGGGAAGGCAGGGCACCTAGGTTTTATCCCTAATGTTACTGACTTTTGTTCAGATTGGTCAGAACTTGGCTAGTTTTTATTTCATTAAAAAATTTATTGTAAAGATACTGTATAGAGGGGTTACAGTTACATGAGTAAGGTAATGAGTACATTTCCGATCGAGCACTATTACCCCCTCTTTTGTTTTTCCTCTACTATCCCTTCCCTCCCCACCTCCCTTCCCCCCCCAAAAGTTGTAAAGTTTGTTTTCAATATAGTGTCTTTTAATATGTGACTTTTTTTGTTTCTTTTGTATGTTCTTCCCCCATTTTATAACCCCTGTTTTCACTGTATTTGATTCTGATGCCCTGCATCTTGTATATACATTTTTCTAATTTGGGGAGGGGAAGGGAAATAAGAAAATGCTGAAACAAGGAAATAGGTTGGCTAGTTTTAAAGTAGTAAAGTTTATCCAAGCTATCAACCCAAACCAGGACACCTGATTAAGACTTGGCAGAAAAAACAAACAAACAATTCTTACTCAGCTGGAAAGCTATCACATGAGTCATGCCTCTAGCCCCTAAAACAACAATTCTTATAACAGGATATGGCTTAATTGAAATAGTTTTTTGTAAGATGATAGGTACCCTTAACATGACAGTGTTTATATCAAGAACCATTTTGGGAGGAAAGATTTTAACTCCTACAGTTTTAGTCTAGGTACAGAAGTTAGTGAGTCCTCATTGCTTTTATAGGTCCTAGGAAACCTGTTGGTTTTTCAGTCTGAAGAGCTTTTCACTTGTTGTTAAATGAAGTGGTGATTTCTAAGTTCCTTTCACACACAACTGTAAACCAACTCTTCACTTCAACAGTGAAACTTCTGACTTTTAAGTTTTTATTTGTCCTCTGTTCACAAGTTGAACCTTTCTAATCTCAGATTTTTAAGTTTGCAATTAGAAATACAACAAAAACAAGAGAACAGCATTCTCTTGAACACCATCACCGATTAATGCAGAAAAATATCTACCCCTATCTAGAGAGTAGGCCATTTTTCATTTACTGCTGAGCATTTCTATTATGTTACCAATTAATTGTTTTAAGAGAGAGAGAAAAAATAACAAATGATCACCTTATTTTAAAGACAGGTCATTTTAGTTGTTGTTCTGTAGAGATAGAAAACGATTTGCTTGACAATCAGAGATTTTCCTTCTTCTCATGGTAGCCTGGGGTCTGGAACAAGTAGGGCTGAGGCTTTCATTTTTTTGCCAAATGGGAGCCCATGACCCTGGAAATGCACTGAAAGCTTTCTAGTAAGAAATGGATTTATGTTAACTAGTTTATGCATACTGAAAGTTGAAGCTTAAAAAAATCTTCAGAAAACTGCTAATTATTCTTTGCTGATCAGCCTAAGATCTAGCTGAAGTTTCAATTTCTTTTTAGTGAACTGCATCCAGCTGAACTAAATCTCCATAGACACTGGATAGTTAGTGCTAATAAGAAGATTCTGGAAAGCAAATTTAGGCTTGGAGCCAAAGAAGCTCATGGTCATTTATGTGGGCTTATAGCCCTTTTATTTGTGTCTAGGAGGGAGATTATGTGAGAATTTTCAGATGAGCAAGGAAGTGAACCTGAGCATTTAGAACTAATCTTGCTAATTATATATTTCTGTGAGGTTGATCCACTTATAAAACTGGCTTCATGTGGCACATTTGATTCATTATTGTTTCTTAATATCGCAGATCAGGTGGCTCAACTTGTGTGAGTGCTGTGCCTAGAAGTAAGAGCAACTAGAATTCAATCTTTTTACCTTGATCATACAATCTCCTACAAAACAAAATATAACTATATAACTAAACTGGTTTTTAGACTGAATGGAGCTTAAAGGATTTTCTTCCAAAAACTCATAACTTTTAAAATAATGTTTTAAAATCTAGCTTTTTACTCTGAATCCTTCAATATAAATGTCACCTCAATAAGAGGTTAAATAACAGTTCATATTTTAGGCTTTATGCCAAATGCTAACCTTAAAATTCTTTGCTATATAGAAAATAATAGGGATCAAATACTGTTTGATTATTTGACTTCATCTATCCTGGCATAATTTATAGATGCTTAGTATAAAAATGAATATAATAATATGATGGAAGTGCACAATTAGTAGATGAATGGGTTGATTTTATTAAGTGGAATTGCACTGTGTCTTATGAAACCAACTTATAAAATATGAGACACATTTGCTCAAATGTGAATATTGTCACAAGGGCTTCATTTTGGTTAGATTGTTATAAAGAAGAATAATGATGATCATCAATATATTAAAATATCAGGAAGATACCACAGCAATATGTCAGGAAATTGACATGAGTTTGGTTAAAGATAAAGTTTCCATTAGTAATATCAAAGTTACAGTAGAGAAGTAGGAAGAAAATGTCTTAAAACTTATGGTAAAATGCAATTCCCCAAGAATGAATCCTATTTCATTTTTATTTTAGCTGTACCATTACATCTTGAAATAAGACATAACTCGAGGAGGCCCAGAAATCTCCAAGTCACATTATTATTATTGTTGTTATTGTTACTGTTATTTGTACTGTTAGTGGAGTTGAACTCAGGACTTTCTGCTCTTGCTTGGCTTTTTCACAAAAGGCTGCTATCTTTTACCTGAGCCACAGCTCTATCCCTGAGTTTTTGGTGGGTAACTGGAGATCACAGTCTCATAGACTTTCCTTCCTGGGTTGGCTTCTAAGTGTGATACTCTGATTTTCACCTTCTGAGTAGCCAGGATTATAGGTATGAGCTACCAGTGCCTAGCTATTCTCAGCCATTTAAAATACTTTCAGTCTTTTCTATCAAAGTCATTTCATAAATCAGTTAAAAATAAGTTGCATTAACTTTTGAAATTTGCTCCCTGTAGAGTTTGTAGGCAGTTGATGTTAACTGTTTTGCACCACCAACTGTGAGTTAGCACAGAGGATGAAAATAGCTTCCCCAAAATGGGAGAGGGAGGGGGAGGGAGCTGCTGCTGTGCATTTGGACGCATTGGCAGGGCCCTTATATTCAGCTTCTTGGACTATTTGGGAAATTTATTTGAACATTTGGGCTAATATTGGTATAGAAAGTCATAGAGGCAGAGGGTGAATGAGGTGGTTTTTCAATGATGTTAGGCAAGACGTTATCTTCATGTTTATGAAATGACCAGAGAATGTGTTTCAAGTTCATCTTATTCTTTTGTTCCAACTGGTTAATTGGAGCTCAGAGTCTCAAGAAAATTTCCAACCAGTTCTCGCTTCAAACCATGATCCTTAGATCTCAGCCTTCTGAGAAGCTAGGATTACATGTGTGATTCACCAACACTTATCAATTTGATTTATTAGTTATTGGAGCTTTGTAAAAAAAAAAAGAAGTTACTAACAGAGCAGCTTAAGAGTCCAGTTATGTCTTCCTTTCTCTACTAGTTCAGCTTTCTTTCTTCTAGTTCAGGCAGAACCTAAATACCAAGCATGTCCTACTACTGCCAGGTGGTGATCTCCTATTTTTATTCTGATATTTTAGTTGTCATCATTTCTAAAGCATTGGTTTATACACAGTAGGAACTTCCCTAAAGCCTTGTGCTGGGTTCTGGGCAGAGGTGAGGTCTGCCTCTGTGTGGGGGTCCGAGATGACATACACTCAGAACTGAAAAATATACTAAAGGAACCAGATTTACATTGGCTGGGGTTTGGACCCTGGTTAATGTTCCTTGTTTTAGGGTAATCTGCCAAAGGGTGATGTTGAAAGTATCAAGGTTTGGGCTCTCATCAGGGTGCTAAATACTAGTCTTCCTCCCTTCCCCAAATGTCCATGCTTTTATCCCTATAACCTATGAATATGTTATCTCATATAGTAACTTGAGTCATTTGAGATGAGATGTTTACTGTGGATTATCCAGATGAACTTTTAAATGTCATTGTAATAACCCTTCGCGAGGAAGGCAGCAGCAGGTATGACCAGTGGCAGAGAAGAAAAGCAGAGAAGAAACTGAACTGCTTACAAATGGGAGAAGGGCCCACAGCCCAGGACATGAGGAGGCCACTGGGGACTGAGAAATGGCCAGGAAATGGAGTCTTCTCAGAGCCTCTACATGAAGCCAACACTCTTCCAGCCCCATGAAACACATTTCTGATCTCTGAACTCAAGAAATCAGAGGAAAAAACACTCATCTTAAGCCCCTAAGTTTGTGGTCATTAATTACAGCCCCAACAGGAAGTGAATACAGACATTGTTAATAAGGACTCTCCACTGCCATTTCTAAAGCACAAGTGTAAGAATCAGTACCATTTCTTGGACTGCTGTAGACACAGATATTAAACCAACACATTCTAAGGCAGAATTCTGGTGAAAACGATGTGTGTCTGGACATCATTAAAGCATCTAAGTTCCAATGCCAGTATTTAAAATGTATGAGGGGACTAGAGTAGAATGAAAAAGGAATACACAAATTCGGTGTCCATGGCTCATTCTTGTAACCCTAGCTATTCAGGAGACTGAGGAGATCTGAGGATCATAATTTGAAGCTAGTTGGACAGGAAAGTCGGTGAGATTTATCTCTGATCTCCAAAACAGCCACAAACAGATCTGTGGCTCAAGTGGTAGAGTGCTAGCCTTGAGCAAAGAAGCTAAGGGATAGTGCTCAGGGTCTGAGTTCAATCCCCAGTACCAATATTACTTCCCCCGCCACCCCAAGGCATAACATAATTTGAGTTTCACTAAATTCTATTCCATCTAAGCAAATACTATGTTGGAAATAATGAAGAAAAAAACTTGGGCTGCTGGGACAAGATACTTAAAATGTCAGGTTATAAAAGATCTATAGAAAGTCATTAAAGCAGATTAGTTGCTTCCTCTACTGTCTAGTTGCCTAACCTCAGGTTAGCTTTCCTGGGAACAGACAGTCATTGTGTAAAACCTCCTGTAGAAATGAACCTCTTAGATCTTAGTGAAGCTCAGTTTCATAAAAGGTAACATATGTGGGGCTTCAGGCAGGAGTTTGCTTTTTGCTTTGCTTTGCTAGCATAGTTCACAGGAACGGAATGAAAGGGAACAGAGGAAGGCTGAGGAAGGGAAGAAAGGAAGAGGTAGAGTTCTCACTGAATGGTGCTCTGCACAACTTTTTGTGTGCCATGGTATTGAAAATGAGTAGATTTTTTCTGTTGGCTAAGGTATGACAAATGTTAAAACTGTCTAGTTTCATGGAACACAAGATCTATGAGGTCTTTGAAGTGCTAGCTATATTTATCCAAAATATTACAAATCAGAATACAGTAAAGAGACTTGTGCACTCATATTCATTGCTGCACTATCCATCATAGGCTAGAAACAGCCCATATGTCCTTAAATGGACATATGGATCAAGAAAATGTCACACACACACACACACACACACACACACACACACACACACACAGGAATCTTACAGAAAAAAGATTTTATGTCATGTGAAGGGAAATGGATGGCCTGGACAAAGGTGAAGTTAGTCAGGTTCATAGAGACAAAGGATGTATGTTTTTTCTCATATGTAGAAGTTAGATCTAAATTATAAAGATGTTTAAATATATGCTGGGTCATATGAATATATACACACAAAAAACATTATGTATGGCAATATACAGGGAAGTATTCCAATTGTGTAACTCCTTTGAGCAACTAACTTGCAGTTTAACAAAATAAATACCAGGAAGCAGGCACAGGGGTGTCAGGGGAGGAGTGAGGCCAAGGCAAAAGGGATAGGTGAATGGTAGGAGGAGAGTCATAACATTCAATATCTATATGTGAAAATGGATAATTTGAGGGGATGGGTGGGGTTGAGATTTGGTGGGGAAGAATGATGAAAGGAGGGACACTGATCCTGATGCATTGTTCTCAGAAACTGATAAGGTGAATCGGAACCCTTGTACGACTACTTAAAGACACAGAAGAAGAAACTGCTTGTCATAGAATTTCCATCCAGTGAGGCAGGCACATTGAGTTTCTCAGGAACTGATTTCTACTCCTAGAGAAAAATCACATTCAGGTTCTTGATTATTGTGCCATTTATCTCAGGAGTTTCCTGGGCATTTTGGAGTAATGTTTGCTTTCTGGAGAAAAGAAAAAGTCATGAATTAAAATTGCTTGAGAACAGTGAAATAATAGACCAAAGCAAACTGATTTCTAGTACTCAGTGTTTTGCAATTAGTCATTTTTAATGAATACATGTAGAAAAAAAGTGATAGAGGTTTTGTGTTTTGAGCTAATATACATTTGTAATAAGGGTTTCATTTTGATATTGCATACTGTCCTTTGAACAAAATCAAGAGAGAACATAATACAAAAAAAAACAGTATCTTATAACTTTAGCTTAGAAAAATATATTATTTGTTGTTAAGGCCTGAAACAAGCAGTGTGTGAAAACTGATGTTAAAGGTTTTGGTTTGAAGCACTTTCAGGATCCTATGTGGGACTGGCATTATGTGGGGGTAGGTAGAGACATGAGAGGGGAGATGTTAGGGTGTATCGTAGTGCTATGAGAATTTACAGAAGATCTGCATTGCTCTATAGAATACATTGGATGAGCAATGGAGGTGAGAAGAATTAGGCAAATGCCACAGTCAAGCAAAGTTGGGGTCAAGGGACAAAGAAGTTACAAAACAAAACAAAACAATGAGCTAAATCCAAGGAGATTTGGAAAGTAATAGAATTCTTTCTTACTAATGGCCTGAATGTGGAGAGAAATACCAAGGACTCCTAGGTCATCAATACCGTGAGCAATAAGGATTTTGTCGGCTTCATGCTTTCAGCATCATTATCATTTCTTAGATTGTTTTACAAACAAGTGCTCCCAAGTGATATTTTGCCAAAATCATAGAATGAGCTAAAATGTGGTCAGTTGAAGAAAAAAATCTGTCCTGGGAAAAGCTTGACTGTTAAATATTCATATTGAAACCTATCTTTGTTTATTAAAAAAAACACTATAAGAATTTTGTTCTCCAAGGTTATAACTGTAGTTTAGATTTTTTAAAATCCAATATTCAATTCCTGTTTAGTGGTCTCTTCAGAATTTTGAAATAACATAAATATTATGCCTAGCTGGAAGAATTAGTTCTTTTGTGGCATTCAGAGTACAAAATTTACAGAACTTATAAACTATATTTACCTAGTAATCTTGATCAAGGCTATCATAGATTCTAATAATACTGAGATCTAATAACAATATTTGAGTTAGTTCCACTGCTCATGTCTATTTCTTGTTCCTTTGGGGCTGAGATGATCTCTCAGAGATGATGATCTATATTTCTATCTCCTCATGTTATCTTGGCCATGCTTATTGTTAAAACTATGGTGGCCAGGGGCTTCTGGCCCATGCCTGTAATCCTAGCAGGAAACACAGACATACACACACACACCACACACACACACACACACACACACACAGACACACAGACACACAGACACACACACACGAAATATAGCTCAAATGGTTGAATGTTAGCCTTGAGCCAAAAAATTTTGGGACAGCACCCTGGCCCTGAGTTCAAGCCCCAGGACTGGCACCAACCCCCCCCCCCAGTTTGTATGCTAACTTAGATGGCTCTCTTACTCAGATCAAAGAGGAGTTTCAGAAGGAAGAATGCCTACTGACAAGTATGGCTTTTGGTAGCCAACTATATGAGAATTATTCCACCATTTTAATGAACAGTATCATAAGGAAGGAAGGATCTTTCTAGAATATCATTACCAGATGTTGGGTATCATAGCCTTATGATTTCAGTAGGCAAAACCAGTATACTGGTTTACGTTCTCTGGAGATTAGAGAGATTCTGTGATTAACTGAAGTTGGAAATTCGATTCTTTTGGGAAAGATAGAAAAGATTTACTAGGTTGCTGAACCTGGTATATATGGGAACTATGTGAAGGGTGAGAAGAGGACTAGGGGTTAGTTGATAAACTAGGAGGCAGAGAAAAAGTAATAGAATGTTATAGCTTATTCTCTCCTAGGAGTGCTCTTTAAGATTTTATTTTGAAGTTGAGTAAAAACAAAAGCAACTCTATAGAGGTTCTCTGAGCTGCTGCTCAGGTTATACATACAAGAGGCAAAAAGAAACATAGGATTTTTCTGGGCACCAATGACTCCCAGCTATTATCCTAGCTACTCAGGAGCCCGAGATAGGAGAATCTGGGTTTAGAACTCATCTAGGCAGACAAATCCAAAAGACTTCTTATTTCCAGTTCACCAGGTACAAGCAGGAACTAGAGATCTAGCTCCAGTGGTAAAGTACCAGGCATGAGCAGAAAAAAAGTTGAGCGAATAGAAGGCTCAGTTCAAGCCTTAGTCTTGGCCAAAACCACACCGAAAATGTACAGGGTTATAGACTGGCCTACTTATGAATTTCAAGGAGGCAACAAATGGAGGAAAATGAGCTTGTAAATACTGCTTAGTTATTTTAGTTTATGAAGTTGCAATATTATTGGAAAAGGTCTGTAAACCTTTAGCATGTAATGCCCTCCTCAGTAATCATGGCAAATAATGGCAGTCAGACAATGCATGGTTAAGCAGAATCCTGGGATTAATTGGTAAGTGCTGGAGATACAGATTTCTTTGGTTTTCAGTGAAGTGTGCATAAAGTGTTCATGAAAATTTCATACACAGAATTAATTAAAAGTGGATTAAATAAGGGACTGAGTCACATAGATTGAAACCTAGTTCAGAGTTGCTGGAGCAGAAGCAGCACATAGCCTCCAGAGGCTTTCCTTGGGGGTTGGGCAGGGTTTTTTTTGTTTTTGTTTGTTTTTTAATGAGTTAGGAAAAAACAATCTTGCAGCCAGTTAATTTTTACACACCAATAGGACTGTGCTGCAAATGATCTAGTTGTGAGCCAGGCACTGGCGGCAGATGCCTATAATCTTAGTTACTTAGGAGGCTGAGATCTGAAGATCATGGCTCAAAGCTGGCTGGGCAAGAAAGTTTGTGAGAGTCTTCAACTAGCCAGGAAAAAAAGCCAAAAGTGAAGATGCGGTTCATGTGGTAGAGCACCAGCCTTAAGAGCAAAGGCTTAAGGACAGCACCCAAGCCCTAGGGTCAAGCTGTAGTACCAGCAGACACAAAAAATCTTGTTTTGTGATGCAGCGTGGCGACATGACTAGAGCAGCTGAAATAACACGAGAATGAAGATTGAAATATAGAAGGGCTCTGCGGATTAAGAGTATTTTACATAACTTCAGAAGTAATGACAGTTACTATACAAATGTTGGAATGTGTAGGAAAGTGCATGGAAAATGTAAAAAAATTAAAAAATGTATAAATCACCTTAATCCCTCTTTACTGCCTGAGAAATTCAATCCAGCTATCAAATTTAATTTCAAATAATATAATTCTTTTTTTTGGGGGGGGTCCGGTCGTGGGGCCTGAACTCTGGGCCTGGGCGCTGTCCCTCAGCTCTTCAGCTCAAGGTTAGTGCTCTACCACTTGAGCCACAGCGCCACTTCCAGCTTTTTTTCTTTTTTGCTTATGTGGTGCTGAGGAATTGAACCCAAGGCCGCATGCATGCAAGGCAAGAGCTCTACCACTGAGCCACCTTCCCAGCCCCCAAATAATATAATTCTTAAAATCCCTTTTTTTCTTTCCTCATCTTTTTACACATTTAGGTTAGTACAATGCAACCTACCCACTTATGTGTATGTAATAAATATTATATACTGGATTTAGTTTTTGAAAGTGAGATCAAGTATTTACTGAGTGAACAGCAGGCCATACTTTAGACATTCTAAATATCTAATTTCTACATATTACATTTTCAGTAGTTTCCAATATATTTAAAAAATATATGCCTTTAAGCTTGGCATAATCCAGTATATGACAATATCATAATTTATGTTAACATGACTATATCTTTGTTTTATTGGACATTATTTTGTTTCCAATGATTTGGTATCAAACATCATTAACTCTGTATTTGTTCATATCTCTTGATTTGTTCTTTTTGTTGTTGTTGGTGGTGGTTGTGGGGCTTGAACTCAGGGCCTGAGTGCTGTCCCTGAGCTCTTTTGCTTCAGGCTAGCACTCTGCCACTTGTGCTACAGTGCCACTTCTGATTTTCTAGTGGTTAACTGGAGATAAGAATTTCACAGACTTTCCAGGCTAGCTAGCATCAAACTGATCTTCAGATCCCAGCCTCCTGAGTAACTAGGATGAATTATAGGCATGAGCCAACACCTGGCTGTCTTGATTTATTCTTTGTTAGTCCTAAAGTCTAGTCACTAAAACAAAATTAAGGTTCTTATTACACATTACTGGATACCTTTCCAGAAAGAGTATTCCAACTTTTCTTCCAAAGAGCAATACTATTTTAATCCTGTCTGGCCAACATTATTACTGTTTTAGGCAAATTTTGTTAGCTAAATAAAACTATATTTCTCATTGTTTTAGTATGTATTTCTTAGCTTACTAGTGAGGGAAAACATTTCTACTAGTATTTATATAGAACTACCATGGGCTATTTTGGCCTCCCAAGGGACATTGGGCCATGTCAACCCAATTCTGGCTGTTACAAGTAAGAGTAGAGGGAGAGAGAGCAGAGTGAGCACTGCTGTTTCTGGCACCTAATGGGAAGAGGCCAGAGGTACTGCTAAAATTACATGATGCAGAGCCAGTCCTGCTGGGGCCTTACCGCAAGAAGCGTTTGATCTCCATGTCGACAGCACTGGTTACAGTTCCTTTTGGCACTTGTGAAAGATGTTTTTGTATGTGTGAATATTTATGTGCATCTATTTCTATTCATTTCACTTCTATATCTATTCTGTTCCATTCTATATGTAGACATTGATTTTTTTGTATCTATTATCACCATTAAAGGTATATGAGTATTTTGTTGGGCCATCCTGTTGGCTCAGATTATTTTGGAAAGATTAATGTCATTTTAATGTTCAATTTCCTCTAACATTTGTAGCACATTTGTTTCAAATGCCTTTTCAGATTCCCTAATCATAATTCATAGTATATTATATAACCATACTCATTTTCCCTAGGATTTTAAAAATATTTCCTCTCGGTAAGTGCATGTGGTATTTTTAAACCATATATTAGAAGAGAAATGTTTTGCAAAAATGATTTTCACTTTACACGTACAATTAACATGATGCTATCTAAATAATAACTACCAAACACATGTGCTCAAATGTAAACCATATAAATATATAAAGCAAAAAGCGGAAGTTTTCCTCCTCTTTTCAAATCCAATTTCTTATCCAAGAAAGAGCTTTCTTAGTGTTATGTAGTTACAAACTCAGGTACATTATGAGAACTATAAAGAAACATATTTTTGTACAAATGGGATCATGCCTCACAGCCTCAGCCACTCTCTCTTTTAAAAAATTATCTGTTGGATAGGCTTCAGAATTTTTTTTGCCTGTGGCAGGCTTGGCCCTCAATTCTCATATCAATGCCTCCCTCATTCCTGGGAGTTTAAGAATCTAGCACCATACCTGATTTGTTAGTTGAGAAGGGGTCTTACTAACTTTTTCCCTGGACTGGCCTCAAACCATGATCCTCCTGATCTCTGCCTCTTGAGTACCTGTAACTACAGATGTAATTATCTAACCATACCCTATGTATTCCTTTTGAAAAAACATTGTTTCACAAAGAAGCATATATTATTCACTTTATATGTATAGATAGGTACACATACATATAAACACACATATAAACATATGTGCACACACATCTATATGTCCATACACATGTACACAAACATATATGTAAGCATAATTCTGTGGAAGATAGAATGATGCCCCCAAAGTCTTGATTCCTGGAACTTCCTGTACTTTACATGGAAAAATAGACTTTGCAGAGATGATTAAGGTTGGCTTAGCATTATCTTGGCTTTCTCTCATAGGTTAACCTAATTCTATCAGCTCTTTAATATGCAAGATGAAAGCTTATATTAAGTGAAGTAAGCCAGGTCCAAAGAAACATAGGTCTCATGGTTTCCCTTATATGCAATAACTAGTATAAGTTAAGGACAAGCAGAAAAGGTCAAAAGCAATGTACATATGACCAGATATGATGATGTTAAGTGAAATGAACCCCAAGATAGGGACACAACTTGTTTTTCCTTTCTTGCTATAGTTCTTAACATATCTAAAATGTACTATGTGATTTTTTTGTTTCTTTTGTATGTTCTTCCCCCATGGTATAACCTGTTTTCCCTGTATTTGATGTTGGTGCCCTGCATCTTGTATATACATTTTTCTAATTTGGGGAGGGGAAGGAAAATAACAAAATGCTGAAACAAGGATACAGATTGACCTATTGTAACAATGACATGTACAAGACACTATGTTGAAAATGAACTTTACAACTTTGGGGGTGAGGGAGTTAAGGAGGAAGGGAGGGAAGGAATGGTAGAGGAAAAACAAAGGAGGAGGTAATGTACTCATTACGTTACTCATGGAACTGTAACCTCTCTGTAAACTATTTTTACAATTAAAAAAACATAAAAAAGAATAGGAAAAAGCAAGGTAAGAAGCACTCAAAACCTTCCTTTGCTTACTTGGAAAATGAGGAACCACAGACCAAGGAATGGTAGTGGCTGTGAAGGCAAGAAAAGCCAAAGAAGAGTCTCCCTTCAAGCATCCAGAAAGGATTCTAGATATCCAGCCCTGGATATTAGCCCAGGAAGAACGGTGTGCTCTACAGTTTTGTAGGAAAAGGCCACAAAAGAAGAGCCCTTAAGGGTCGTCAGTATCTGCAGTTGATGCCAAACTGAAGAATCCATGTATGTACACACCACATTCTAGCTAGGGACATATTCCATGGCAGAAGCCTCTTGCTCTCACTAGCCTATAGGTTCGTGTGATCCAAGCAAATGGTAGAGACTACCGAGCTTTTAGTGTTGTTTTTGCTATAAGCTCTGATGACAGATTCTTGCTGAGCTGGTGATAGAGCCAGTATGGAAATGTCAAACGGTCTGTCATGCATCATTCTCATTCTACAATTAGGAAGATAAATAACTGAAATAAACTAAGTCAGACCTTTCAAATGTGGCAAGCAAAATTGGGACAATGGGAAGGATGCTAGAAGGAAATTAATAAATACTGTGATTTCGTTGATGGTATTCTTCTAAGATGCTTTGTTATTTGTGCACTTGATAACTTTGTTTTCCATTTTTTAAAGTTAAAAAATTTATGGCTATCTTTTAGTTGTAAAAAGGAGTTGTTATTTAACCAAGCAGCTTATAAATTACATATATAATATAAACTTACGATATATATATGTGTGTGTGTATATGTGTGTGTGTGTGTGTGTGTGTTTATTCTTAGGGAGGAAAAAGATCATTGGGTATTTTCCTAAACAGGAAAGTCTAAATGCTAAATGATATAACTAGGAAATGGAAGGAAAGCAGTTTCAAAATCAGGAAAGATCATATGTATAAACAAATTAAGATATTATAAAAGTATGCATATACAAAAAATTCAGAGCCATAAGATGTAGACAAAAGTTGCTAAAGATTCACAGATGGCATAATTGATGGCATATATCATGTTATGACAGGATAATGAAACCCAGCAAAAACATGAGCCATGACATGTGTAAACATGTTGAAACATAAATGGAAGTCTATTATTCAAGTTGATGAGTAAAACAACACGGTGATTCCCCATCAGTCCAAAAGTATTAAATATCAATAAATACAAAACTAGGAAGTGGGAACTTTTACTGACACTGTTCCATACTTTGAGTTAGTTCAGAAGGGAAAACTTGCATGAATATAAAAATGTACTTCTTTTATGATCATTATAGTTAGTGTAGCTTACTAGAATGGTTTGAAAGTTAAAAACCCACTCATCTACATTTGAGTTTGGCTTTTGTCCCACATGCAGTGGGACCTTGGATGGATTTGTGAAATATTGAGTCATGGATTTTCTATGCATAGAATAAAGAACAGCCTTAAGAAGAAAGTAGATTGATCTATGCTGTGGTCGATGTTCGGTATTTGTGGTTGCTTTCTTTGACTGAGTGGTTTTGCTCAGAGGGCAACTGTAACTGTCATCATGACAACACAAACTAATCTATAGTAACATAAAGCAGACTAATAGTTTCTTAGGTAGGAAGGATGTGGGGCATGGAGAGATTTGTAAAAAAACACCAGAAAAATGTGATGAATATGTGTGTTACTTGTGGTGACAGTTGCATATATGAATGCATATGTTAAGATTTATCAGGTTGTGTACTTTAAACATGAGCAAGTTATTGTGTGCCCAATATGCTTTATAAAGGATTTTCCTGTCTGAAAGACATCTTTACAACATAAATCATAGTATGAGTCTTCTGAGCTTCCTTTCCTTTCTGTATGTTTGAAACATACTCCACCTTCATTTAAAAAAGATACTTCTGCTGAGAATAAAAGTCAGGATTGATAGTTATATTTCACTTTTTAAAATTTACTTTTTGCTGCCAGTACCAGGGCTTGAGCTCAGAGTCTGGATACTGTCCCTGAGATTTTTTGCTACAGGTTAGCATTCTTGCAATTGAGCCACAGCTCCACTTCTGGCTTTTTTTTTTTCGTGGTTAATTGGAGACCAACAATCTCATGGACTTTCCTGCCTTGTCTGGCTTTAAACCCCAATCTTAAGATCTCAGCCTCCACTAAGTAGGATTATAGGTATGAGCGATCAGTACCAGGTTATATTTCAACTTTTGAAGATATCTCTCCAATGTGTTCTAACGTGTGCATTGGTTTTTTATGAGAATTCTGCCATTTATCTTTGTTCCTTTCTTTGATTGCTATTTTTAGGGGGTTTTTTTGCACCAATTTTTTGTGTTGGTTGATTCTGCTTATGCTAAGCCTTGGGAGTGTCTTCATTGTACTTGGAAGATGAGTTCTTAGAACTGTACACTTACAGAGTTATTCAAATATAGGACATTTTTGTTCTTCCTTTAAACAGCTTTTTTGTTCCCTCTGTATCTTTGGATTTTTCATCTTAAGGATATTAATCTAGTTAAAGTTGTCCTTCAGCACATGAACAGTTGGCTCTTTTTATTATTTCCCTCTGCATTTCCTTTTATATAGGTCCTATTTTTTCTTCATATTAACGGATCCGTCAAATCGTATTTTCCATTCAATGTCTTTCATGCTCTATCTTATGGTTTTTCCTCTCTGAAACTATTATTTCTTTTTCATATCTTTTACGTTTCTACTTCACATTTTAAACATCTGCAGTATAGTTATAATAATAGTTTTCACGTCTTTTTTCTGCTAGTTTTAACATTTGTGTTCTGGACCAATTCAGATTGGCTTACTTTCCCCCTCCTCATAGATGTATTTTCCTACAGCTTTGCATGCTTGATGATCTTTATTTTTATCTTCTTATAAATGTGTTTGGATTTTTTCCTGTGGCATAAAGTTAGAAAAATTTGAAGAAAAGAATTTGTCTGATTTCTTTGAAAAGCCAGGTCCTGATGGTATCACACAAATTCTACCTTACATTTATAGGATTGTTTTCTTTCTTTCTTTCTTTCTTTCTTTCTTTCTTTCTTTCTTTTCTTTCTTTCTTTCTTTCTTTCTTTCTTTCTCCTTCCTTCCTTCCTTCCTTCCTTCCTTCTTTCTTTTCTTTCTTTCTCCTTCCTTCCTTCCTTCCTTCCTTCCTTCTTTCCCTCCTCTTCTTCCTCTTCCTGCTCCCTCCCTCCCTCCCTTCCTCCCTCCCTCCTCCTCCTCCTCTTCCTCCTCCTCCTCCTCCTCCTCCTCCTCCTCTTTCTTCTTCTTCCTTTTGGTCGGTCATGGGCTTTGTCCCTCAGCTCTTCAGCTCAAGGCTAGTCCTCTATCACTTGAGCCATAATACCACTTGGTTTTCTGGTGGTTTATTGGAGATAAGAGTCTCATGGACTTTCCTGCCCATGCTGTCTTTGAACCAAGATCCTCAGATCTCAGCCTCCTAAGTAGCTAGAATAACAGGCATGAGCAAATGGGGCCCAGCGTGGTTTTTCTATTTTTGAAAAAAAAGTTGGAAATTTCAATAGAAAGTTGAATGAATCTGTAGATTGCTTTGAGTAGTATGGACATTTTAATAATTTCAGTTTGCCAATCCATAAGTGCAGGAAGATAGCTTTCCTTTCATTTGTTACTTCTACATTTCCTTTTATCTTTGCAGTGTACATGTCTTTTACTTCCTTGGTTAAATTATTTCTAAATTCTTTAATTATTCTTGTTATTCAGTGAATTAATTGTTAATGTATGCAAGTTCTCCTGACTTTTATATGTTGATTTTTATTCTTTTGGCCTGAAAGTATGAAATTGTATCTTACAGGATGTTTTGGTAGCTTGCTATATACAGAACCATGTTATCTGTAAGTTGAGAGAATTTAACTTCTTCCTTTCTGATAGAGATGCCTTTTATGTATTTTTTTTTGCCTAATTGGTCAGTATAGAACTTTTGAGTAGAATAAAAATGAAGAGGGTTGGGATCTGGGACTTGATCCTGATTTATTAGGAAAAAGCTCCAAATATTTACTGTCAGATATGATATGACACAACACATAGCATATAATGGACCTCAATACAATAGAGTTATTATGTGGAGGCCCATTCCTTGTATACTTAATTTGTTTAGAGGTATTCTTTATCTCTTTGTGCCAGTTGGAACTTATGGCCTTGTACTTGCTTAAGGTTAGGGCTTTACCATTAAGTCATGCCTCCAGACAAGATTTTTTTTGGTGCCAGTCCTGAGACTTGAAGTCAGGACTTTGGTACTGTCCCTAAGCTTTTGCACTCAAGGTTAGCGCCATACCTCTTGAACCACATCTCCACTTCTAGCTTTATGGTGGTTTATTGAAGATCAGAGTCTCACAAACTTTCCAATTGGGCTGTTTTTGAACCTTGATGTCAGTTCTCAGCTTCCAGAGTAGCGAGGATTACAGGCATGAGCCACTGGTTCCTGAGTTTTTTGCTGGTTAATTTGGAAATGAAGACTAGGACCTTTTCTTGATGGCAGCCTCCTGTTATCTAGGATAATGGGCAGGAGCCACCAGCATGCATTATGTTCAGAATTTTTATTTGTAAAAGGAGGTTAAATCTATCAGTGTTTTTCCTATATTATTGAGCTGATCATATGGTTTTAGTCCTTCATTCTGTTAATGTGGTTTATCACATTTGTGGATTTGTTTTTATTGAATACTCCTTGTGTTCTGGGCATAAAGCCTATTTGAGTTTAGTGAATGGAACTTTTTCTATGAAGTTGAATTGTTATAGCAATATTTCATCTATTTTTCATCAGGCTTATTGGTTAGTAATTTTCTCTTCTTGTTTTTTTTCTTATTTTGCTATCATAGAAATGCTAGTCTTATAAAATGAGTTTGAAAATATTCCCTTCTGCTTTTCCAAAGACTTTGAGCAGGATTGATGTTAATTTCTTCTTTTTAAATTTATGGTAGTATTTGTTCCTGATACCATTGAAACTTGGGCTTTTTGCTAATGGAAGACTTCTTTGTAACCCTTCCTGTCATCTGTTTATGTATTTTATTTCTCTATGATTTGTTGTTTGCATTCAAGAATTTGTCTGTTAGCTTATGTAATTTATTTACTTATAATTATCTATGGTATTATTTTGTGATCCTTTGTATTTCTATGATACCAGTTGTAATGACCCTGATTTTTTTTTTGTTGTTGGTCATGAGGCCTGAACTCTGGGCCTGGGTACTGTCCCTGAGCATTTTAGTTCAAGGCTAGCACTCTACCACTTGAACCACAGCACCACTTCCAGCTTTTCTGCTTCTGTGGTGCTGAGGAATCAAATCCAGAGCCTCATGCATGCAAGGCAAGCACTCTACCACTGAGTCACCTTCCCAGCCCTGGCCCTGATTTCTTATTAAGTCATTTCTCTTCTCTCTTTCTGTCTCTGTCCTCCTCCTTTACTCTTGTGTTTCTTTTCTTTTAATCTAACAGGTTGTCAATTTTATTTCTTTCTGAAAAAAATCTTCACTTTGATTTATTTTCTAGATTATCTTTAATTTATTCATCCTCTAAGTTTGCTTTTTCTTCCTTTTACTGTTTGGGCTCAGTTCTTTAGTTCCTCAAGGAACTAGAAAGGAAAACATTAAACTTTCTTGAGATCACTTATCTCTTTTAATCTAGGCGTTTATCGTTAAAAACTTCCCTCTTAGAACTCCTTTGACTGTTCTCCATAAGCTTAGTATTTCATATTTCCACTTTACTTGACTGGTTATATAAAGACTGTCTAATTTTTTTATATATTTGTTGTTCCATGACGTGCTACTAAATTTTCATATTTTGTGAACTTTCCATTTACCCTATGAATAACTGATTTCTAGTTCTATAGTATTGTGGTTAGAAAAATACCTGATATGATTCTAATCTTTTGAAATTCATTTAGAAATGTAATATTGAATAGTGTTTGTTCTCTCCTAGAGAGTATTCTGTGTGCACTTGGGAGCAATATATACTTTTTTGTTTTTGAATGCAATGTTTATGCATGTGTTTTTATTCTATAAGTTTGTTTAAATCTGTTGTTTTTCTGGTTGATTTTCAGTCTGGTGAAGCATTGACATCCACACTATCTTTATATTAGAGTCCTATTTCTCCCTTTCAGTTTCTGAATGTTTTTAAATACGTGGAGGCAGTCCAATGTTGGGTTCATATGTATTGGCAATGGTTATATCATGGATGTATTGATCCTATTGATCCTTTTATCCTTATATAATGAACTTTCTTATCACTTTTTTAAAATTTTGACTTGAACTGTGTAGTAGTTTTAAATTTTACTTTTTAGTATCTGTAGTAGTGGCACAAAGACATTTCAGTTTATAAATACAATGCATCTTGGTCAATGTCACTCCTTCCATCACCCCACTCCTATTTATTCCAACCTTTACATCCCTTTAAGTCAGCCAGTTCTGTTTTTACACATGTACATTGAATATTTTCTCAGAAACGATTCTCCCAGAATTCCACTCTCCATTTATTCCCTCCCATGCCCTTCACCTTCTTCTACTCAGACATGTTTCAGCTTCCTAGTATTCATTTTTAATTGCATGTTAATTGTTCAAAGGGGCTACCAGGGGAATCTACCCCTGTATATGCCATATTTTCCTCCGTTTGATTTCTGTAGCTTTTGACTTGAAGTCAATTTTTCTTCAATAAATGTAACTACTCCTATCTTTCAGTTTGTGTTTAATCCTTTTATTGAACCCTTCATTTTCTGTGTGAGTTTGCCCTTACAGGCAATGTGAGTTTCTGGTAGGTATCATGAGTCTTTGTTTTTATCCATTCAACAACTCTGTCAATAATTCTTTGGCGATATATCCCATTTCCATTCAAGGTAGTCATTGTTAAGTAAAGATTTTCTGTTTCCATTTGTTAATTACCTCCTGAATATTTTAATAGATCCTTTGGCTCCTTTCTTCTTCTTGTTGTCTTTCCTTATGACTAGACAATTCTCTGTACCGCTTTGGTTTTTCTGTTTGTTTTATATCCTCTATAGTTTTTTGCTTTGTAGTTATTTGACCTGTATATAAGCCGACATCAATTTAACATTTTCATTTACAAAAACTTTGTACATTTCCTCAACCCCCAACATTATATGTTTTGTATGTTATACTTTACATCTTTTTATGTTTTGTATCCACATATTGCAATTATAGATCTTTTTATTCTTTATCAGTCACCATTATACTACTTGAATATTCTGACTCTGACTTTTTCAGTGAGATTTATATTCTCATTTTTAGAGTTTTACTAATTGGCAACCTTTCACTTCATCTTGAAGAATTCCCTTGAACATTTCTTATAAGGAAGGAGGGTGTTGATGAACCCCTTTAGCTTTTGTTTGTCTTGGAAAATCTTTATTTTCTCTAATTTCTGCAGTACCTATTTTTCTGGGCAAAGAATCTTAGGTTGGAAATGTCCTTTCTTGTAGCACTTTGAGTATATCCTACTCCCAGACTGCAAGACTTCTGACGGGAAATGTGCTGATAGAATTGTTGGCACTTCTTTATATGTTGTCATACCTTTGAGGCAGTTTGATTATATAACTTAGAGAAATTTTCTTTGAGTTATGTCTGATCAGAGACTTTGGAGTTTCATATATCTGGATGTATGTTTCCCCACCTTTGGACAGTTTTCAACCATTCTTTCTTTAGATAAACTTTCGTTCTGTGTGTATTTTTTTCTTGTGAAACACCTATACTTCAATAGCTAACTTTCTTAATTGTGTACCATAGATCTCACAGGCTTTCTTCATTCCTTCATTTCTTTTCACTCTCCCTCCCCCACCCCACATCAAAGATTTCAAATGATCTGTCTCCAAGTTTGCTTCTTTTTTCCCTGCTTAATTCTAGTCTGCTGTTGAATCTCTCTGCTGCATTTTAAGTTCAGTCTCTAGTTTCTTCATCTTCAGGATTTCTGTTTGGTTCACTTTCTTTTATATTTTCTGTTTCTCTGATGAGCTTGTTTTGTCCTTGTATTGTTTTCCTGATTTTGTTAATGTAAAAAAAAATCTGTATTCTCTTGTAGCTTGTTGAGCTCTTCAGAATAATTATTTCAATTCTTTTTTTTTCTCCCAGCAAGTCAGATACACAATTGTTTGGATTGGTTATTGAAAGTTTATTATGTCTCTTGTGTGATATTGTGTATTCTAATTCCTTATATCCTGTGTTACATCTGCACATTTAAGAAGGAGTCCTCTTTGGGCTTTAAAGATTAGCTTCTATGAGTGAAGATTTTAACTTTGTGTTGTGGAGGAGGTTGATGAGGGAGAGGCCCAATCTAGTGTCCAGTATAGTATCAGGGTGCCAAGCACAGAGTTTACAGTGATGCTGGATTTGAAGGAAATTCAGGGAATGGAAGATTCCGGCATCCAGGGATCTGAAACTGTGACAACTGTGTGGTTCTTCATAGCAAGAAGGGTTCTTCATGGGAGAGCTAATGGAGACCCTGCAGTTGGCTCTGGGCTTCCAGTTCTAGCAGCAGGTGATTGTGAAAGGCAGCAGTGGGAGGCTGGGGCTGGAAGGTAGCACATCCTTGGCTGTGGGGCATACTGTAGCAAGTGTGTGTCAACAGACACCAACTACAGCATATACATGGCATATATGGGGCCCTCTGTGACTCTGGCATGCATAAATATGGCCATAGGAGTTGGGGGTTAGCCGCAGACTGGGCATAGTGGTCAGGTCTGTTGCATGGTTCTCCATGTATGCATCACTGAAGCAGGCATTGCATGCATGCAGTTGTGAGGGTCTGTAACCGGTGTTGGGCAGCTACAAACACATATACACAGATGCCGGTTTTGTGTATATTCATTTGCAATATGCATATTCATGATGGTGGTAGCATGGCTACAGGGACTAGGAAAAGAACAGAGCCAGCTTCCTGTATGCAGCTGTAGGGCTGGGGACAATGGTTTGCACAAACTGGACTGCAAAGGTCAGGCATTAAGTGTTTGTGTGTGGAGTGTGTGGTATGAGGGGTGCAGCCAGCAGTTGGGAAGCCAGGACACATATATAGACATTTATGGTGGTTGTGTTGGGTACACAGGTTGGAATGCCCAGGTTAGAAGCCTTTTGGAGTAGCTCCAAGGCAGAAAGAGGGAGAGAGATGATGTCTGAGAACCTGGACACTGAGAGGAAACAGTTTGTTCTGGAAGGCCCTGCAGAGTACAGATTGTAGAGTTCACTGTAGCTATGTGGGCTGTTGTTTTCCTTAGCAGTGAAAGCTTCTGTGATGTTCTGTGGGTCAAGCTGCTGGGTCCATGACTGGGCAGAGGGGACCCTGCAGGGTGGTCCTAGGTAGTGAAAGCTATGGTAGAGGTAAGCCAACTACTAGAGCTTTAGTGGTCCACCATGAAGAAGAAGGCTGTAGTCCTGTATAGAACAGACCACAGGGACTGGGATGACTCCTGCCTGGAACTGATATTGGCAGCTCTCTTTCTTCTTTATTCCCAAACATCTCCACATATCCCAGTTACACTGGGGCCCAGCAAGTGGGTAGGGTGCGGTTGTTAGGTAGTCATTTAGAATGTGTCCCCAAAAGACAAGGAAAATATTGTTCACATTTCCTCATTTTTTCTCTAGGGAAAAAGCATTTCCTTCTTTATGCTGAGCGGTGAACACCTGGGGATGGGAAGACGCAGACAAAATGAAATCCTATACCATTTTTGTGTGTGTGAAGTTCAATGGTGGTGTTTTGTGCATTGTATTGCGGCTCCTTAAGTGGGCTCCTGGACTCTCCCAGCATTATCTTTGTTTGTTTATGTTGTTTAATTGTTCTTTGTAAAGGGAATAAGGGCTGAATGCTCATTACAGCTATCCTGCTGATGTCATTCCTTGTCCAGTTTTATAGTTGGTACTCAAATAAGATAGAGCTTTCATGGGGCTAGGAATTTAGCTTAGTGGTAGAGTGCTTGCCTAACATGCATGAAGCTCTGGGTTCGATTCCTGAGTACCGCATAAACAGAAAAAGTTGCAAGTGGTGCAGTGGTTCAAAAGTGGTAGAACATGGGCTGGGAAGGTGGCTCAGTGGTAGAGCGCTTGCCTTGCATGCATGAGGCCCTGGGTTCGATTCCTCAGCACCACATAAGCAAAAAGAAAAAAGCTGGAAGTGGCATTGTGGCTCAAGTAGTAGAGTGCTAGCCTTCTGCTGAAGAGCTGAGGGACAGTGCCCAGGCCCAGAGTTCAGGCCCCACAACCGGCCCAAAAACAAAACAAAACAAAAAAAAGTGGTAGAACACTAGCCTTGAGTGAAAGAGCTCAGGGACAGCACTCAGGCCCCGAGTTCAAGCCCCATAACCAGCCAAAAAAAAAAGAAGATTGAGCTTTCAAACACTGTAAAGTGCTCTGTATGTACTAACCAGGTCACCTCTCTTATGTGTCACATTTAGTTTTGATGTCATTTTAAATCAGAAAGAAATTTGAAGCATGTAAAGAATCTATAAAAATAATGAAGTCATGAGTATACTAAAATATGTCTTAAGTTTGAAATTATATGTTTTAAATTTTAAGCTGATATTGTATTTACCTGTATTGTTGCTTTATTTATAATATTCCTATTTGCTAGGGAGTGTTTCATAAGCCACTGAGTAGATTTCAAAAATTGTTTGAACCATGACTTTTTACCATTGGATATTTTAGCCAAAATGAAATTATTCTTAACATACTATATACATTTATTGGATGTATTTTTACTGCTTTTATACTGAGAATTAATCCTCAGGTCTCTGGCTTGCTGGAGCAAATGATCTACCATTTGAGCCAAGTCCTAACTCCTTTTGTTTCTGTATGTTTTTTTCTTTTTGAGGTTAGGATATTACTAATTTTGCTGGAGCTGACTTCAAACTCACAACCCTCTTGCTTTCACCTCTTGAGTTGCTAGGATTAGAGGTGTGTGCTACTACACCTGGCTTATTTCTACTTCCTTTTAGGTTATATGTTTAAAAAAAATCTATCTCAGTACACTCAAATCTGAAAGAAATAGATTCACAGACTCTATTGGAGTTCATCAACATTTGTGACAATTCATACTGAAATATGCAGTATTGCTGGAAAAAAATTCAAGGGGGAAATCACTAAAATGACATTAAATGTCACTCCTTCACTGATTATGTGTGTTATTTCAAGAACTAGTCATTCTTGGTGCAACTGTGGAAAACATCTAATGAACACTGTACATAGCTACCCAGCCCTCAGAATGTAGCTCATCTGAATTAAGATGTATTATATATGTAAGATATATATACTTATTTCAGCATTTTGTTATTTTCCTTCCCCTCCCCAAATTAGAAAAATATATATACAAGATACAGGATGCCAGAATCAAATACAGTGACAACAAGGATTGTACCTTGGGGGAAAACATACAAAGAAACAAAAAAAATCATAGTACATTATAAGCACATTAAAAAGAACAGATTCAACTTATTTTTACCCATTTCTTTTTATGCTGTTTTCTACTGTGGCTTCCAGTGTTGCTTGTCTTCTGTTTCTGATAAGCAGTGAATGCAACTTTTGAGTCTGAGTCAGGTTTGCTTTAGTACAAAGGAACATAATTTTATAACACTAAATACATCCCAAGCAAGGATGCCTATACATACTTAAAAACATATCTTCTTGCCCCAGTAGGAACATGTCTCCCATACATACAATGACTCATAGTGTATACTTACTCCAGAGCACAAAAATAATACATTCGTGTCTGAGAGATTAGTTGGAACAGCTTTGGACAGTAAACAAATACAAAATTGGAGAGCATGCTGAGGCCCACTGACTTGGCTTGAATCAGTCCTCAGGTGATTGTGCCTGAAACTTGTGTGTATGTTGTTGGCATCTCTAGCAGCAAGCTTCCTGGAGGAAAGTCTAGAAATGTTAGTATTTCCACACATGATAAATAGAGGTTGTCTCATCCTGCCATCTGCTAGTTGGCTGAGAGGAAGCCTTTTAGTTACTCTCTCCTGAGTCAATCAAAGTCCACCTCATAGAAGGGATACTTGTGAGGATTAGAAAGATTTTTTAACACTGTGTCTTGCAGATAGCCATGGTTCCTGCTGGCATCTAGCACAGGTCAGCCTGGGCTCAGGGGTTCCTTGGAGAGCAGTCTGAGAGGATTTGAGGTTCATGCTGAGCTCTGAGTGCAACCCTCTCTGCCTCTTCATGACCTTGTTAAGTCATGAATACACTAATGTCCTTGATATGCAGATGTGTGTAATGGAAAAATGACTCCATATGAGATAAGTGATAGTGAATGGCAGGGTGTTTGTATGTATGTGTTTACTTACCACATTCTAGGTAGTAGGTCCAGTTAATTGTTAAGCAGAAATTTACATTTTTAATTCCATGGATCCTCACAATCTTTGAACTTGGCAAGGCTCTTGTCTCATATTGCTTAAACTGTGAGTTCTACGTCCGTTTCCAGACCTGGGAGAAATCTGTCTTTCATGCAAAATTAGCCATAATAGGGCTATGTATTAAAACCCCAAAGTAAACTTTTATATGGTGTCATGTATTTCTGGCTGACAAAGGAGATTTCTTTAAGAAGAACAGGCAAAGTACTTGATTGAGTTTTTGATATGTGGGCAGGTGGGGCCAGGTGCATCTCATGACTTTCCTGGAACTCGAAATTTTAGGAAGGAAACAGTTTGCCTGGCCAGTAGGTGGTGACAACCTTGAGGGACAGGTAGGGGCTGTTATTCTGCAGAGGCTGCTAAAAACTGTTTTGTTTTACTTGTTTTTCTTTTGTAATCATTTTCGTGTGTGTGTGTGTGTGTGTGTGTGTGTGTGTGTGTGTGTATGTATGTATGCCCACGCGTGCGCTGGTTCTGGAACTTGAATTCAGAGCCTGTGCGTTGTACCCCCACATTTTTGCTCAAGGCTAACACTCTACCACTGGAGCCACAGCTCCACTTCCCACTTTTTGGTGATTAACTAGAATTAGGAGACTCACAGACTTTCTTTCCAGGCTGGCTTTAAACCTTAATCTGCAGATCTCAGCCTCTTTTTTTTTTTAATAATGTTGGTCCCATTTATTATATATTTTCATCTTTAAAAAATAACCCAAGGAGCTGGGAAGGTGGCTCAGTGGTAGAGTGCTTGCCTTGCATGCATGAGGCCCTGGGTTCAATTCCTTAGTACCACATAAGCAGAAAAAGCTGGAAGTGGCACTGTAGCTATGGTGATAGAGTGCTAGCCTTGAGCTGAAGAGCTGAGGGTCAGTGCCCAGGCCCATAGTTCAGGTCCCACAACCATATATATACATATCTCCCAAAGCCAGGTGCTGGTGGCTTATGCCTGTAATCCTACCTACTCAGGAGAGATCTCAGCCTCTTGAGTAGCTAAAATTACAGGCATGAGAAAACATGTTTGTCTTTGTTATATTGCTTTATTTTTATTATTTTAATTTTTAATTGTTTTTGTATAGTTGATGTACAGAGGGGTTACAGTTAAATAAGTAAGGCAGTGAGTGCATCTCAAAAGACAATATGTTGGAATTGAACTGTACAGCTTGGGGTATTGGAAGGGGGAGTGAAGGAAAACAAAGGAGGGGGTAACAATGTTTGACAAGAAATGTACTATTGTTTTGAACTATTTTCCCCCTTTCGCAGCTCTCTCCCAATCTTTCCCTCCCATTCCTACCCATAAGATACCCAGTTCATTTCTACATAGTGCTTGGTGAGTATCAATTGTTGTATTTGTTCATCCTTGTTCCGTCCTTTATGTGGCCTCCTTTACCCTCCCAAATACAAATGAAGTAACAATATAAAAGGAAAAGAAAACAAAAACAGCAAGAATGGCAACTAAATGGCACCTAAAGAGTGTCTCTTGTTTCTGTTTTTTGGAGTTCATTCCACAGTATGTTATTTTATTTTTTAGTCCAACATTTTTATACATTTTTATTGTAAAAATACTGTACAGAGGGGTTACAGTTAAATGAGCAAGGTAATGAGTACATTTCCTATCACCCATTGTTACCTCCTCCTTTGTTTTTCCCCTACCATCCCTTCCCTCCCACCTCCACAACTACCCCCCCAAAATGATAAAGTCCGTTTTTCAACATAGTGTCTTGTACATCTCATTATTACAATGGTTCAACCTGTGTCTCTGTTTAAGCATTTTGTTTTTTCCCTTCCCCTCCCCAAATTAGAAAAGATGCAGGGCAGAACGTTATTTTATATGATCATCTGCCCATATCTCTTGAGCCTTTGCCCACCATTCCTATGCTTAGCCTCCTTTGGCCTCTGTATATTAATGACTAGGGTCCTATATAATTTATCATGTCCAGTATTATTTATTTGTTTTCATCATTCAATGTGTTTACTTGTAGATTTATAGGCACATTCTAGTTACTACAAATGAGGGAAATCATACCATCTATGTTTCTTTGGTTCTGCCTTGGTGGGAATGTAAACTTGTTCAACTATTCTGGAAAATAGTTTGGAGGTTCCTTAAAAGACTCAACATAGAGCTCCACTATGACCCAACAATTCCACTCCTGGGCATTTATCCAAATGACCACAAACCAGGCCAAACTAAAGCCACCAGCCACCAGGGACATGTTTATTGCAGTACTGTTTACCATAGCCAAGATTTCAAATCAACCTAGATGTCCCTTAGTGAACAAATGGATCAAGAAAATGTGTGTTTTTTGTGTGTGTGTATCATATATATATATATTATATATATATAATGGAATTCTCATCTATCAGAAAAAATGATATTTATTGTACCATTTGTAAAGAAATGGAATGTCTTTCTTGCTTTTTATCCACTCAATTTCTCTTGAAAATACCATTCTGTGACCTGTAATTCCAGGTACTCTAAGGCAAAGTTACTTCCTCTTTATTTAGAATAAAAGTTAAGGAAAATTAGGACTCATTGACTAATATATATATATATATATATATACACATAGACATATATAACTAATACATGATCATTATAGAAAATTGGAAAATTACACAGATGAAAAGAAAATTTAAATGAGTATCTCATCATCCTGATATACACATTAATATCTCATTGCATTTATCTCTTCATAGTTTATTATGGCTTTGGAGATATATATATATATATATATGTATATATATAAAGCATTTAATAAATTTTTGAAGAATCTATATTATTTGTATATTTTAAAATATATTTTATTGTATAGACTTTACTGTTATTAAATAAATAACACTTGAATTTTATTTTTTAAAATTGGGAAGTTAAAAGAATTCAAATTACTTTTAAATGACTGTCCTTTTTTTCATTTTATTTCCTTTTCGGCAGTATGGGATTAGAATTCATGGAGTTTTGCTTGCTAGGCAGGTGCTTTACCACTGAAACCATGCTCTCAGACCTCTTAATTTTTCTTTGTTTCCAAATAGGATCTCACTTTTTTCCTAGACAGACTGGACTGCCTTCCTATTTATACTTTTTCAAAGACAGGATGCTGGGGAAATGTAACTGCACATATACCTGATCATCAAAATTTTTGTCATGCATAAATATTCAATTATAGCTCTATCTATCTATCTATCTATCTATCTATCTATCTATCTATCTATCTATCTATCTATCTATCTATCGTGATGGTTCTAGGACTTAAACTCAGAGATTGAGTGCTGTCCCTGAGATCTTTGACTGAAGACCAGTGCTCTTCTTGAAACATGGCTCCGCTTCTGGCTTTTTGTTGATTAATTGGAGACAAGATTCTCACAGACTTTCCTGCCCGGGCTGGTTTTGAATCATGATCCCCAGATTTCAACCTCCTGAGTCGCACCCAGATATAACTATATTTCATTTTGTAAATCTAATATAAATTATTTCATCTTAAATTAAAAAAATAAATTGCTTGTACATGGTAAATTATGATGCAAAGGTCTAATTTTTTTTGTAAATTATGCATAGGACTAATTTTCTTAGGACAAATTACTAAAATGAAACCTTTGGGTCAAATGATATTATAATCTCTTAACATCTTGCCACTTTTTCTAAAAGAAACTTTGCCAAGGATAAACTAATGGAAAAAGAAAAATGAAATAAAATAAGAAGAAAGAACTAGATACAGTACATTAGTGACAAGGTCAACAACCAAAAAATAAAACCTGTTGTTTCCATGTCTTGGAGTTCATTTCAATTAACATCATTTTGTAAGGTCATATGTACATAGCTATTAAGCTATTATGATTCTCTGCCAGGACCCTGTGTCTTGTATATATATTTATCTTATTTGGGGAAGGGAAGAGGAATAACAAAATGCTGAAACAAAGACAAAGGATAACCCATTGCAACAACAATACTCAGATACAAGACACTACGTCGGAAATTAACTTTACAACTTCTGTGGGGAGGTGAAGGAGGGGAGGGAAGGGATAGTTGGAGAAAAACAAAGGAGGAGGTAACAATGTTGACAAGAAATGTACTCATTACCTTATTCATGTAATCATAACCCCTCTGTACAGAATCTTTACAGTACAATACAATAAAATAAAGAAACTTTGCGGATTTTTGATGTATGACAGTTACTAATTTGATCATATCTGACATAGTAAGTGGGCATTGTAACACAATTTAGCAGGAAAATTTGTCTAATCTTAATTTTTACTTTTATAATTATCAATGTATTTAGATAAATTATATTTTATCTGCCATTCTTTTCTGAGTAATTTTCTACACTTTTTTTGTTTTTGTTTTTCTATTCCTATTCTGTTTCTTTCTACTATTAAGACCTCTTTATCCTCAAATGGTTTTTTTTTTGTGTGTGTGTTTTTTAAGACAGATATTTTAAATTTTAGGTAGTCTAATCTCTTCTTTTATGGTTTTTGCCTTTTCCTTTTGAACTATACAATAGTTTTCTTTACCATGAGATAAATTTACTGCTTATTTCTTTAAAAAATGCTTTGGCATGCAATTCTTCCATTTTAATATCAATTTGGCATAAGAGAGGAGCTTAATTTTTTTTCTCTAGTAGTTATTTGTCCCAATATGACTCATAGAACAATCTATCCAGTTCTTAGGTACAATGTCACCTTTATTATCCTACACATTTATAGGAGTATTTTGGTAACTCAAAAACTATTGGAATGCTCAATTTAAGTCATTTCTTTTTGAAGAACAGTTTTGAGCAAGAAATCTTGCCTTTACCTCCACTCCTTCTTTCTCGTAGTTTACATTCCTCTTTGTCTGCCTTGGAAATAAACGTCTTTGAGGCCATCTAGGTCTTCATGCTCCTGCTCTCCCACTGGCCCAGGCCACTAGTGCTTCTCCGTTACATTGATTAATGACTCTATTCTAGTTCCAAGCTAGCTTGGGATCATTCGTTCTCTATTCCAAAGCCAGAGTGAACAGTGCCTTGTGCTTGCTAGGTGACTCCGACTTGAGGCATATCTCTAGCACATCTTTTTTTCTTAGGTTATTTTTTCAGATAGGGTCTCATAATTTTCCCTGAACTAGCCTTGGGCCTCAGTCCCACTACCTATACCTCACATGTAGCTGGAATCACAGGCATGTGCCACCACCGTTCCTGGCCAGAGTGGACAATCTACAACAAAAGCTGATCGGTGGTTTTACTTTCACAAAATCCTTGTACGAAACTTGGCCCAATCAATAGGTGTTCTATTGGTAAAGACTTACTTTCCTATCTGCACCTATCCATAGCCATTCTTCTTCTGACCTAGCAGAGTATAAGATATAGCCAAGGACTGGTGTTAAAATTTAGGTTTTTTTTTTTTTCTTGTGTGTCAGTCCTGAGGCTTGAACTCAGGGCCTGGACACTGACCATGAACATTTTTGCACAAGGCTAACATTCTACCACTTGATCCACAGCTCCACTTCCAGCTTTTTTTTTTAAAAAAAAGCTAATCAGAGATAAGAATCTCATGGATATTTTTCCTTGGGCTGGCTTTGAATTGCAATTTTAAGATCTCAGCCTCTTGAGTAGCTAGGATTACAGGTGTGAACTACCAGTGTCATTTTAAAATTCAGGCATTAATTAGTAGTTATAACCAGCTTCTTAATTACAGCAATGCTACTAGGTAATAAAGCAACAAGCAGATACCTGGTAAAAATTTATTTTTATTTCCTTCTTTTGGTGAATCTTGAAGGATACAATGCACACAGCATTTATAAACTGCTGAGTGTGAGTGACTCACATTATCCTAGCTACCCAGGAGACAGAGCTGAGAATCATTGTTTGCAGCCATCCCAGGAAGACAACATCTTTAAATAACTCTTTGTTTCCAAATAACCAGCAAAAAAAGCCAGAATTGGGAGTGTGGCTCAAGTGGTAGAGCTCCAGTTGTGAGTCAAACAAAACAAAACAAATGGAAGCTTAAGGCTGGTATAAGAGTTTAAGGAGTTTACGCTCTGGTAACATATTTTCCAATGGGAAAATATGTTTCCCATTGGAAAATATGTTAGTCTTTTTAGCAAAGTTAATTTAGAGATTTTATATTCTGAGAAAATTCAACTAAAAGCTTATTGTCAGAAATAAAAATGAAGAATATAAGCCTCTGGTCAATCTCCTAGGGTCTCTGAGAAGGCAAAATTTCAGGCAAATAATGAAATAAGTACCCAATGTAATATAGTATTGAGTGTTGCGTGGTGGTAAATTAATAGAGGCATAAAAATACATTTTCTGTATCTGATAAGAAAGACTTTATTCTTTGACAATACACAGAGAATGAACTATACTTTAGACTTGGAGAATACATCCCCCAAACCTATGCATTAGATTTGGTCCTTTGCCTCTAACACTACTTGGAATTGCTGGAATCTTTAATAATGTGGGGAAAAGATAAGTTATTTGGAGTGTACCTTTGTGAGGGATATTGGGACTTTGACCCCTTCTGTCTCTCTCTGCTTCCTAGCCATATGTCCCCACCATGATTACTGTGCTTTCATAGGCTCCAAGCAACAATGGACTGAAACCTCAGAAACCACGTGCTGAATAACCTTTACTTCCTTGTAGGTAGATTTCCTTAGGCCTTCTGTCACAGTAATGGAAAGCTGACTGATGTGAACTATTGTTGCCAAAATAAATGAAAATATTTAGGACAGAAAGAAGGCAGGGATTGGAATGTGTTATGGTCATTTTTAAAATTACCATTTCTATTTAAGAGGAGATATTAGCAAAGGTTAAGAAAGAGAGACCTTTCTGAGTTAGAATTCCAGTACTGCCCCTGGCTGGCTGTCACGATGACCCTAGTATATCACTTCCTTCTTCCTCAGTTTTATCATTTGTAAAATGGAGCTAGTGAGAAAGCTTTCTTATAAGGCAGTAAGGATTTAATGAGACAATATTTTGAAAGTATATTGACATGGCATCTGGCTAGTGCTTAATGAATGCCAGATAGGATTCAAATAAATATAATGCTATCAAAGTGAGGATTGCATTTCAGCTCACAGAAGCCACACAGCCCTTGATTTATTCATATAGTACTTACAACACAGGTTTGCATACCATCATCTATTTAGATTTAAAACTACCTGCTTCAAATGGAGGCACACACATGATTGCTAAAACAAAAAGACATATTTTGTGCTGTGTTTTTACCTGACATTGGTCAGAAGTGATCCCCCCCTTCACCCCCAGCAAATAAAAAGACCCTGCATTCATGATGGATGATATTTCAGAAAAACTTGTCCTGGTTCAGAGTTATAGCACTTTCAAATGCATTACATGTTAGAATAAATCTAAAGTATGTCAGGTTATATTTTCCTACCCATGATTGACAGTGCACAGGCCATTGAAATGACTACATTTTTATTAGATGTGTAAATGTAATTTAAATATTATTCTGGGTGCATATTTTTCAGTCAGAAACTAGGTCTGTGGATTCATCTAAAATAATCTTTAATACATGGAGTTATGAGCCACATAAACTTGATATGATATGAATATTTATTTCTTGAACATCTGCTTGAATACAAAATATGTGGCTTAAGCAAATCTAACATGGAAAAATTTGCAATTAACAGCATTTAAGACCTACATTGTTGAAAGCAGTAGATTCTATTTGCTGAAAGTTGATAAGATTATAAAAACAATGCACAGGTGACAATCAAAAACAGTTTAAGGAAGTTAGAAGATGTTACTTAGTGTAATATGAAGAATGTACATTCTTACTTCCTTCCATATTACTTTAATTCACATTTAAAGCAAAAAATACACAAGTAAAATTTGGTTATTTAGAGAAAGGTTCTCTCTCTTTCTACCTGCAAACACCCAGGCTGAAATCTGCCTACTTGAAGTTGTGAATCAATGCTGGGATCACAGACACGTGCTCTTATGCCCAGCTCCCCTCAGTGAGATGGAGTCTTGTGGGTTTCTCTGTCCAGGTTGGTGAATTTGAAATTCTCCCACTATAAGCCTCCCACGTAGCTTGGTTGTTGGTACAAGCCTCTGTGATAAGCAATGGATTGAGAAGGCGTCTCTTGAAGTTTTCTGCCTGGCTGGCCTCAAATTATGAACTTTATGTTCCCAGCCTCCCAATTCTTTTTTAATATGAGATATCCAGACTCTAATCGTGTTCCTATATATAGATATGTATATCCAACTTATGATGTTTGATTTATTGTTTATTGCCAGCAACAAACACATGTTATATATTTTTATCACCTTTACATTAGCATCAACTAGTTGGACAAGGGGGTTTCATTAAGACATATCCGCATATGCATACAAAATATTTGATTAGATGCACCCCCTCCATCACTATCCCTTCTCTCCCCTCCCCTTCCCAAGCCAATTCAACAACATTTTTTTTTAAATTTTATTTTATTTGTGAACAAACTGTACAGAGGGGTTACAATTGCATGGGCAGGATAATGCGTACATTTCTTACCAAGCATTGCAGCCTCCTCCTTTGTTTACCCTTCCCATCCCTTCCCA
>NW_012267217.1:25698256-25701521 GCF_000151885.1 Dipodomys ordii | reverse complement strand
CTGGCTTTTTTCTTTTTGCTTATGTGGTGCTGGGGAATCGAACCCAGGGCCTCAGGCATGCAAGGCAAGCGCTCTACCACTGAGCCACCTTCCTAGCCCTTGAATTTCCTTTCTAATCTCTTCCATGACCCACTGGTGATTAACAGTGTGTTGTTCAGCCTCTATGTGTTACAGGACTTTCTTTGGTGACTTTTGGTGTTGAGTTCTAATTTTATTCCTTTGTGGAATTCTCTCCTTTAGAGAATGTTTCTGAATTTGGAAAAGTTTGCCTTGGGACCTAAAATGTGGTCTATTTTGGAAAATGTTCTATGTGCTGCTAAGAATGTGTATTCTGATGCTTCTGGGTGATATATTCAGTAGATGTCTGCTAAATCTGGTTGATGTATGCATTTGTTTAGATCTGCAGTTTCTCTGTTGAGTTTTTGCCGAGTTGATCTATCTAGTGGGGATAGTGGAGTGTTAAAGTCACCAACAATTAATGTCTTTGGATCTATGTGAGATTTGAGGGAAAGTATTTCTTGGATAAATTTGGGTGCTCCGTTGTTTGGTGAATTGATATTTAGAATTGTAATATCCTCCTGAAGGAGAGATCCCTTACTTAGTATGTAGCGACCTTCTTTATCTCTTTTCACTAATTTTAATTTGAAGGCTATTTTATCTGATATTAGTATTGTAACTCCTGCCTGTTCATGGGGGCCGTTTGCTTGGTAGATTTTATTCTTTCACTTTCAAAATATGTTTGCTTTTATGGGCAAGATGTGACTCCTGAAGGCAGCAGATAGAAGGATCTTGCTTTTTAATCCAACTAGGCAATCTATGTTGCTTAATTGGAGGGTTATGTCCATTAATATTGAAAGTTAGGACTGACATATGTTTGGTAGTTCCTACCATGTTATCCATCTTCTTGGGGGCTGTGACATCTGGGTTCTTCTTATGGTTCTTGGATTCTCAGTTTGGGTGTGCTTTCTGGGCCTTTATTGTGGTCTTGTTGGTTTTCTATGTGTAGGACCTCTTTTGTAGGGCTGGTTTGGTGGAGATATATTGTTTCATTTTTCTTTGCTATGGAAGGTTTATATTTGACCTTCCATTATGAAGGAAAGTTTAGCTGGGTACAGTATTCTTGGTTGATAGTTGTCTTTAGGGTTTGGCATACATCATTCAAGGTTTTTCTTAGTTTAATTGTCTCTGCTGAGAAATCTGAGGTTATTCTAATTGGTTTCCTTTTATAGGTGATTGATCTTTTGTCCTTGACAGCTTTAAGGATCCTTTCCTTGGTCTGAATTTATCCTGTGTGGATTATAATGTGATGGTGGGATGTCCTGTTCTGGTCTGGTCTATTTGGGGGTCTAAAAGCTTCTTGTGTCTGAATAGGCCCATCTTTTTGCATATTTTGGAAGTTCTCTGCCAGGATTCTGTTAAATAAATTTCATAGACCATTATCTTCTGTTTCTAGGTACTCCTGTACACCCATTATCCTCAGATTAGGCCTTCTGATGGTTTCTTCTAAATGTTGAATAGATCTATCATATTTTTTGGATTTGTCATGTATGTTCTTTCTCTATAAATATCTAGGCTGTTTTCAATCCCCAAGATTCGATCTTCTGCATGGTCTAATCTACTGTCAAGACTTTCTACTTTGTTTTTTTTTTATCTCCTTTCCTTCTAATTGGTCAACTTTGATGGCTTCAAATTCTTTGTTGGAGCTTTGTTTTAGATCTTGTATGAACTTCTTTACTTCCTTAATTTGGTGTTCAGTGTTTATTCTTAAATCCCTTACTTGAGTGGTTATGGTTTCATTGGACTCCCATTCCTTCTGTTGGGTTCCTTTCAGCATTCCCTTTGGGTCTCCCTGGATTCCTTCAGCTGTCTGTTTATTGATTCCTTGATGCCTTCATTGATCTTTTCAATTCTAATCCAGCTAGAGCAATTCCTGTATTACTTTGATTAGCTTCCTCATGCTCATGTAATTCCTGTATTACGCTTTGATTTTTCTCAGCCTGCTCATGCAATTCCTGTAGTAATCTTTGATTAGCTTCCTCATGCTCATAAGATTCCTGTATTAATTTTTGGTTAGCCTTATCATGCTCATGATGTTCCTGTATTAATCTTTGGTTAGCCTCATCTCCCTCCCTATCACACTTACACTGAATCCTTTGCAGGCTTTCAATCTTTTCATTCACCATGTTTACTAGTAGTGTTTGTAGAGCTTTTGGGGGGCTCTCCTCTGGATTATTCATTAACTGTTCTGTCACCCGATTATCATGAGTGGGAGTTGAGATACCTGAACTTGCCATGTTTCTTGTGTTTCTCCAGCTTTTTCTGCCCATTTCTAGGAAAATAACACCAATTTCATGTTAGAACTCTATTTTAAGGCAAGTATCAACCAGAGTCCTGTAGTTGTACAGATTGAGTGACTCAGTCAAAATGGCTGCAGATAGTCTCTATTTCAACAGATACAATCTAATTCAACTTCAAACAACTATGGATTAATGGGCTAAGAATGTCAAAGAGGGATTCAGCAGACCAGAAATTAATAGGTTTATGGAGAATTGTGTGGAAAATATGATTAGAGGAATGTGGAGAGGTAAAAGGAAAGCGTGAATTTAACTGAGCCCTACTTTCAGAGAAGAAATGGATATAGCAGAATGAAGGGAGGAGATAGATAAAGAAACAAGAAAAAATAAAAAAACAAAAATTTAAATTAAAAAATGAAACACTTAAAATTATGTAAATATAAAGAAATAATACTAATAGAAGAAAAGGCTAGACTGAGAGGAGAGAGATAAAAAGGAAAAATGAAAAAAATAACTAATAAAAATTTAAAAATGTAATATTTAAACCTTATGTAAATATAAAGAAATAATACTACTGTTAAAGGAGTTAAGCCTGAGAGGTTGTGAATTGAGTAATCAACTTCTGAATTAAGTATGCACACAATGAAGTATAAGGTCTAATAATTGATGACAGGTATATCTCTAGAGATGAGCAGAACAACAATTAAGTCACACAAAAAAGAAAAGTAAAAAAAAGGACCAAAAGATTAAAAGAGATTAAAAAAGCAAAAACAAAAACAAACATACACACACCTAAAGTAAAAATTGTGAAAGAAAAAAAATAGAAAAGAATTTTTAAAAATTATAAAACAATTAGGTAGAAAAAAGAATTCTTTGTTTTTTTTTTTTTTTTGCTGGGTGGGGAGAATCTTCTATCTCCTCCGTGTTCATTACCAGTCTCTGGGTGCAGTCTCTGTTCTGCTTGTGGTGTT
>NW_012267217.1:25693331-25698206 GCF_000151885.1 Dipodomys ordii | reverse complement strand
CCATATGAATTTTTGGATTGCCTCTTCTATTTCCTTGAAGAATGAGGTTGGAATTTTGATAGGTATTGCGTTGAATTTGTAGATAGCCTTGGGAAGTCCAATTCAACAACATTTTTGTTCCATTTTCACCCACATACATACAGTATGACGTACATTAAGAATAATAAAACATCCAGACTCTGTTATTTAGAGCTATGTCATTTAGAGCTATGAGACTAACAAGATGCAAGGTGATATAGGGATTAAGAATCCATAGAAACAGTGATGGTTGTTATTTCTACTTGACTTTTTGTCACTTTATCCCTTGATTGTTGTTCTACACATTTCAGAATTAACTTCAAACAGTGAGATATTCAAAGATGGTGTTGCACCATCAGAGGAAATAACTGTCTTCTTGAAAAGGAAACCCTGACTTTACCCATAAGAAACCACAGAAAATTCAGGCCTCAGCTGAACAACTCGAAATCCTAAAATCAGTATCATGTCTGTATTGTTGCATTTGTGTTGTCAGTTTTTAAAATGAAGTTCTGGGGATGAACCCAGGGCTCTGCGTGCTAGGCAAGAGCTATACCACAGAGCCATACCAGCCCTCATTGATTTTTTTTATATGAATTTTATTCTAATGCTCTCCCTTTTTGTTTTTTGTATTATTGTAATTGCTATAAAAGTAAGTCTATTAATTAAAAACACAAAACCTTATAGTAATAAAAACCCATAACTATATAACGATTTTCTCCAACTCTGCTTTTAAAGTTTCAGGCACAAATGACTTCTACTCATCCTTTCACCTTTCATGTATGTAACTTTTCTGGTTGGATGTTGGGATACAGAATCATTAAGTCAAGTTGTTTTAAATTCTATTTGCAAAGTGAAAAAACAAGATGTGAGTGGAGGCAGAGGCTCTGCTCTACCATTCTTTTCTGACTATTCAAAAAGCTTCAATTGAAGTAATGTTTAGGAAATTTAGTTTTTGCAGATCAAATCTTGGAGGTACAATTGAATGCATATTTTAAAAATACATATTCAAAAGACATATTCAAAAAGTACAACTCTACTCATAAAGTAAATTTTGGACAGTTTCCTTATGAGCTTTTACAATGTGATTCACCAGCATCAAATTGCAAAAGCAAAGTACTAACAATGCACTTAAGTTACATTTCCACATTTTTTTCTATGTGCATTCAAATATTCATGCTGTTTTTAAATATTTTAGGAGCTAACCAGAATATGTTCATAAAGAGATGTGAGAAAAGTTAGGAAACTACTTTTGTTGGAATACTTTTGTATGAATATGCACAGTTTTTAGTTTGAATTCAGTAACCTTGCACATACACATAATTTCATGTTTTAAGGTAGTTCCCCTGGCAAGGTAAGATAAGCCATGGTTTTTCCCTATAGGATTAAAGGTCTATAATTTACTGACAAACTTTTTTTCTGATAAAATTGCAATCATCCAGTCAGATTCCCAAGATACTGAGCCATATGTCTGCCTCATCCAATTCCTTTTTGTTCAACAATGAAAGTCTGTAATAACCTTTCCAAAATTATTTCCCATTGTGTTTTCAGTAGAGAAGGGCTGTAGAGTTAGTACTTCTACCTGTCCTGCCAAATATGGAAGTAGTGGCTTTAGGCCAAATTATTAAAAAGCTTCAAAACTTTCATCCAACACTGTTGGCATATTGCCATTACAATTTTCTTTTCCTTTTAATAAAGAGGAAATTATGGCCTAATTTTTAGCTAACTCTCAAGACTTCTTTTTGGACAGATTTCCAAAGAGAAAAAAAGAAAAATGCTAAAGAAAATTTTGCTTGAAATCCAAAGAATTAAAAATAATGTTCTTCATATCAAGATAATCCTGACTAGTTTTCTTTCAAAAGAAAAAACAAACAAAAACAACAGCTGGGCACCATGGCTCATGACTAGTGATTGGAAGGCCCAAGGATTGGGGCCAATGTTGGGGAATTACTGAGATTTTCAACTCAACAAAGAAGCATGGTGGTGCATGCTGGTATTTGCAGCTACATGGGAGGCCTATGAAGGAAGATTGCAATCCAAGGGTGACTAGGTAAAAAGCTTGAGACTATATCTGAAAAATATCATGAAAAGATCTGGAGATGTGGCGTAAGTGGTAGAATGCCCATCTAACAAATATGAAGCTCTGAGTTCAAACATCAGTACCAGCAAGAAAACCTGCAAACCAGAACAGAACATACCCATGTGTTTTCAGCTGCTACACAGGACACTATACAGGTGGCTTGTTTGTTTGTTTGTTTGTTGTTTATTTTAGGCACCAGACCTTTGAGTGAAGCCATTGGCTTGGGTACTGAGAGATTAGAGGTCAGTTATTCAATTTCTGAATCAATTTTAGTCATTGTTTTGGGGGGTGTCTTTTGTAGCCATCTCTGTTGGCACTAAGGACTAACATGTCCACAGAGGGATTTGCTAAAGTCTCTTTTATTGTTGTTGTTGTTGCTTTTTGTTTGTTTCTGACATGCCCCCTTCTTATCTGTCCTCTCCACTGAGAGGACCACACTTTACCTTCAAACCTCATTAATGCTAGACAACTGTGGTCCAGTCAATTTGGGCAACTTTTTGTTTGCCTCTAGCATAGGATTTTACTGGTCAATACATTTCTCAGGTTGCTTTAGTGTAGCAGCCTTTTGCTCAATAGCTGGCCCCACTTGGAGAAATAATCTGACTTTTCTTCTTTGCTTTCTCACTGCCAGCTGATTCCTTTTGAGAGGAAATTGTCACTTATTACCTTTAGCACCAAGATAGATTGGAAAGAACATTGATGCCGCTGGTGTTGTCCGAGGCCTTCTTGTCTTCAGTGCACTTCTGCCAACTTTTTTTTCCTATTTCATCCTCCTTACCCCTCTTCCTAACTTTCTCATTTTTTTCCTAACAATTTCTCCCTGTTTTCTATTTACTTCTTTCTTCATTGGTACATTTCCATTCCTCTAGAAATGGGGTCATGCATACATATTATCAGACCTTACATGGTTTCTCTACCTTAAACCTCTGTGATCTCTCTTTTCTCTTGCAGTTCTTTCCATTTTGTATCTCCTGGCTTTGTCTTTTTTTGTCCTTATTCCACCCATACATAGGAATTTGTTTCTGTCAGTGCAAACTATAGAATCTACCCTTGTAAGAACGCAGCATGTATTTACCTTGGTCCCAATCTTTTCCCAGAAGTTTTATTGAAAGGGATCATGACACTGTAGTTTTTAACATTTTCTGGAGACTTCTCAAGATAATGAAATTCTTCTGAGCTCTAGCCTATATGTAGCAACAGCTTTCTGGACTATCAGGGGTTCATCAAAGAAATGGGTCTATAGTTCTCTTTCTTTGATGAGTCCCTGCTGGTTTTGGGATGAGGGTTATGATGGCTTCATAAAAAGAGTTTGGTAGTAAATTTTCTCTTTCGATTTCATTGAAGAGTTGGAGGAGTATTGGTGTGAGTTCTGCTTTAAAGGCCTTGTAGAATTCCACTATAAATCCATTTGGTCCTGGACTTTTCTTCGATGGGAGGTCTCTTATTGCTCTTTCTATTTTGATGCTTAATATGGGTCTGTTAAGTTGATTTAACTCATCTTGGTGTAGTTTCAGCAGGTCGATATTTGCTAGGAAATCATCCATTTCTTCCAGCTTCTCAAACTTATTAATATAAAGGTTTGAGAAGTATTCCCTTATAATGTTCTGAATCTTGGTTGTTTCTATGGTGATGTTTCCTTTCTCATCTCTGAGTTTATTTGTGTGTTTGTGTGTGTGTGTTCTCTTATTTTCTGATAAGATTTGTTAAGGGTCTGTCAATTTTGTTAATTTTTTAGAAGAACCAACTCTTGGTTTTGTTGATACTTTCTATGATTTTTTTGGATTCTAATTCATTCACTTATTTTTCCTATTTATTTATTATTTTATTTTTTATTATGATTTTTTTAATTGTAAAAATACTGTACAGAGGAGTTACATTTACATGGGCAAGATAATGAGTACATTTCTTATGAAGCATTGTTACCTCCTCCTTTGGTTCTCCTTCCTATCCCTTCCCATCTTCCCCCCATCTCTCCCTCCCCCTTCCCCCCCCAGCCAAAGTAGTAAAGTTCGTTTTTCAACATAACAACTTGTACATTTCATTGTTGCAATGGGTCCACCTGTATTCCTATTTAAATGATTTGTTTTTTCCCTTCCACTCCCCAAATTATACCAACATCAAATACAGTGAAAATAGGGGTTATATCATGGGGGAGGGACATCCAAAGCAACAAAGAAATCATCTTATAAATATGTTAGAAACATTTGAATACTTATCTTGGGGTACATTTCACCTAGCATCAACTTATCTGACTTTGTCTGCTTGTCTCAGACATATACTAGTTATTGCACATAAGGGAAACCATGGGGCCTATGTTTCTTTGGGCCTGGCTTACTTCACTTAATATAATTTTTTCCAAGTCTTTCCATTACCTAACAAATGGGGCAATGTCATTCTTTCTGATGGAGGCATAGAATTCCATTGTGTATATATACCACATTTTTTTTTGATCCATTCATCTACGGAAGGGCATCTGGGTTGGTTCCATATCTTAGCTATGGTAACTAGTGCTTCAGTAAACATAGTTGTGCTGGTAGTTTTTGTATGGTCTTGTTTGTGATTATTTGGGTAAATGCCCAGAAGTGGGATTGCTGGGTCATAAGGGAGCTCTATGTGGAGTGTTTTGAGGAACCTCTATATTTCTTTCCAAAGTGGTTGAACAAGTTTACACTCCCACCAACAATGCAGTAGAGTTCCCTTCTGGCCACATCCCCTCCAGCATCTGTTGTCATTAGAGTTCTTGATTATAGCCATTCTAACTGGGGTGAGGTGGTATTTCA
>NW_012267217.1:25621949-25687284 GCF_000151885.1 Dipodomys ordii | reverse complement strand
TCTCCTCCGTGTTCATTACCAGTCTCTGGGTGCAGTCTCTGTTCTGCTTGTGGTGTTTGGTTTTCTTTTGGCTTGATTGGTTTCTTTGATCAGAAAGCTCTGCCTTACTCAGACTTTGTGATCCTCCTCTCAGGCTAATTCAGTGGGAGGGTGATCTGTTATGGGTATCACAAAAGAGGGAGATGGCTGTTTCCTCTATCTTGGAATTGCTGTGAAGAGGCTAGGTTGTGGGTAATGTTGAAGCCTATAAGCAGCTTTTCCCTGAGGGGCTAGCTCCTGAGATACTCTCAGAACCCAGCCTGGGGCCATTCTCAGGTTTTATGTTTACTGAGTTTTAATTGTTTTTCTTTTACCCCTCCGGCACTGGGTCTGATGCCTAGGACACATGCAGGAGGGAGGGGCAGCCTCTGGCTCTGGTTACCCAGTGAAGAAAGTCACTCCTCTGGGGTGGAGGTACCACTGCCTGGGAGGGGCAACTTTCTTCTGGGTGTAAGTGAAAAGGGCAGGTCAGGTTCCTGTGACCTGTTGAATGGCCCCTATTGTTCTTCCAAGACCTGAATTGGAGCTAGCTGCTCGGCTATGCCTTTATCAGTATCAACGATAGAGTTCTTCTCTGGTGTTGGCAAGGGGCTACCTTCCCACCACTGCTCCATGAGGAGTGAGGATGTCTTGGGGTTACTCACACCAGTCTCTTGGTTTCCGGACCGTCCATGGTCTGCGATTGGAAGCATGAAGATTTCTGCTCCTTGTCAGTTCCTGATGGCAGTGAGTAGAATCTGCTTGCACACCGTGTCTGGAGCCATTGTCCCTTGCTCTCTGTTGATACGGCAGCTGTTGCCGCAGCTGCTGCGGGCACCACCACTGTGAATACCAGCAAGTGCTCATATCTGTCCCTTTAACCAAGCTGCTTGGATTTTCCCTCTCTGGCCAAACTCTCTGTACTGTGATTGCACACTTTGTGTGATTCTCTAGCCTGGTTCACTGGCACACTAAAACTGCTTTCTATGTGAGAGCTTGTTTAGCCTCCAGCTTCTCTTCTCCCATCTTCCTCCAGACCATCAGCATCCATTACTTCTTTGAACTTTTAATCCCAAATAGGAAGTCTCAGCATTTCCTTTAGGAAATGGTCCAGTTTAAAGAGATCACGTCTAGTTTCCCCATTTGTATTAGTCATCTTTAGAAAGATGAGAAGGTCTCCATCACATCAATTTGCAGAGACATCCAGCACTTCCTTGTTGGAAGTTGCTTGGTCACAGCAGGGTCCACTGGTTTTGCATAAACAGAGACTCCCCAAGTTTACAGAGTTGCCTGTGTCTCCTCCTTTCATCCTTCTCCTTCTCAAACTTGATTTTCTTTCTTTTTTCTTTCTTTCTTTCTTTTTTTTTGGTGTGCTACTACCAGGGTTTGAACTCAAGGCTTTCACTCTTGCTTGTTTTTTTTCCACTCAAGTCTGGTGCTGTACCACTTGAGCCACACCTCTACTTTTGGCTGTCTGCTGATTAACTGGAGATAAAATCTCATGAGCTCTTCTGCCTGGGTTGATTCTGAACCATGGTCCTCAGATCTAATTCTCCTAAGTAGAATTACAGGCATGAGCCACCAGTACTCAGCTTCAAACTACTTTTTAAATGACTGCTTGAGTCACTACCCAAGTTGTGGCTATCATGTATTCTACTCTGACATGAATGGATGAGGCAGGTTATAACTTCTATTTTCTTTGTCTGCCTCCAACCTCTATGAACAGCTACTGGTATACATTTTATTGGTATGCTGTTATATCTTCATTTTTATCTTTTCTGACAGTATTCTTATTTCAGTTTCTTGATTGTTTTATAGAAAGAACATTTTTTCACTCTGTGTGTGTGCATGTGTGTGTGTGTGTGTGTGTGTGTGTGCGTGCGTGCATTTTCAGGGAAAAGTGGAAGAAGGTATTGATTGGAATGAAATGTCACTTCTTTTCACCAGGGAACAAAGTCTGACAGTCAAACATAACCATAAAGCCCCAATCACAGTAGGATGTGGAATTCTTCACTCTCTCCTCTTTCATTCCATCTCAGGAGGAAAGCTATGATTAAATCTATAATAGGCATCTGCCTAGGGGAAAACAGCAATGGTGACATTTGAATATGTGATTCATTTTGTGTGATAAATGTGACAAACTGCAGGTCATAGGGGACAGGACACTTTGTTCCAATGAATGTTTCTCCCAGTCTGAGTGCAGAGTCCTACGTTTAGAGCAAGAATTTTCATGTGTCTAACATGGTCTTCTAAAAATATCTGGAGGTATAAAATCAGCCCTCTGTTCCTGAGCTAGGAGGAAAAGTGTAGTCAGCCAATACTTGGGTAGATGCATAAGCAATCATTTCAAAGTGTTAATAGGGGCTTTGTCTTAGTAAGAGACAAAGATCTTCATGTAATTTCCATGCAGGTATACCTATTGAAGAAGGAGCAGAGTATCAAGCTCACTTACTCTGCTTCAGTCATCACCCTTCCTAGATACTAGAAATATTCACAAAGCAGTCTTAAGTTGACCTTCTAATGATTTTTAATTATACAGGGGAGGGTGCTTTCAGTGGAAGACCCCTTCTCCTTACCCACACTTGAGATTGTGCTATTGTCTCAGCTAATTTTATGGCTTCTGTCCCACTACATTGTGCCCAGAAGGTCTCTCTCTCTCTTTGCAGTTTACATGCCCTGGTTGGAAAGCCTGGCCTGGGCTCTTGGCTTAGATGGAATATTGGCAGTTAGACTCTTTGCACTCAGCACATACCTGTCGACCTGTCTTCCACTCTGCTTTTGGGTGCTGGGACTGAGATCTGATAGATAGCACTTTCTTTCTGTCCTTGTGGTTGCTTGTTTGATTCTTCACTAGAAAAGACTAAAAGGAAGGAAGGGAAGATGTTCATTCCTTCTTGCTTTGCTTCTTGTTGCTATCAATATCTCATCCCCCCAACCCCAGTTCATCTCTTCTCCACCTGGTGATATTGAGATTGGATCTCAGGGTCTCATCATTTGACAAGCAAATGTTTCTACCATTTGAGCCACTCTGCTTCCAAGTTCTACATGATTCCTCCTTTTGAGCTTCAATACAAGTCCCACATCTCTGTTTCTTAGCCCCACAATCCCTCTACTTCCTCCATGACAACTCAATCTCTCAATTCAGAGCCTTTGCAGGTCTTCAAAACATGGCTAACAAACATCTCTGCTAAAATAATTAGGTGCTTCTAATATTTTGAGGCTACCCTGCCTGATAATAGAATTCTTCCTTGGTGGTCCCCTCTATACACCCTAAGAGTTGCACTAATTGTAACCTCAGCCTAGCGGATGATCTAGTCCTATTTAGAGGTGGGAGAATTGAACTTCATGGCTTCTCCTTGCTCTTCTCTTCTAGGGGGTCATTTTGTGTGTCACCCAGCTTCCATTTACCCATAATTTCCTAAGATACCCAAGCTTTCCCTTCAAACTTCGGTTTTCTAGGAAGTCAAACACTTGCTGAGAAACTTACCATCCTGGAAGTAAGTGGTATTCAAATAGCTCAGAAATTCCTTGGGAATAAATAGTTGAAGGCTAAGTGAAGACAAATGAATTGTTTATGTTTGTGAGATTTATACGTCTACACTTGGTAAGTTCTGGTTATTTCCAAAGAACTGGTAAGTTTATTAAGTCTACGCAAAGCTTAAAACTGACCATTAGTCTATAAGAATTAAGACCTAGAGGATTTTTAAAATAGGCAAAAGCCATCTTTTTTTTTAAAGCTTAGTTTACCATAATTTTTTGCTTCTAATGAAAAGCACAGTTATGTACATTTTTTGCTAATGATCAGAAATACATTCATTGAATTTTTATTAGACAACTACTGCATTTCTGAAAAATCTGTTGGTATCATGAAATACTTCAGACAATGAATTTATAAAAAGGAAAAAAGTATTCTGGCTCATGGTTCTTAGAAGGTCCAACTTTGGGTACCCTCATTCCTTTGGGTCAAAAGTAGTAAAAGCATGTTGTGGCAGAAGTGTAAGCAAAACGAACTGCTTATACCATGAGCCAAGAAGTAAAAATTATCTTAATTCCTCCGTGACCTAACAGTACACTTCTTTAAAAATCCTCAACATCTTCAAATAATATCAAACTGGGGACCAAGCTCTACCTCTGGACCTATCTAAATTCAAACCATAGGGCATGCCTTGTCTTCCTAAAGAGAAGAGCAATTGAGGCAGTGGTTTATCACTTGCAGGAAGAATAAGAATGAAGGGAGATGAAATTTCATGGACTTTCCTTTTCAAACTCAATTAAATACTTAATGCTTTTGTGTGAATACTTGTGTAACTCCTGAAAGAGGTGGATGACTGAATCCTTCAGGACATGATATGAAAGTCTTAGGCTGTTCATATTGTTGTTTAGAAAGTGAAGAAATTAAGACTCAGAGAGATCCTGTAACTAGTGAGAAAGAAAACTGTGTCCTCATCCTACAATTTTACAGGGAAGAATGGGACAAACTCATTATGCTGTGGTTCTTGTGACCAAAGGGCTTTAGCCTTCTTAAGTGATGTACCTTGGAATCAGGAATGTCTTCCTTTGGATTTACCAGGCCTTTTGCCTCAGCTCTGAGGAGCAACATTTGCACATTTTCAGTTACTTGCTGAGGAACTGATTTAAGAATTCAAAGTGATGGGAGAGCTGTTAGAAACCAACTATTTCAGGCTCATCATTCTGCATTTATTAAGTCTCAGATAGGGAAAGTAATGAGGCACACAGGGGTTGATTGACTTTTCCTAAATTCCATTGAGTCATCAGCAGAAACATAACATTCATTTAGGTCTTTGAGCTTAGTGGGGACTTTTTTCCATTTCCTAGTCTTCCTTTGTTGAGTTTAATTCTCTCCCTCCTCTCCTTCCTTCTATTTCCTTTTTTTCTTTTCTTCATCTGTGTATATTAAATATAGTTAAAATAATATAAAATGCTTCTCTCCCTCTCTCTGTCCTTTTCTCTCCTTCCCTTTCTCTTATAAAGCAAAATCCTATAAGTTAACTCTTGGTCAAGAGATAGCCAGCCACTTTGAAGCCACATATACGTGTGTTCTTTCCTCATGGCCAATATTTCTCCACTTCCTCCTGCCTCCACAGCCTCCACTCAGGGAAATCACTATATGACACTGTGATACCATTCTCTTCCTCTTTTTTTTGTGTTGGTTGTGGGATTTGATGCGCTTCAGCTCAAAGCCAGCACTTTACCACTTGAGCCACAGCACCACAGTTTTCTGGTGATAAGAGTCCCATGAACTTTCCTGACCTGGATGGCTTTGAACCTTGAGTCTCATATTTCAGCCTCTTGAGTAGCTAGGATTACAGGCGTGAGCCACCAGTGCCTAGCTCCCTTCCTTTTCTTTGTAGCTTTACTCTCTGTGCATGCCTTTCTATCCAATGCAGTTTAATCTTCCTTACTTTTAAACCTGTTTTGGAATATAACTACTATTCAATAAACTGCACTTATTTAAAATGTATAATTCTATAACTTTTGATATATGTACATACCCATGAAGGCATCACTTTTATCAAGATAATGTCCTCTAAAGTTCTTTTATTTTTAGTTCTTATTCAAACTTCTCTCTCAGAGATGGGTTGCATTTCACACAAAGTTTAGAACTAGTTTGTCCATCTTCTTGGCCCCTCCCTCCAAATCCTCAGTTTTTTGTTTGTTTGTTTTTTTTACTTGAGATTACACTGACTCTCTAGCTCAATGAAGGGAAATTGTGTCTTAATATTTGTTTCTCCAATCCATGAACATAGTATATCATTCCCCTCTATTTAGGTCATTTTTAACTTCTCTCAATAGTTTTCTTCTTGAGGTTCTTTCAGCTTTTGGATCTTCATTTTTGGAGAGTTTTTATCAAGTCTGAAAATATTTTAGTCACAGTTTATTCAATGTCTTTTCTTGGGCTTAAATTTCAAGTAAGCTTTTATTCCAAAAGCCACTGATGGCTGTTTACTGTTTACCCATTTGCTTTATTTTTGACAATTTTTTTGTTATACAGTCAAGATAGCTAGAAATTGTCCTGAAAAAATGTCACATTTGCTGTTTTGATTATTTGTCATTCATATATTATAGTTTTCATCTCTAGAAGATCATTTGAAACTGTTTGACTTAGTTTTATACTTTCACTGGTTTTTCTCATGAGGAGACAGAGTAAAATTAGAGTACAATTCCATGGGACAAAGAATTTTAAAGCTAAGTGCATGTACTTGTTCCTGGAGCCCCTTCTATATCTTACCATAGACTATAGGGTGAAAACCTTCCATTGGCTTAGAGAAGTTAATTGATGAGGGACTAACAATCCAATTGATATTACTGGTCTCACAAGGCTGCTATGACAAAATGGGACATTTAAAGTTAAGGGGCTTGGAATAAATAAGTAGGGTTTTAAAATAAGTAGATGCTCAGCAAGCCCAGTTTCACCTTAAATGAAGGATTAACCTAAAGACAGCTTCTTGAATGAAGTTAGCAAATCAAACTTAGGTTTTAATTTTACATAAGTTCCCACTTACTGATATGGTAGCTTTTAAACCCCTATCACTGCAGGAAACATCAGTTATATCTGTCCTAAGCTGCAAATATTTGTATTTGGATTCTTTTTTGATAAGTAATAGGGCTACATCCCAAGGTCTCACATAGGGTAAGCAAGTGCAGTACCGTTAGTTACAATTTCAGCCTTGAATTCCTTCTACAAAGCGAAGAAATAAAGGGAAAAATTTCCTGAATGGAAAAAGTGACCTGTCTTCAATTTTTTTTAGTGCTTTGATCTTTGTGTGTATGTATGTATTTGTGTGTGTGTGTGTGTGTGTGTGTGTGTGTGTGTGTGTGTATGTTCTGGTTATTGGTTTTGTGTCTCTAAAAATCGCAGAGGTCTTCATTAAAATATCCTTGATTACAACCTGCAATAATAGAACTAGAGCATGCTGCTGTTTTTCCTTTGTCAGGTGGCAGGATATCACACTCTGTCAATAGAGAGTGCTAACTGTGGAGAGAGAAAATATTTTCTTTTTTGACCTGGGTATGTTCCTCTAGGAAGACTACTACTGCATTTCTGAAATAGTTTTCTTAGTCAACCTTTTGCCAAGACAGCCCAATGGCCAGCAGAAGTGAGGCCTTCTCCATGGTCATTTTGCCTAGGCATGGCTCTATCATTTTTTTGACAGTTCATGAAGAGCTCTGCCTAATGAACTCTTGAGTAGTTTCCTGGAGCAAAACTACTTCATGGGCTATGTCCTCAAAGAAAGGGTTTCCATGTGCTAATGATACTTTACTGGGGATAGCTTTCTCTCCAGGCAAGTTGTCTTATCTAATCTTGAATTAGTGATAAAAGTCTCACAGATTTTTCTACCCAGGCTGGCTTTAATCTTTGATCCTCAGATCTCAACCTCCTGAATAGCTAGATTACAGGTGTGAGCTACCAGTCATCACCTCCTTCCCCTCAGCTATATCTTCATTTTGTAACAACATAGATAAAGCTAGAAGACTTTATGTTAAGTAAAACAAACCAGTCACAGAAGTACAACTGGAGTAGTATCTTACTTGTAGGTGGAATTAAAAAAAAACATTGTCTCAAAGAATCAGAGTAGAAGTGAGGGAAGGGATAGGAAAAGGGAAGATGTTGGTCAAAGGGTATAGAGTTTCAATTAGGCTGGAAGAATATATCTCACTAATATATTACACTACATGGTGGCTATGGTTAATGTGCTGTGTATTTCAAAATTGCTAAAACCTTTTCAACCCTTCCTGTACAAAATGTCAAGTTATAAAGTAATAGGTAGGTTAATTAGCTTGATTTAATCTTTCTACAATGTGTCCATAGATACAAACCTCATATTATATGCCCTAAATATGCACAATGATTAGCCAATTAAAATCATTAACAAAGAATGTGTTTATATCTTACCACATTATTATTTTTTTCATCAGAGGTGGAAATCCAAATAATACAGCTTCTGTTTACTGGAGATTTGAAAGATAGTTGTTTTTTGACATGGCAATTTGCTGAACCTTGAGAGACTACAGGACATGATTTTTCTGATGGAAACCAGGCCTGTTCTAATAACCAAAGCCTCTTTTGGCTTTTGTTTGTCTCATGGTAGACTCCAGCCTCATTAGCTGGATTACATAGAAGGCTGGTAATGACTTTGTTGCAATTATCATTTCCCATTTATCTCTTGTCACATTTCTACACTAAATTGCTTGTATCTCCCTCAATGCCTTACTACCATACTCCATTCCACCTGGCGTTTGCACATCCTATTCCAGTTGCCAGATTAATTCTCACTCAGAACCTGTAAAAACATCTCTTGGCCATGTGGATGTGCTTCTCCTTGGGGATTCCACGAACAACTTCTACTTCTGTATAGCACATTATAGTCATTCACGGTTCAAAAAGCCACTTAGTCAGCAAATACTGCTTTAGTATATTGCTCTCCCTGCCCAGATAATAAAGACACAATGATGTGAAAGGCAGGCATTATTCTAGCTTTATATTTTCAGTTGTACTTAATTACATAGCATTACTCTAGCTTTATATTTTCAATTGTACTTAACTACATATCTTTCTCAGTCTTTTGGGAGGATTTACAATTTCAGGGCCTGGTACAGCAGCTACTCATAGTTAGCACCAAATAAATGGATTAACACATGACTTCTGAAGGAAAGAAAGGAGGAATTAGGAAGCCCCAACTAAGAAAACGTTCACTGAAATACATAAAAATGTAAAGTTTGTTGTTTTTCTTTTAGTCATGGGGGTTGAGCTCAATGCCTGGGTGCTGTCCTTGAGCTCTCTGGCTCAAGGCTACAGTGCTCCTACCTTGAGCCACATCTCCACTTCCCACTTACGAGTGGTTAATTGGAGATAAGAGTCTCCTGGGGACTTTTCTGCCTGGGCTGGTTTGAATTGTGATCCTCAGATCTCAGCCTCCTGAGGAGCTAGGATTACAGGTGTGAGCTACCGGTGTCCAGCTAAAATGTGAAGTGCTTTATCTGCCTTTGTGTAGAATGTCTTCAGATGGAGTGTACTTTTTTGATTTGATATGTATTATGAGTGATTTTATTTCATATTATGCAAAGATGAAGTAAGTGATCTAAAGACTTAGAACAGGTTTCCAGCTGCTGAAAGTGAGCTTGGGTGCCTCTGTAATCACTTGGGAACTGCCTTCCATCAGTGCACCCCTGCTGTTATCCTCAGTTCCAATGAAGCAGAGCTTGGAGGATTTCTTGTATTAAAAATATCACAAGGACTTTTTCTGAGGCTGATGGCACGAATCATTGTCAAGAAGGACGTGTGAAAGCCAGTCACTCAGAGCAGGCCTTCCTTCATAATAATTCGCATAAACTTGTAAATCTCTTTCTCGCTAGCAAACACTAACAAATCTGCATTTAAAAAATATACTTTCAAAGCGTGGCATTCTTTATCATTGCTTTCAAAAGCCCATTTCAGCATCCACTGAAAAGCAGCACTTATTCCTTCATCTGATGCCCTATTTTTACAACACAGTACTTGTCTTTTCCCACAGATTTAGGGGCTTTGCTTTCAGTGCTTCTGGGGGCGAGTCTAGGCACAAAGATCTGGACATGTTGCTTCTCTCTTGAACATCCAGTTTTAGAAAATTCCCCACTTTGGCTCAAAGATACAGAGCTCTAACCAGAAGCCATGATGCGCAGTTCCCTTTGTTGGACTCCTCTTTCATTTTGGTGGGAGAAAGTATATCAATGAAGAAGTTACAAACAGTAAGAAAGGGAATATAATTGTGTGCTTTCCTTTTAGGGAGGGGGCTTAATGTACAAAAAAACTTCTGGATATTATGGTTTTGTATCTTTGTCTCTGTTTACTTCTCAGAATTGACTATTTACATCTCTAAAAGGAAGGGAATGATACTTATCTCAAGGTAATGTCAAGGGGTTCATCTAGATCTAGCTTCCACATAATAAATATTTGCTTCCTTTTCCCCAATAACTAAATGAAGAAAAAGCATAGCTAGGTACAGTCATCTCATCTTAAAATCCAAGCTACAAGGGAGTGAAATTTCAAGATTATATTCTAGAGCCAGCCCAGCCAGAGTAATCTGTGAGACCCTTCTCTCCAGTCAACCTACCAGAATACTGGAAGCTGGAAATGGAGACATGGTTACAGTGTTAAAGCACTGCTATCCAGCAGTAAAAAGAAGGCAAGCAGGCAAGAGCTCTGAGTCTCTGAGTTCAAGACCCATTTCCAGAGGGCGCGCGCACACACACACACACACACACACACACACACACACACACACACACACGGATAAATGCATAAATTGCTTAAGTTTACAATTGACTTCTTGTATTCATAGATTGTGCATTTTACTTTTATACATCATTTAAGTTTCAAGAAAATAAATGCTGTATTGAGTCTGCAGTAAATATTGAGACTCAAAAAGATCACCTAATAAAGCTACATAGATGTCCCCAGACAGCAATTCCAAACACTGAAGTTAAAATAGTAAAAATCAAATTAGCTTTTCAGAAGGGACTAGAACAACTTAAGAGGAATGGAAGTGTAGCCAATGGAGAAGAGATGCTCCCTTTTCCTCTCTGTTTCCTCTCCCTTTTCCCTTCACTCTTCCTTCACTTGATCTTTTAAATCCAACTTGGGCTACGGAGGGAGGAAAAGAAGATACTCCAGGTTGACTTTTTTCTTTTTCTTCTTTTCACATTTTTGGAAAGCAGAAAGTCTGCTAGGCTATGGAAGTGGGGCTATTCTGTGTTTATACTGTAAAGCAAACACTTGAAAATGAAAAGAGGGTTTTAGAGAAAGGGAATGAATTGCCTGTGTCTACACCAAACCAGAAACTAGGGAATCTTCAACTCTTCCATTCCGGATGTTGAAGACAATCTATGTCAAGAGAGCCGCATTGTCACAATATGTCTAAATGACGAACCTCTAGAAAGCCACTGGGAGGTTCAAACAAGACCCTTTCAAGGGTTTTGCAGGTACAAATAAACTTGTGATGTAATTACCAGGAAAAGTGGCTCTGCTGAGCAAGTCCAGGGTACCAGAAAGCAACATTAGCCCTCCCAACTGAGATTCCAGAGGGGAGCTGGAAGAAATAATAGGCACTTGATACAATGTGGTAGAAACTGTTGAAAGTTTTTTGTGGGGTTTATTTAATCATATGAGGTGGGTACTTTTTTTTGGGGGGGGTCCAGTCATGGGGCCTGAACTCTGGGCCTGGGCGCTGTCCCTCAGCTCTTCAGCTCAAGGCTAGCACTCTACCACTTGAGCCACAGCACCACTTCCAGATTTTTTTTCCTGCTTATGTGGTGCTGAGGAATCGAACCCAGGGCCTCATGCATGCAAGGCAAGCACTCTAGCATTGAGTCACCTTCCCACCCCCCAGGTGGGTACTTTTAAGAGACTGTTTCTCTGATGCATTAAGGAATGTTAATCACTTTGGTAGTTACATATGGCTAGTAAGTGGTAAACTTTGAACCTGAACCTATGGGCTATGTTGCTTAATAGGTCTCAATGTAGTCAGTGGGTATTTACATCCAACACTGGGACGTTGTTATTAAAACCCCTGTAGTTAGTGAAGAGAGGATTTACAAGAAGAGGAGAAGTGGCAGAAGCTTACTGGAAGCTGACCTTAGTCAAGTTGTTCAGCCGTGAGGTCTTTTGGGTATCATAGCTACTTTCTGTCACCTTACCATTAGGTTATATTACAATGAGAGCAAATCTCCCATGGGAAGTCGCCTATATACAGAGACAGTCATTCAATCAATAGTCATTGACAAAGAATACACAAAAGTGTTCTCCACATCATACTTTTTATTTCCACAGTGGAATTCCAGTTATCTTCCTTTGTGTGAAAATTTTACCTTCACCCAAATTTCCAAGGCAAGATTCCTATGTACTAGGCCCCCTTCAGTCGGGATTCTCAGGAGTGATTAGTGGTCAGGCTAATTAAGAATCAAGGGACTCCATTCATGTAGCAAAGGGTATGGCCTGGGTACATTCTTGTGCCCTTACTTGTTAAAGGGTGTCTCAACAGTTTTATTAAATATGTATAACTTCAATATTTTCTAGTGAAAAGTTGCTTTAATATGAATCAGAATGAATAGTAGGCCTTTGTTTCTGCTAAGAAAAATTGTTGTTTGGTTATGTGCTAATAATGAAACTATTCATGTTTATTAAGATATCCATAGCAGGATGACTTCAAGGGGCTGCCTTTAGAATGTAGCCCTTGAGATACCATGTCAAATAACTACATCAAAAACTAAACTTTGGAGACAGTTGCCGGTGTCTCATGCCTATAAGCTTAGCTACTCAGGAAGCTGAAATCTGAAGATCGTGGTTCAAAGACAGTCCGGGCAGGAAAGTCCGTGAAACTCTTATCTCCAATAAAAATCACCAGAAAACCAAAAGTGGCGCAGTAGCTCAAGTGGTAGAGCGCTAGCCTTGAGCTGAAGAGCTGAGGACAGTGCTCAGGCCCAGAGTTCAAGCCCCATGACCAACAAAAAAAACCAAACTAAACTTTGGACCAAACATAATATTACACTTGTCATCCTGAATTACAAAGTAAAACATAATCTTTGTAATAGTATTGCTGTGCAAATTTTGGGGAAGTTTCCTCTGTTCTTCCTTTGGACTCTGCTTCTGTTTGGGAGAAAGTGATTTACTTCCCTTGATAGAATTTTGGCTTGTCCCATGGAAAGCAAATACTGGGTTGCTCTTTTTTAACATGTAATATTGCACATAGAGTATAAAAGTTAAATCATTTGGCTAATGATACCCACTTAACTATTGCACTGGGAATTTTATTGAGTACTTTAGAGGTATTATTTAATCCTCAAAGCAATCAGATGATTAAGTTTCTGTTGAAAAACAGAAGGTTGATATAGTTCATGCTTAAAAGTGGAATATATATTTATTTATATATATATATTTCCATCACCTACATTTCATTGACTAGGAGTGAGTCATATCATGGCTTCTTAGATGCTAGGGAGATTAGAAAATGAAGACCCTTTCTGGATAGAAGCTTTAAAGTAAAATCTCTATATGAGAATTAATGAGAAAAATATGTAGAAAATCTTCCATGTTTGTCAGTGGTTCGTATAAAATCCTTTCAGATATTTTAATTCTATCACTATGGAATTAATATGCAGGGAAATGCTTTCTGGACTTAAAACACAGGGAGACCCATTGCCTATAATTTTACCTGAAGCATTGTTAAAATATTAACTATTACAGGAAAAGATTCCATTATCCTTGAGTAATAATTTATGTTTTAAAATAGCACCATTAAAAGGAACATTATTGTGTATGAATTAAGGGCCTTACAGTAGAGTCAGGCAGACTATGATAACAATGTTTCAGTGTACAAATATATGAAATGATGTGTTCAGGGAGAATATTTCAAATTCTACTCAAAAGATAAGGATCATTAAAATCTATACTTCGGGGCTAGGAAGGTAGCTCAGTGGTAGAGTGCTTGCCTTGGATGCATGAGGCCCTGGGTTCTATTCCTCAGTACCACATAAGCAGAAAAAGCCAGAAGTGGTGCTGTGGCTCAAGTGGTAGAGCACTAGCCTTGAGCTGAAGAGCTGAGGACAGTGCCCAGGCCCAGAGTTCAGGCCCTACAACTGACAAAAAAATAAAATAAATAAAAATAAATAAAATCTGTATTTCAATAGGAACCTTGAAAGCTACTGTGCACTTTTTTAAAGTCACTTTTTTTTAAGTCATTGGCTTGACAGACAGGAAAATAAATACTCCCATTATATTGAAGATCATAACAAAGGATTTGGAGCTCAAAGCATGGAGCATTAGACTCACCTGTGAAAAACACACACAACTGACCTTGGATCATCTTATTGTCCTAAGGAGGACAGTAAGAAAAGCTAAGGCCATTATTTAAACTAGTAGTTGAAAAAGGAAATGCTTTTTAAAATTGATTTACTATTATTATAAAGGTGATGTACAGAGGGATTACAATCACATAGTCAGGTAATGAGTACATTTCCTTTCGTGCCATGTCTTCTGTTCCTCCCTTTTCCTCCCTCACCTTTCCTCCTGTCTCCACTCACAAGTTGTATAGTTCACTTTCCTCAATGTTCAGTGAGCTCCACCGCTGCACTTTTTCACCCTTGTCCCCTGAGTTTGGTACCCTTTCCCCTCCCTCCCAAAGATGTATGCTTGAATCCACCATGCATAAAGGAACAAAGAATCATCAAAAACTAAAATTAAAAACCTCTTGTTTCCATATCTTGGAATAAGTTTCAATAAATATATATGAAACATAATTTTCTATAAATATGAAGAGACTCTCCTAAGAGTATTCTCTTTTGGTCTCACTGTGTGTGAGAAAATAGAAATGTTAGGAGAAAGAGAACTATGACTTCCACATTTTCTCATTATTTCTTCTATTGAGTGACACATGTCTTCATAACCACACACTTGTGATTTATAGTGGCTTGTGTGTGTGTGTGTGTGTGTGTGTACGTGCGCGCGTGCTTATGCACTGATATGCCTTCATTGCATGCACTCCTCCAAGGTGACAGATATCTGTGTAGCAGCCTATGTTGCTAGACAAGAATCATGTTTCTCTAAGTTGACACCTCAAGATGAGAGCTGCCAGGTGTGCAAAAGAAACATCTGTTCCTGAAGGCCACAGGCAACAATGGAAGAAACGTAGGATAATTGTACATGACAAAACAAATCTACCAAATGAGCAAATACAGATCCTCCATTCCCTTTTGAACACATCAGCACATAAGGAGAAACAATGAAAAAATTAATAGCACTGCCTATTATGCCTAATAGTTCTGTTTCTATTTTTGGAGGTGTGATATTGAACAAGTCATTATTTTCATCAATTGTTCAGGGAGGGCGTGGAAGATGGCCATATGGCAGTGATAGTGAAGACAAGTCTCATTTGTTCTCAGTCTTGCATCAGGGACTATGGTGGTAAAATCAAGTACTTCTATTCAATGACCACAGCAAAGACAGCAGGGTCACATGGCTGAGGTGAATGAATGAAAAGCAGTGTGATTTGAAGACATTTTGCTACTGTTGCAAGTAGTAGCCAGAGCCAGATAGCTGAGAGCAAGGGAGGCAAAGCAAAGGCAAAAGGCAAAGGCAAAGGCCCTCTTGGCCTTAGGTCAGCTTTCAGGGTGGAGTATTCTATTTGGTGGTACAGTGAGGAAGCAGGTCAGAGATAAAATGTGAAAACCCTCTATGTTCTCAATATTAAGGGATAGATGCTCTTTGGGTCCAGCCAGAATTGCTGGACATTCTAGGTCCAAAGGGCCTTCCAGTCATGCTGGTGATGCCACTTATTTCTAGATGGCTCCTTGATGTTGTTTGTCCTCAACAGCCTGGCTTTTCCTGCTCCACTGACTGTATCCAGTCCTTGCAAACCTGAATCCTGGTCGCCTTGGCAACACTACTTTACTGACAGCCCTTTCTTGAGACCCGCTTGCATTTGCGCTTTCAATGTGCTGCCATGCTCAGGTTAGTGCTGCTCACCTTTTTCTTTTACCATGAACCTGAGGCTCTGGAGAAGCACAGGAAGTAAGTTACCTAGGGTACTGGCTGGCTCCTTTAAGACTAAGGAAGTGTAGTTACTTTGCCTGTCTACATGACATTTTGTTTAGAACTCATGTTCTAATCCTAACAACTTGTACTCTATTGCCTTTTATTTTCCACCACATCTTTTCCTCTTTCTTCTAAGCCTCCCACAGATTCTGGAAGGTCCTATTTTTTTCTTTTACATATTTTTCAAGAAACGTTAATCCTGACATCCAAGTACTTACATTTAGACTTTAAGGCTTCACCATTTCCCACCTAGAAACCCACCATTCAAAAAAAAAAAAACAAAAAAGAAACCCTAGTGCTCTGTCTTTTGGACTGATATCCCAGAATTCAAGATGACTAGGGTAAGAAAAACATCAGCTCACATCCCCCCTCTCCCCTCCCTCTAATTCTCTTCTGTTAGATTCTCTTCAATTCCGTTTCTTTTCTCTCTCATTACATATGAACACATATAGATAAGTGTTTTACATGTTTAATTGATCTCAAAATAATGTGCCAAATTGAATCTCTTTAGAATTATCTCCTGAGATTTCTATATTCCTGTTTTTCCCAAACATATTAATGTATTAGAATAAAGAATAATCCTGCATCTTTTGTAGGATAACATAAAATAAATATCATCTTCAGCAAATACAAAATAGATTTTCAGTGTCTGGGTCCAACATGAGATGCCATTCTTTGAGGACATGAAATTGTGAGTGTATGACATAGACCTCAAATAACAGACTCTGGGACAAAGGACCAGGGCAGTGTCTGTGGACAGAGGAGAGTCCACCCAGCTGGGGATGAAGGGGGGAAAAGTTCTCTTCCTTTTGAAGTCCAATAGTAAGATACAGCATATATACTAGAAGCTACAAAACTTAAGGTCTTGGGTCCAAAAACCCATTACTCCTAAGTTTATGGCAACATTCAGTACCAACATATAGAGTGGTATACAATCTGGTTTTACTGGAATCTGGATTTACTTGATTGTAGTTCTCTGTTCAGAGAACAGCCTTACTTATGGACACCCAGGAGATTTTAGTGAGGGTATGATGCCTTGAGAGAATAGGTTATCCTCTATCTTAAACTGGACTGGCATTGTGCAAGCTGCCACAAATACAAAGATGGGTGATAGCCAGGCACTGGTGGCTCAGGGCTGTAATTCTAGCTACAAGAGGCTGAGATCAGAGGATTGTGATTGGAAACCAGCCCATGCAGAAAAATCTATTGACTCTTACTGTCAATTAGCCAGAAAAAAAAAAACTGGAAGTAGAAGAGTGGTGCAAGTGGTAGAGTGACAACCTTGAGTGAAAAGACCAAGGGGAACCTAACACCTTGAGTTCAAGTGCCAGTGTCATTGTGCGCATGCGTGTTATGCACAGACACGTGATGAATGATAAAGGTCCTTTCTCAGGATGGTAGGTAGATAAAATGGAAGGTTGTATATAATGTGCATTATTGACATCTGCTTCAAACGCTAATTTGTAAGGTCCTGGCGGAATTTAGGACTCCACATTTTTAATACAGTCCCTCGGTGTTTCTGTTCAAGAATCACACTCTCACAAATACAGATCTAGTAAGAAGAACTGGAAAAAGAAGAGAAACAGTGATGAACCAGGGCATTTGGAAATATTTTATCTGAGAAATGACAAGCTATGGATGTTGGCCAAGGAATTTCCTTTATCTGTCTCCCGCACAAATGAAATGCATCCTGCAGCTCATATGCAGAAGTGGGTAATCACACATGCAATTTACACATTGGTCTTTTATTTGCACCTGCTAAAGAAATGGCATGCTTGTGCGTGCCACTGCTGAGATCAGAGCAGGAATCCCTAATTGAAAATGCACAGCTCAGAACAAGACTCAGGCATAATCATGTAGAAAAAAGGTCACTAGCCAGATTTATTATTTTCTTATTCTAACTGTGCATTTTTCTCCTGCTAGAAAAAGAGGCAGTAGCATCTCAGGTATACATGGTTGCCATAGAGACAGAAGTTGTGATTTACTGGGAAGCATTGCTGCAAATAGCAATAAAACAGCAATTCAGCAAAGTTCAGAGGCACAGACTCACTGAAGCTGCAATCAAACCAGACAGCTGCTCAATTCATTCAATAAGAATTTTGCAGTTGCCATTGTAAGGTAAGTGGAAGAATAGTGAAATCAAGCCAAGTGTGTGTGTGTCTTGCTTATTCCTCTCCAAAGGCCTCAAGGTCCTTCACCCAGAGAATTCAAGCTGCCATGACAGAGGCACAGGGTAGTTGAATGGCAAGACTAAATAATAATAATAACAATAGCAATAGTAATAATAATAATAGGGCCTGACCCTGAGCTCTTTTATTCAGGCTAGCACTCCACCCTTTGAGCCATAGTACTACGTCTGGTTTTCTGGTGGTTATTTGGAGATAAGAGTCTCATGGACACTGTACCTGCCCAGGCTAGCTTTGAACATTGATCATCAGACCTCAGCCCCCTGAGTAGCTAGGATTACAGGTGTGAGCCACTGGCACCTGGTGAAAATATTATTTTTTTAGTCCAGTGACTCAAAAGTAAAATTCAGAACCACTGTGAGATTCCAAAATCGGATGCTTTATGATCTAACACAGATAAACAGGTTTTCATATTCAAAATTAATAATGAATTTTCCAAAATGAGACAACTCCATTACTGAATAAGAAAAAGACTTTAAGTGACTACATACATATATATATATTCATATGTATGTGTATGTGTACCCAGTTTTTTTATCGTTTTAAGTAGAATAGATTGAGCTAGCAATGACCTCTCTCTTTTATCTCCTCTTCTTTTTCTTGGAATACAAAGAGGACTGACTATTCTGTTGTTGCGTGGTACTTTGGATTTAGTATGCTTTATGTTTTCTCTCTTGTTGCTAGTATAGATGCCTTCAGAATGCTTGTGTCTCTTAAGTTGAGCCATTTTTATTTTATACTCACTGTTTCCTCTACCCTGACCTTTGCGGCTATTTTTGTGTGTGTGGTACTGGGCATTGAACTCAGAGCCTTACCCTTGCGAGGCAAGCACTGTACAATTTAAGCCATATTCCAGTTATTTTGCTTTCAGTCTGTTTGTCACATGGAGTCAGTCTGCCTTTGCCCATGATGACCTTTAGCCATGATCCTTCTATCTCTATCTCTTGAGAGCTGAGATGACACATTTACACCACTATTTCTAAGAGCACTTATTTACAACTTTTTTTTTAAATTTGCTTCTAGAACTTGGTTTCAGGGTGCTGATGGTGTTCTGAAATGTGTATTTTAGACTTTACCCAAATATATTCAAATTTTCTTTTCACCAAGTATTTAATAGAGGCTTATTCAACGTCTATTTCCAAAGGATGGAATGTGAAACCTGCAGAATCATGCCAGCTGTGGTTTGGGTCCAAAAGTAACATAAAGTTTAGTGAGACTCTCAAAAGCTATTATTATCACACAAAAATGGTGTACTGCTAGAGGAAGATAAAGGGCTTCATTGCCAATTATAGAAATGGCATTCATTGGAGTGGGATGACTCAGTGTCAGCTGAGTGCCTTTGAAATGACGTGGCATGATGCGTTCTTTTTAATGTCCAGCGCTCAACAGTCCTGACATCTAACAGGAGAAAGCAGAATTCTCAGATGTACATGTTTCATCTTTGGATGGGCTGAGTGAGTCATTAGTGGATACACACTTGTAATTTTTTAAAATCAAGAAAGATAACCATTTCTTTTAGAGCTCAAGCAAAGAAAAAGTAATTTCCTTCAAGACTTCAAGTAAAACTAGCTGTGTTTTGAACATATTGGGAAACTGTATCCTTTGGCATATCTTGTCCTTGGTATTTTTCTCTCTCCTTACAGTATCTTTATGTGGTAAATGTAGGAATAGAGAGCTGAGTTAATTGGTCAGGACAATGTACTGTACTGATGACGGTACATTTCATTCTGTCATCATGGGTTCTCAAGAATTTCACTGTGTTTTTCTTAATCCATTATAATGACCATCCTTACCCATTCCTAGCCCTCCTTACTTTTATATGTTTAGCATGTCCTTGTTCCATACATTTGGTAAATAATCTTATCAGTTCATATCAATAACAAATGTTGAGTGCTATTTTTGCAAAAAAGAGTGATGACCTGGGATTACTTGTGTAGGAGACAGCCTTGAACCACATCCTAGGCACAGGGCCTCAGTGCCTGTTTATCACCATATCTGTCCCTTAGTCTGTATCAGATTATGATGATGTAATAGGGAGTTCTGGGAACAGTGTGTGCACATAGTAACTGCACTGGTATCTTTTAGCCATGTCAGGTGTATTAATTTAACATACATGGTATTAAACAACAGTGATCATAATTTTTTGGGGGGGAAGGTCCAGTTGTGGAACCTCAACTCTAGGCTTGGGTGCTGTCCCTCAGCTCTTCAGCTCAAGGCTAGCACTCTACCTTGAGCCACAGCGCCACTTCCGGCTTTTTTCTTTTTGCTTATGTGGTGCTGAGGAATCGAACCCAGGGCCTCATGCATGCAAGGCAAGCACTCTACCCCTGAGGCACCTTCCCAGCCCCCAGTGTTCATAAATTTTATACAGCAATGTGTAAATCTACCTATTTTCCTTTTGGGACCTCGAGTTTCTGTAGTTCCTTATAACATACAGTCCTACATTTTGCTTCTACCTGCTCATACAAAGGTACCCAGGTTCCTTCTCTCCTATAATATGAGCAATGTAAGAATGCATGTTCTTATACTCTTTGAAAGGATGTGAGTTTTATATGCGGTAGGGAGGTTATACAGTCCCTGCATGGAGGAGCATTTTATTTTACCAAGAACTGTTATTATATTTTCTATACATTGTCTTATTAATGATGCTTAGGATCTCTAACCTCAGCATGCTTTTTTTTTTTTTTTTTTCAGTCGGTGGGACTTGAACTCTGGGCCTGGGCGCTGTCCCTCAGCTCTTCAGCTCAAGGCGAGCGCTCTACCACTTGAGCTACAGCGCCACTTCCGGTTTTCTGGTGGTTTATTGGAGATAGGAGTCTCAAGGTCTCTCCTGCCCGGGCTGGCTTTGAACCGAGATCCTCAGATCTCAGCCTCCTGAGTAGCTAGGATTACAGGCGTGAGCCACCAGCGCCCGGCTCCTAGCATGCTTTCTTTTGCTAGGATTTTTGTTTGTTTGTTGTTGTTTGTTTTCAAGAAAAGAGGCTTTTTCTTGTGGTTTTAAAATTTCATTTCTCTACTAGTAGACAAGCTGATCCTTTTTCTATATATTTGGTTAGCCATTCAGTATTTCTCTGTTGATACCTTGTGCCTGATTTTCTACTTTAGTTCTTTTTTTTTTTTTTGCCATTTTGGAAGAAGTTCTTGTGTGTTGTAGAAAAAAATCACTACTCAGTTTCAGATATGACAAACGTCTTCTCTAAATTTATCACTTGCCTGGTAATTTTGAAAGGAATATTCCTTAATCCTCTTAGGTAATTTTTTTTGTCAGTTTTGAGGCTTGAACTCAGGGCCTAGGCACTGTCCCTGAGCTCTTTTTACTCAAAGCTAATGCTTTACCACTTTGAGCCACAGTACCACTTCTGGCTTTTGAATGGTTAATTGGTGATAAGAATCTCACAGGGACTTTTCTGTCTTTGATCTGTGATCCTCAGCTAACAGCCTCCTGAGTAGCTAGGATTTCAGGCTTGAGCCAACAATACCTGGCTTCTCTTAGGTAATTTTTATTATAGGGATATTGACATAGATACAATGCCTTTTACTTCCCCTATAATTAATATTAATCCTGTTAATATGGTAAATTATAACCATATTAAAATTTACCATATTATGTTATAATTTACCAATGTTAATTTGTTTTTTCCTCAGAGAAACCTATCTGATCTTGGTGAAATTTTAACATATTTTAAAAACTCAATTTTTTAATTGAGAATTTATGTGTATATGCATATGCATCCATGCACACATTCATGTGTACATATGTGCCAGTAATAGAGCTTGAATTGAACTTAGAGCCTCATGCTCTTGCTTGGCTTTTTTTTTTGGTCATGGCTGGTGCTGTACCACTTGAGCCATGCCTCCACTTATAGTTCTTCGATGGTTAATAAAACCTTCAGCCCAAGTCCTCATTATTGTCAATATCTTCTTAGGTCAACTTTTGTAGGTCATATGAATATAGGAGTGTATCCATTTTCTCTAGACTTGCCACTTTACTAGGATAAAAAATTTTCAAAGTATTGGAATAGGATCCTCTGAGTTTCATTGCTGTCTTTTTCTTTTTTCTTTGTTTTTTCTATGATAGCCTTTTACTGTTACATGACCACTCGTTCAATTTCTTCCAATGGTTCTCTCTCCATGAGGGATATTAGTCAGCATGACTAGTTTCTTGACAGTTTCTCCAATCTCCAGAAATGCTAATCTCTCAATCTCTTACTCTAGTCACCTATGTACTATCTACTCTTCCTAAAGACTTTGGTTTTGTGAAATGCTCTTTCCCTTATAAACTATCAGCTGTGCTAAACACTGTAAAGAGATTTTCCCTGACCACTTATTCTAAAGTGAGTTCCCTTTAATGAAATTTCCTCTTAGTATACTTTCCATTTCCTTTATCTTATTTACTAAAACTGTAATTATATTGATATCTATTTTTTGTTACTTTTTAGTGGCTTTCTCCCCAACTGGGTGTCATATCTGTTTTGCTTCGGTATCTATCTGAGGAAAATGTATGGAACAAGACTGGGGCATAGTAGTAGTACATATGGGCTTAATTACAAGAGTTAGGAGCATTGCCTCTAGATTTTGTTGTGGAGGCAGAGCCATGAGCTTTTGGGTATTTTTGACATCTTTATGGTTCATTTAACAGCCAATAAAAAGCAGAACGAAATATATATGTATAATTAAATATATATTTATAATTGTTGTACACCTGTCAATTTGAATTTTATACAAAAGCAAAATAATTAAAAATAGAATGCTTCTGTGTAATGTAAGTTAATACCATGTATCTATAGTTTCCCAAAGCTCATAGGAATAGGGCTCTGAACTAGATGCTGTGATCTAGGAAAGTTAGGCTTATATACTTACATATTACATGTGCAGTTGCATGTCTCAGAAAAAATGATCTGTATAGTTAGAAAGCAAAGCAGATTAGGTTAAGTTCTCCCTTGACACTCTGTATTAAACCAATGAATATGGTGGGTTTTAGGTTAATATTTTAGGACAAAGATGACAGCTTAGTGTCAAAGCTTGTGAAGCATTCTGACAGAGAGTCTTTGAAATAATATGAGTAATAGTATTGAATGAATAAAATCTCTGGTCAATTGGAGTTAGCAGTAGTTTCTCTCCTTCAAAGATCTTGATATTGAAAAAAACACCAAATAATGTGAATGTGTACTGTATAAAAAATGGCATATATGACCAGAACCAACTCCAAATAGATCAGAGAGCTTGAAGACAAAGCAGACACCCTGAAAACATTACCAGATGGAATAGGAGAAACCCTAGGTCTCCTTGGCTCAGGCCGAAAATTTTTAAATAAAGACTCAGAAACACAACAAATCAAAGAAAGGTTGGAAAAATGGGATTGCATGAAACTTCAGAGCTTTTGCTTGGCCAACTACATAGCTAGCAAGATCAATAGAAAGCCCCGAGACTGGGAGAAGCTCTTCACTAGCAATATAACAGACAAGGGTCTCATATCTAAAATATACTTAGAAGTTAAAAAACTAAATCCCCCAACAACAAATCCTCAAAGAAATAACTGCCCATCAACAAGTAGGCTAGACTTAAAGAGAAACTTCTCTGAAGAGGAAATAAGAATGGCTAATAGACACATGAAAAAATGCTCAACCTCTCTAGCCATACAAGAAATGAAAATCAAAACAGCATTGAGATTCCACCTCACCCCAGTTAAAATGGCTATAATCAAGAACTTTAAAAACAACAGATGTTGGAGGGTATGTGGCCAGAAGGGAAACCTACTGCATTGTTGGTGGGAGTGTAAACTTGTTCAACCACTTTGGAAAGCAGTATGGAGGTTCCTCAAAACACTCCACATAGAGCTCCCCTATGACCCAGCAAACCCACTTTTGGGCATTTACTCAAATGATCACAAACAAGGCCATACTAAAGCTACCAGCACAACTATGTTTATTGCAGCATTATTCACCATAGCTAAGATATGGAACCAACCCAGATGCCCCTCAGTAGATGAATGGATCGAGAAAATGTGGTATATATACACAATGGAATTCTATACCTCCATCAGAAAGAATGGCATCACCCCATTTGTTAGGAAATGGAAAAACTTAGAAAAAATTATATTAAGTGCAGTAAGCCAGGCCCAAAGAGACATAGGTCCCATAGTTTCCCTTATTTGCATTAACTAATACATGTGTAGGGCAAGCAGAAAAGGTCAAAAGCTGTGTATATATGACCATATAAGATAAGGTTAAGCAAAGTGAGCCCCAAGATAGGGACACAGTTTATTTTTCTTTCTTGCTATTGTTTCTAATGTATTTATAATGTACCATGTGATTTTGCTATTTTGCTATTGCTTTGTATGTTTCTCCCCCACATTATAACCCCTATTTTCACAGTATTGGATGTCAGTGCCCTGCATTTTGTATATACACTTCTCAAATTCGGGGAGGGGAAGGGAAAAACAAAATGCTTAAATAGGGATACAGGTTTACCCATTGTAACAATGAGATGTACAAGACACTATGTTGACAATGACTTTGGTGGGAGGGGTAGTTGTGGTGGTGGCAGGGAAAGGATGATAGGGGAAAAACAAAGGAGGAGGCAACAAAGCTTGATAGGAAATGTACTCATTACCTTGCTCATGTAACTGTAAGCCCTCTGTGCAGTATTTTTATAATAAAAAAGTACAAAAAAGAAATGCAAATCAAAACAACATTGAGATTCCACCTCACCCCAGTTAGAATGGCTATAATCAAGAAATCTAATAACAACAGATGCTGGAGGGAATGTGGACAGAAGGGAACCCTACTGCATTGTTGGTGGGAGTGTAAACTTGTTCAGCCACTTTGGAAAGCAGTATGGAGGTTCCTCAAAAGACTCCACATAGAGCTCCCCTATGACCCAGCAATCCCACTTTTGGGCATTTACTCAAATGATTACAAACAAGGCCATACTAAAGCTACCAGCACAGCTATGTTTATTGCAGCTTTATTCACCATAACTAAGATATGGAAGTAACCCAGATGCTCCTCAGTAGTTGAATGGATCAAGAAAATGTCACACACACACACAATGGAATTCTATGGTTCCATCAGAAAGAATGACACTGCCCCATTTGTTAAGTAGTGGAAAGAGTTGGAAAAAATTATATTAAGTGAAGTAAACCAGGCCCAAAGTATCATAGATCCCATGGTTTTCTTTATTTGCAATAACTAGTATAAGTCTAGAACAAATAGAAAAGATCAAAAGCTATGTACATATGACCATATAAGATGATTCCAAGTGAAATGGACCCCAAGATAGGGACACAAGTTGTTTTATTTTTGTTGTTGTTGTTTTTAATGTACTTATAATGTACTGCATGATTTTTTTGTTTGTTTTGTTTGTTCGTCCCCCATGGTTCAACCCCTGATTTCACTGTATTTGATTCTGGTGCCCTTCATATTGTATATTCATTTTTTTAATTTGGGGAAGAGAAGGGAAATAACAAAGTGCTGAAATAAGGATACAGGTTGACCCATTGCAACAATGAGATGTACAAGACACTATGTTGAAAATGAACTTTACAGATTCGGGGTGGGGGGCAAGAAGTTGGGGAGGTGGGGAGGGAAGGGATGGTAGGGAAAAACAACAAAGGAGGGGGTGACAATGCTCCGTAGGAAGCGTATTCATTATCTTACTCATGTAACTGTAACTTCTTTGTACAGTGTCTTTGCAAAAATATATATTAAAAATGGCATATACATGAAAAATTTCAGTTATTTATTTTGAGAGTACAAAAATTTATTTGGTGTTAATTTATGGGTTAGAGATATGTTATTCATTTGTTTGGTGATTGATTAGACAGAAGGAAATGAAAGCTCATCTAAACTATGACTTTTCTTTGGTGGGCCATTACAAATTTTGAGAATGAGGTATTTTTCAACATTCTCCATGTATTTTAAAGCAATCAATGAAATTCAAGGAAAAAAGTCTAGCAACTAAGAAATTCTTACACCAAAATATTTTTATTTATGTGAGCACAGACCTTGTTCTACTTTAGGATACAATTTGAATCAGTTTGAATATAATTCTTAGTTTCCTTTATGATCATACTTAGACTATACACAGCACCGCTAATTGCTTCTGAGCATTTTAATGTGGGAGGGGATTTCACTCCCCTGTTTCAAGGCAATTTGGTAATGTAAATAGCCAGTCAGTGTTCTTACCCATGCAAGCCGCAGAGTGGTTTGTAAATGTTATAGCCTTTATTTAAAGGTGAAATGATGAAAGCAAAGTGACCACGAAGGGTTTAATAATTCATAGGGATCCTATTTTCTCTTGCATTACCTATATTTTCTTAGGGAACCTTCAGTAATGTGTAATTTACAATGACAAATAAGAGAGGTCAACAAGGAACTGGAAGAAATCCTGCTATTTGATTTCTTCCATAGAAGACTCCACTACTCAGTTGTCTCTCTTCCTTCTGAGGCTACCCAGGTTTCATATAGCCTTTGGATAAGTAACAGGGGCTCAGGAAGTGTCCTGCATAGAAGTCTTACAATACAAACTCATGATGGTGACCTTTCAGTGAATGGTAGATGTACCTTCTCTTGCTTGGTGGTTCACCTGGAGAAGAAGTTGTCAGCAGAGCTGCTTGGTTATGGTAGGGAAGAGCAGCTAAATTTTCTTCGACTTTGAAGGAGAGTCTTTCTTGTTCTTTCTGAAGGAGGCCGTGGGTGCAATCTATTGAGCTTTCCTCACTGCTCTTCCTACCTGAGCTCCCCTACCTCCATGTGCAGATAGCTGTCCTAAAGGGAAGGGAGGATATTTAGAATTTCAGTTAGTCTAGAATAATAAGGTTATAATGGAAGATTGAAAGGGAGGTTATGCAGAAGCTCTGCAGTTGAATGCAATCCCATTTATCCAGGACATAGAAAGCCCATAGATTGGAGAAGACCTTTATTAGCTACACAACAAAGGTCTCATATCAAAAATATAGCTAGAGCTCAAAAAATTAACCCCCCAGGGCTGGGAAGGTGGCTCAGTGGTAGAGCGCTTGCCTTGCATGCCTGAGGCCCTGGGTTTGATTCCTCAACACCACATAAGCAAAAAGAAAAAAGCCGGCAGTAGCGCTGTGGCTCAAGTAGTAGAGCACTAGCCTTGAGCTGAAGAGCTGAGGGATAGTACCCAGGCCCAGAGTTCAGGCCCCACGACCAGATCCAAAAAAAAATAAATTAACCCCCCAATAATAAATTGCCAAAGAAACAGCCACCTCATTAATAACTGCACTAAAGAATGAAAGAGACTTCTCTGAAGAGGAAATAAGAATGGCCAATAGACACATGAAGAAATGCTCAACATTGCTGGTCAGAAAAGATGCAAATCAAAACCACATTGAGATTCCACTTCACCCTAGTTAGAATGGCCGTTATTAAGAAAACAAATAATAACATGGTGGCAGGGATGTGGCCAAAAGGGAACCCTACTGCACTGTTGGTGAGAATGTAAGCTGGTTCTGTCACTCTAGAAGGCAGTTATGGAGGTTCCTCAAAAGACTAAACATAGATTTCCCCTATGATCCAGCAATCCCATTCCTGGGCATTTATCCAAATGATCTCAAGCTAGGCCATCCTAAAGCCACCAGCACAACTATGTTCATTGCAGCAATGGTTCATTGAATCAACTCAGATGCCCCTCAATAGATGAATGGGTCAAGAAAATGTGGTACATATACACAATAGAATTTTATGCTTCTATCAGAAAGAATGACATCGCCCCTTTCTTAAGGAAATCAAAAGATTTGGAAAAAATCATATTAAGTGAAGTAAGCCAAAGAAACATAGACTCTATGGTTTCCCTCATTTGTAATAATCAGTATTTGCCTAGGATAGTCCTGGCAGAGAATCATAATAGCTCAGTAGCTATGTAAATATGAACATACAAAATGATGCTAATTGAAATGACCTCCAAGACATGGAAATTACAGGTCCTTTTTTCAGTTGTCAACCTTGAAGTCTCCAATGTACTGTATCTAGTTCTTTCTTCTTATTTTTTCCTTTGTTTATCCCTGGCAATCTCTGTTTTTTATTCTGGTACCCTCCATCATGTATATTTGTTTTATCTGATTTGGGGAAGAGAAGTGAAATAACAACATGATGAAAGAAGTACAAAGGATAACTCATTGCAGCAATGATACTCACAATATACTGTGTTAGAAATGAACTTTACAATTTTGGTCAGGGTGGGGGGTCGAGAGGAGTGTGGGGATGGAAGGGATTTGGGGAGAACAACAATGGAGTGGATAACAATGTTCAACAAGAAATGTGCCTTATTCATGTAACTATAACCCCTCTGTACAACATCATTACAATAAAAATATTTTTTTAAAAAGAAAGGGATGTCAGCAAGGGTTTTTTTATCCCCAGTTTCCCTTTTGGGTAAAAAAGTATTGGGAAAAGGACATGGGGAGGAACTATAAAGTTTTCAACTGGATCCCAAGTGTTTGCTCTGCTTGATTCTCTCATTAGTTACTCCATCATTTTCCACATCAACTTCTTCATCCTGTTCCTCAGTTCAAGTTCTGGCACTTCATGCATGTCTACTTGCTCATGTCCCAGCTTTTTCCTCTGGTGTTACTGGGTGAGCTGCTTGCTCTTGGCACCATAGGCACATTCAGAGCTAGTGATGCATGCAGAGATTTTGTTGACTCTGAAGCCTCTGGGGATGGGCACTACTGTGCCTCTTTGGGGCACTGAATGGTCTGTGTACATTATGCACAGATGTGCCTCATCTTCCTGAAAGCCAACCTAACACTTCCCAGAAATGATTGTCAAAGGCCCAGAGGGAGAATGAGTCTACGATATTGCCTGGAGGCTGTCTTAGCCTTTGGTCACTTTGACTTAAGTTACAGAAGTTTGCTTTCTGCAAATATGATCTCTTTCTGCTTTCTCTAGCCTGTCCCTGTCCCTTCTGCTGGCAAGGGTTCAGGGCTGGGTTCACACCATTTATATCATCAGAAGAGAAGCTGAAGTTTGGCATGTGCAGAAATTCTACTCCCAGCTTCCAGTCTCTGATTTCTAGTTCCAATGAATTCACTATCTGTCTTTTAGAAAAGCCCCAAAGACTAGATAGTAGTCAGCATGTATATTTAAGGAATTATTTTTCTCTTGCTATCACTGTCTTTCTCCTCCTTTCCTTCATTTATATCACCAATAACCTCATCATAGTTTTCTAGAATTCTGCTTAGGTTATTGTACTAGGCCTCTAACTCATCTCCCTGCCTTGGGGTTCACTTCCTTGAGTTCATCTCTTTAGCACATTTCTTGCACTCTGACTTTAAATAAGATGAAGATAATGCAAACCTGTTACCTTGAGTAAAACTCCCTATAACCTGGAGGATAAAAATTAATACTTTCTATTGTGGTACTTTATTCATTTTGGAGCTTTCCCTTCCTTCCAATCTGCTTTCTAGCCTTAACTCCTGGCAGTCTTCTGCCTGTAAAACATATAAGTCATTCCATGATGGTTTCTGGGTATCACTATATGTTTCATATGGTGAAGATTGGATGCGATCCCTTTGCTCTGGAATGCTTTTTCCTCTGCTTTTCTTTGTGGACAATTTTTTTTTCTAATTCTTCTCTAGTCTTCTTAAATCTGACCTCCAAAAGAAGAATCCCATTAAGGAATGAATTGGTTCTCTCTCTCTCTCTCATATATATATATATATATATTATATATATATATATATTATATATATATATCCTGGCATTCTAATATCATGACTGGCTCCACCCTGACTGGGCATGCAGTGAGTTCCTAAGCAATAGAAATGATCTCATGTTCATCCTTGCCTCCCCAAACTGTTCACCAGACTTGAAATTAAGGGTGAACAGCAAATAGTGGGCATCTAGTAAATGCTCATTAAAGGTCTGACTAAAGAGCACAGAAAGAATTTGCTCCAACTGTTTCTTCATGGGGGAAAAAAACTTGTTCCTTGGCAAATTGATGAGCAGGGAGTCTTCCTGACTCAAGCACCCATCACTAGAGAAAAGGCCTCTTTCTGCATAGCACATAATGTCTGTCTTGGCCTGGCCATCCATCAATCTTATGCATTTTCTCCCTAGAGGTATGGCAGTCTAGTCAACTGAGAAATGGATTGGAAAAGCCTAGATAGTGAAGGAAAATGATGCTGTCCATATACTGCCTGCTGTCTGCCATCTGCCATTCCCTGACTCATTCATACTCCCAGGTTCGACTTCCCCATATAAAATGTGGAGATTGTTACCCCTTGCTTAGCCTTGTCATTTTAAAATTACCTTTTATATTATGTGATAATAAAGCTGGTTAACAGGAACAACAGATCTGATCACTCATCTCCTTTGAAATAAAAACTTCAACAAATGTAGCTGGAAAAGTCAGAAAGGAAGAAATAAGGTACAAAGTAGAAGTCCCTTAACTAAAAACTGAAAGAGACAATATATATAGACTAGCAAAAGAGGAATTTAAAAAGTTGAAGATTACTGGATTATAGTCATAAACCCCAAGGGAAGTGTGTTCTCCAACTACATGGTTGAGCAATTGGAGCTCTCTATTGATTTTATTTGCGCTGTAAACTTGAGGGGCCTACCCTTGCCTTTCCTTTGTAAGCTTAATATTATGTAGGGGCTAATAAGATGAAACTGCACTGATTTTAGAGGACTGTAAAGAACAAATTTCTTCAAAATATGTTTCTTCATTTTATAATACCTATAAATCTTTTGCCTTAATACAAGGTAACTCATCGTCATAGTCATATGGAAAATTGCTCATACCAGGTCTATGCCCGGAAGGAGGGAGGCAGAGTAGAGAAGACACCAAACTAAACAAAAAACATTCTACAGGGAACAGATTGGGTCTAATGTAGTGCTGTCCAGAAAGCGTCATGGTGTGACTTGTATGTTGTACAGGAGGGGAGAGAGCCAGGAGTTAATGTTGGAAAGAGGAAAAAAAAAACCTAGCAGGGTCTAGTGTCACTTTTATATCTATTGGGGGAAAAGTTTCTAAATTTATTGAAGTTACTGAAATATATGAGATTAATAAAAGAGACATATCAACCCTGAGTAGCTTCCAAAACATGCGCAGATTGTTGGCAGCTTTTTAAGAAGTACAGAATTATTTTTCCATTTAAAGAAAAACTTTAGTGTAACTAATACCTGATGCTCATAGCAATTTCAACTTTCTCCCATAATAGGTCTAAAGAATACCTATATTTTCATTACTGAAAATGCTTTCAAACATGCCAGACATAGTAAAGACTGAAAATAAGATTATACAATATTAAAGTTATTAACACAAGCTTTTAAAGGCATTGGTTTCTTTCTTTCTGTTTTCTTTTTGCTAAGTCGAGAAGTTCTGAGAGCCATATTTTTTAGTTGCTAAGTAGAACAAGAAATTTCCTTTGTGTAAAATATCCTCATTTAAAAAATCATTAGTTTTATGTGGGTTGTTAGCTTTTAGATGTAACAATGATTCCATTAGCAATGAGAAAGATACCTTTCAACCAGCTTTGTTGATAAATGGTTTGTTTGTATTGGGGTGGTTCAGAAGGGAATCATTAAAAGCATTACTAATAGGAAGGAGATTTCACTTGTTCAGGCTATACCTCTCTGCTCTCAAAATGATTGGACTAGACAGCATCTTAAAGCAACCAGCAAAGATTGTTTCCAACATATTTATAAGATGATTTCTTTGTTGCTTTGTATGTCCCTCCCCCAGGGTATAAGCCCTGCTTTCACTGTATTTGATGCTGATATGATTTGAGGAAGGGAAAGGAAAAAACAAGCTGTTTAAATAGGGATACAGGTGGACCCATTACAACAATGAGATGTACAAGACCGTTATGTGGAAAAAATGAACTTTACAACTTTGGTGGGGTGGGAGTGGGGGTGGGGGTTGGTGGTGATGGGGGGGTGGGGGTGGGGGGTGGAGAGGGGAAGGGATGGGAAGGGGAAACAAAGTAGGAGGCTACAATGCTTGATAAGAAATGTACTCACTATCTTGCCCATGTAATTGTAACCCCTGTGCATGGTATTTTCACAATAATAAAAAGAAGACTGGGCCCCCAAAAAAGTAACCAGCAAAAAGCAGGGCTGAAGATAAGGCTCAAGTGGTAGAATGCTAGCCAAATAAGCATGCCCAGCAAGCAGGAGGCCCTGAGTTCAAACCATAGCACTACTAAAAAAAAAATAAGAAAATTAATAAAAGAAAGATAAAGTAAAAGAATGAAGCATGACTAAGGATTTCCCAGTTATGTGTGATTCCTAACCTGGTTCTTTTGAATATGTAATGTGAGAAACTTGATGTACACGATAATAATAAGTCAACCACATTTTATTTATCAGCAAAACCTTCTATCTACCAGCAAACACCTCAAGAGATATTCCCAGTAATGAATTTTACTTCTCGAAACCATTTCTGGGCAAAGAAACTCCATGGAAACATTGCTCCTCAGTGCTTATGGCACTCAGAGAAAAATAAATGCACTGCCACTATATCTTCATTCCCCATTAAGCCATATGACTGTGTATTAAGCTAATGGGCCTAATAAAGACTAATGATGTATCCAGAGGAACTGTCTGGAAGATGTTGAAATAAATAATTTTAGTAATTCCAAAGACTTTCCATAAATGTGCTCTGGATTTCTTTTTTTAATTATTCGACATCTGTTTGGAGATATGCAATTTCCTACCATGTAATTGGACTTTAAATATTTTTTCATGACTATAAATAAAGTATAACAGACAATTACAATGAGAAGTCTACAGTGCACGAGCTAGCTGTAGCCCACCAATTACACTTTAGCATAGGAAGGGTGCTCTTCTTATGGGGTGATGATAATGAAAAGAATGCTTCACGCTGGGTGCTAGTGACTCCTGCATATAACCCTAGCTACTTAGCAGGCTGGAGTTTGAGTATTGCCATTTGAAGCCACCCCAGGCTGGAAAGTCCTTGAAACTCTTATCTCCTATTAAAAAGCTGGAAATGGAGGTATATGTTCAAGTGGTAGGATGCTAACTTTGAGGAAACCAAACTAACCACCACAACAAAAACCAGCTCAGGAACAGCAGGTAGGCCTTAAGTTCAAGCCCCAGGACCAACACAGAAAAAAAAAGAATGTTTTACCCCAGTACAAGAAATCTTGCGCTGAGCATGCTGCAGCTCATCAGCTATAGCACTTCAAGATAGAGAAGGTACTCTTCATATATATAGTTATTGTATGGGTGCTGTATAGAAGGGTTACAATTAATATGTCAAGTAATGAGTAGATTTCTTTCTGAACAGTGTCACCCCATCCCTTGATCTCTCCCAATTTTTTCTTCCCATCCCTCTACCAAGTTCTATAGTTCATACATAGTGTCTAATGAATATCACTGCTGCATTTGTTCACCCTTTGTCTCACCCTTTCTGTTACCCTCCTCTTACCCACCCAAAAGCAGATAAACTTACAAAAGTTATAGAAAACAAAAACAACAATGAAGAAAAAAACTTCTTGTTTTCATTTCTTGGAGTTCATATTGACTATTACTTTATATTATCATATGCACATAGTTATTGAGCCTTTGGTCTCACTGTGTAAATGCCAAGAGATATTCACTGTGTGAATGCCTGGTGATTAATTGTACAGGGTGCTCTTCTTAAAAAGAATGTTTTACCCCTAAGTTGGGGAATAGAGTGATTGTATTTAGGGGACATTCACTTCCCACGGTCATCCAGGAGGAATGGTGACACTCTTCAAACTTCACTGGACAATACTATGACTGGGAGGAGTTATTAGCTGATGAAAAGAATAAATCTGTTCAGGATATAGACTCAGAATATTAATGAGAGTTTTTGAAGAGACAAACCTATTTCTCTTCTGTTTTCAGGCTGGAGAATTTCCCACTCCACGATGAAAGCTAGGACTTCCAGTTTGTTGGATTGATATTCACTCAATGATTTAGCATAAAGCTTATCTCTTTTTCATATGAATCCATACCATAGGAACTGATGTTCAACCCCAGCTTGCCTGTGGGAGCTAAAGACAAGTTCAGTTTCTTCTTAGGGATGCCAAACAAAGGGAGGTAGGTATAGTAATCCTAAAGTCTTCTGTTAGGAAAGGGCCTGGAGTTAACAAATACTAAGGCAGAGTAGCGTTTTTGAGATCACTTATGCCTAATGGAATTGGAAATGAGGAAACCAGAAATAAGTTGAGACAGAACTCACAGTGCTCAAACTCACCAGTGACATCTTTAACTTTAATTCCTCATTCCTTTTGTTGTTTTGTTGTTGTTGTTCGTTTTTTTATCTCTGGGTTTTTTTTTCTTTGATCTAGCCAGGACATTTTGATGAGTCATACCTGGTAGCCTCTTGTCACTAACTCTCTTCCAGAACATATCTCCTCTCCCCTCTCCTTCTCTCCCTACTTCCCCACTTTCCCTCCCCTGAGGAGAGAGAGGAGAGGACAGGAGAGGAGGGTAAAAGGAAAAAAAGTTATAATATATACTGAGCATGTGTTAGACACTAAGAATTTGTCTAAAGTCTTTCAGTTTTTAATATCATTATTTCTAGAAGCAGACATTTTGTGTCATGCCTAAATGAAATAACACACTGCATATAGAGCTTTGGTCAAACACAGGCCAGTGGCTACCATGTGTCTGCTTGTATGTAAACCATCTTTAGGTCTAACTGCCTTCTGGAATTTTCCCCTGAATGGTTTGACAAAGTATGAGACAAAGTCCTTCCAGTCACTGGTATTTGTGTTTCACCAGGGCTGAGAAAGTGTAGACATATTAAATAGTGAAGGTCCAGTCTGCCTGGCACCTAATTTAAATGAACAGTGCCCAGAGAAGAAATGGCTCAGAGTGGATTGGACCCCTTCATAGAAACCAATTAGCCTGGCTTGATAGGAGTCAACAAATCTGACCATTTGGAACCATCTTACAATGACATAAAGATACTACTTTGGGGCTAAAGCATGATATAAACACATTAAGAAGACAATTTACATCATTTAAAGATTGTTTGAATCCTTTTTGGTTTTGCTTATAAAAATACTGATCAGCTATTGAATAATTGTATTAGTTGATTTTTTTTTTTACCTTTCATTCAATTTCTCCAAAGATGTTTTCTGGATGAAAAACTGTAGAACAATTTGCTATATGTAACACTGATTTTGTCTATAGTCTCACACATCCTTTTCATAAGCATTATAGTTGTGCTTCCTGTTTTTCCCAGAAAGCATGAATCATTATAAATTTAGTCTCTTTACAGCAGATAAAGAGTCAGACATGTTGTAAGTTGGGAATTCTTTTGGACTGATCTTTTTCGGAGAAACTGGATGAGTGGGACAATAAGAAAATATCTGTTAACATAGTCATCACAGCTGGTGTATAAGGCACTGGGAAAATCAAGTATCTATCTGTAGGTATTACATGCTGGTGTGTACCTACAGATTAAGAAAACATTATTGAATTCAATTTAATTAGTGTCTAATTTAGTATTGTATCAAATATGTTTTGCCAGTATTTTCTATTACTTTTGCTATTTTCTTTGTCTTATTTTTTTGGTATATTCAAGTTTGAACAAAGGGCCTCCTGTTTGAGCCATTATAGCATCCCCTTTGTGAATTGGTATTCTTTTGGTTTTAGGGTTTTATTTCCTTTCATTATTTAAATAGTTGTACAAAGGAATTTTCCATATAACAAAGTGGCTTATGAATATAATATATCTTGACATAGGGTCTTGTTTATGCCTGGGGTGGCATGGAGTATGACACTCCCTTACTTCTGCTTCTGCTGAGATATCAGTCATAGCTTCTGTGCCCCAGCCTTGGTTGAGGTAGAATCTTTAAGAACATATATATACGTGTGTATATATATATATATATATATATATATATATATATATTCAATTATCTTTAAGAAGTTGCATGAAGGTGCTGCCATTCAACAAAGCAATTTATGAACACAATTCATCTTGATCAATGTCACTCTTTCATCATTCTCCTACATCCTCCTAACCCCACTCCTTTCCTCAATTTTCTTTTCTCTTTCTCCTTTTTTTTTTCCCTCCCAGTCCTGAGGCTTGAACTCTGGGCCTGGGTGGCTATCCCTGAGTTCCTTTGGCTCAAAGCTAGCACTCTACCACTTGATCTACAATGCCACTTCAGCTTTGGGGGGGATTTAATTGGAGATAAGAGTCTCATATAAACTTTCCTTCCCAGGCTGGCTTTGAACTATGATTCTCAAATCTCAGCCTCTTGAGTAGCTAGGATTACAGGGATGAGCCACCAGTGCCCAGCTATCAATTTTCTTCGTTTTGTAAGATATACATTGAATTTTATGGCTTCATCCTCTCCCCATTCCTCTCTTAATTTGTCTACTTCCTACCCCTTAGCCCTATCCCCTTTTTATTTTTATTTTTTATTTTTTGCGTCTGGTTGTGGGGCCTGAACTCTGGTCCTGGGCGCTGTCCCTCAGCTCTTCAGCTCAAGGCTAGCGCTCTACCACTTGAGCCACAGTGCCACTTCCGGCTTTTTTCTTTTTTTTGCTTATGTGGTGCTGAGGAATTGAACCCAGGGCCTCATGCATGCAAGGCAAGCGCTCTACCACTGAGCCACCTTCCCAGCCCAGCCCTATCCCCTTTTTAAGTACTGGTTTCCTAATGTTTAGTTGTTAGTCTGTCTAAGGAATTATATCAGTTGAGTTTGAGTTCTTCCCTTAATCTATCATATTTTGCTTAATACTTTTTTTTACTGGTCCTAGGGCTTGAACTCAGGGCCTGCCTGGACAGCCCAGCTTCTTTCTCAAGGCTATTATTCTACCACTTGAGCCACAGCACCACTTCTGGCTTTTTCTGAGTCATTTGTTGGAGATAAGAGACTCATAGACTTTCCTGCCTGGAAACTTTCCTGCTTCAAACAGTGATCCTCAGATCTCAGTCTCTTGAATAGCTAGGATTATAGGCATGAGACACTGGCATCCCACTGTATAATACCTTTGTGTACACTTGCATACTAGCTTCCATATTTGAGACAAAACATGTATCCTTTGTCTCTCTAGGCTGAACTTACTTCACTTAACATGATTTTTTTTGAAAGATTTTTCAGAAAGAATGACATTGCCCCATTTGTTAGGAAATGAAAAGACTTGGAAAAAATTATATTAAGTGATGTAAGCCAGGCCCAAAGAAACATAGGTCCCATGGTTTCCCTTATTTGCAATAACTAGTATATGTCTGAGACAAACAGAAACAGTCAGATAAGTTGATGTTAGGCAACATGAACCCCAAGATACGGACTCAAATGGTTTTTCTTTCTTGCTTTTGTTTCTAACATATTTATAAGATGATTTCTTTGTTGCTTTGTATGTCCCTCCCCCACAGTATAACCCCTGTTTTTACTGTATTTGATATTGGTATAATTTGTGGAGGGGAAGGAAAAAAAACATCGTTTAAATATGGATACAGGTGGACCCATTGCAACAATGAGATGTACAAGATGTTATGTTGAAAAATGAACTGTACAAAAACCTTAAAAGATTTTTTTCTAATGGACAAGCAAGTTTCATTATGTATTTATGAGGTAGTCTTTTGAAGATGCCCCTATAATTGGGTTGGCTTCAAACCACAATCCCTAAATCTCCATCTACCAAATAGCTAGGACAGATTTAAGCATCCAGCTCTCTTGCTAAATTTTTTTTTTACAGAGCAGAATCTTAATTTTAGTAAAGTCATATTTAATTCTTTTTAATTTCTTTAGGATTTTGGTGTCATATGTAAGAATTCATTAGATGACCTAAATTTTCTTTGGATTTTTTTCTAGAAGTTTTATAGTTTTGCATTATATATATATATATATATATATATATGTATTCCATTTCATTAACTTTTGTGTATACTGTGCAGCCTGTGTTGAACTTTACTTTTCTGTATGTGAATGCTTGATTGTTCATTATCATATGTTGAAAAGACACAGGCTTCCCTTTCTCTATTGAATTGACTTTGCTTCTTTGTCAAAGATCCATTCTCTATTTTTCTGTAGTTGTGTGGGTCTGTTTCTGCCTCTCTATTCTGATCTATTGATTAGGTATCTATATTTTTGCCATTATACCAAATTTTGGTAGATGAAGACAAACTAAGGGAGGTTAAGTCATATATGCACTAAGTTGCACACTAGGAATTTGAACTCAGGTCCTTTTAATTATTTTTCCATTTTTAAATTACCTCCAGTTGTACAAAGGAGTTACCATTTAACAAAGCAATTTATAAATACAATATGTCTTGATCAGTGTCACCCTTTCAACCTCCCTTTGTTATATGTAACAACAGTCCACAAATGAGCTATGTCTTTTCAGTGTAGAACCAAAATATATGTGTGATTGTTAACACAACCCGTTAACCATTCTATTTCCCTTGCATTCTCCTCTTTACTTGTATGACCTATGGTACATAGCTCACCTAGGAACAAGGCTGTCAGAGAAAGTAGATACTGAGGAGACGCTACTTTGCACAGAGTAAGTGCCATCTACCTGTGCTAACAGAAGCTCAGAATTGTCTAATTTGAGGCTGATTGCCTTATTGAAATATACACAGGTGCAAATTAAATCACAAATCTCCTTACAATTGGATGGAAGGTTTCCGGTAACACTGAACTTGTTGGATAATGTCATGAGCTGCTAATGACGCAGGTGCAAAGGGCCTGGTTGCTGCCCTTCCTTGGCTCTCAAAGGAAGTTGCAAGGCCCTGTTACTATAGCCAGTTAGAGAGAAGGAATAATTTAGTTTTCAGGGATTTTTTATTTCTTTCCCCAAAGAAAGTACAACAGTAATTTTGATGTCCATAGAACTGGCATTCTGCAGGATTTGCAATATTTGCATCTAGAGTCATTTTGTTTTTAAACTTAAGTGTTGTTCAAACCTATGTTTTGTTTTCAAACATTAGAGGACAATGCTTTCCTTGCTTTCAGATGTAAGATCTTGTGCTCCCTGGTCTTTGTCCTTTTTAATGAAAATGGTTATAATAAATAATGAAAGGAAGGCTGGGAAGGTAGCTTAGTGGTAGAGTGCTTGCCTTGCATGCCTGAGGCCCTCAGTACCACATAAGCAAAAAGAAAAAAAGTGGCACTGTGGCTCAAGTGGTAGAGCGCTAGCCTTGAGCTGAAGAGCTGAGGGACAGCGCCCAGGCCCAGAGTTCAGGCCCCATGACCAGATCCAAAATAAATAAATAAATAAACAAATAAATAAAGGAATTCAAGACTTGAGTCATATTCTGTGAAACTCATGGACCCAAAATAAATAAATAAAGGAATTCAAGACTTGAGTCATATTCTGTGAAACTCAGTATAGATAGAACTCTGGCTGATGAATGAACTTTGACACCTTAACAATATAATTATGAGTCTTCCCTCTAAGCATGTGTTGTGGCTCCTGGGGGTTATATCAGCAGCATGAATGGTAATCTGATTTGTATCATTTAACCTCAGATCCTACTGTACAGTTGTACCCAGTAGTGTGGTCCCCATAATCTGATATTTGTGACATAAGTTCTGTTCATGCACTACCTTGTCCTCTTAAAACTTAAGGTTTAAAGATAATTAAGAAGAGATATGGATCTAAGAACAGAGAGGAGGAGAAGAGGAAGAGAATGCAGTCAAGAATTCAATGTATAGCCTACAAATTTAAGAAGAGTAAAGGAAGAAGTAGGTAGGGGAGGAATGGATGAGAATGTTGAAAGGGTTGACAATGCTGGATAGGAAATGTACTCATTACCTTGCTCACATAACTGTAACCCCTCTGTACAGTATTTTTACAATAAAATGTAAAAAGAAGATGCATTGTCTTCATAAACTGCTTTATTAAGTACAACTACTTGAAGAAAATAAAAAAATAGAAAAAAGAATATTGCTGAGTTCCTAAAATGCCATTTCAGAAGAAATCATTGGATGTCTGGAATATAAGACATATGATCATTGTGGCTTTAGAATTTAATATTATGTAGTTTAGAAACTGAGAGAGCAAGATGTTAATAATTGTATGGATAGTAATCCTACAATGCACATTCTTTATGATGTCTTACAAATTTAGATGAAGACCCTTTTCCCAAGATGAAATTACTCTTCAAATATGTTTTAATGATTCAGTGTGTGTGTGTGTGTGTGTGTGTGTGTGTGTGTGTGTGTGTGTGTCTGTCTGTCTGTCTGTCTGTCTGTCTGTCTGTCTGTCTATCTCCTGGATCTTGAACTCAGGTCCTGGGTGCTGTCCCTCAGATTTTATTGCTCATGGCCAGTGCTCTACCACTTGAGTTGCAACTCTACTTCCAGGTTTTTAACAGTTAATTGGAGATGAGAGTATCAAGGACTATTCTGCATAGGCTGGCTTTGAACTGTGGCCTCAGATTCAGTATATATTACAGCCATGAGCCACTGGCAGTAGGCCCTGATTCACAGGCCACTGTGTAATCCTAACAATTCCTCAGGTTTCTCAAAAGGCATGGATCTACATTTAGACCCTCAGAATGTTTAGAACTCGAAACAGGATCCTCTAAGGCATCGTCTTGGACCTTGAAACACAGGAATCCTTTCAGTTATAACTACAGTCATAGCTGCAAATTAACTCAAATTTAAACTTCACAGAAAAAAACACTTTGGGTTTTTTTTTAATATTTCAAAGGAACTTCAAAGTTCTTAAGTACAACCTGTTAACCTTTATGAGTTAATAAAGAATGCTCAGCAATAACAACACCCATATAAGTTCTAGAACACCTGGAAATAGGATCAAATCTTCTGAATATTTAGTTCTCTTTGTACAAATAAGTGTTTGACCTTGAAAATGATTCTTCTATGACACTTATTATTAAAAGAATTAGGAATCATATGTGCTAATGAAAACAAACTTCAGTGTTTCATAGTGAACTTGTCTTGGACTTGTTCAGAAGCTAATAATAAAAGCTGGGCAAGTGTGAGGCTGATTGGTCTTACAGAGATAGTTTCAATTCATTACAACCATGGATAGGTTTGACAAGAAAGGGCAGTTCAACTTGCTCCTTCTTTTCTGGCAATGAACACACTGCTTCAAATGTTGACTAGAAAGGCGTCCCAGATTTATTATGCAGCCACATTTAGCTTTTAAATTTCCAGTTAATTGAAGATGGACTTCTAGGTCCAAAATAGTGGTACACAAGAATGAAGAAACCGGATTCCACTACTGTAATTAAGAGTGCATCAGCATCGTGAGGTCTCACAATTTAGAGAGTTTAAATACCACCTAAGGTTGTTTGGATTGTGATGGTTACCATCACCCAGATATTCTAATTCAATAGTTTTAGGATGACGTTAGATCTTTATGAAAGGCAAGTGTTTCTAAAGCACCTGACTGAAGAAGAGATGAGCAGTGAGAAGTTTATTTAGATCAAATGAGAAATTTGAAAGTATTTTACATTTGTTAATTTTTACCTTTCCTCCTATCTCTCTCATCATAGATCCTATAATTCTTTATTTTTAACTCGAATCCTATTTATACCTCTTTCTTCTCTCCCTTTTTGCACATATTTAATGTTCCTGTAAGACTAGAACAAACTTCAGGAACTCTTCTATTTTGTGGTATTTCCACTTTTCAATTAAATTTCTGTTGGGTAGGGACATACTTTCCATATGGGCTCTGTTTTAGTGCTCTGGTTCACCCCTATATCACAGCTACAATTTCATAATCCATGTGGAATTTTAATTCTTATTCTTTAATATATGCTATTTATTTATTTTCCTTCCCTCCCTCTTTCCTTTCCTCCCTCCCTCCTTGCTTCCCTCCCTTCTTTCCCTCCTTCCTTCCCTCTCTTTATATATCTATATGTCTATAACTATATCTATAGAATAAATGCTACATTAAATATTAATATATTAAATATATTTATATAACTAATATATCAATTATATATTAATTGAATATATAGATACTAATATAATAAAATTAATGCTTATTATATTCATGTTAAGGTTAATATATTAATATATGAAATATATAATATACAAGTATATCTGTAGATATATAGATATACAGATAGTATCAGTAACAGTCTGAAGTGTGGCTGATAGCATTTTTTTATTCATTGGACATCTTAGTGCCAAATAAGTAGAGGTATCAGAGAGAGTGTGCAGAAGTCAGACATGATTTCTGTCCTTAAACAACAGAAAAACAGATTTTGAGTTTGTTATAAAAAGTGTTTGCCTGTTTCTGGTGCCTGAGAGTCTGTATGTGTTATTTTATTAAAAAGTAGAACTGAGATGTCATTCTATTTGAGCAACTTTATTTTACTTGTCCAATTTCCAGGAACATAGAATAAGATTACCAAAATAAGTTTAAGAAAACAAATTGCTGAATGGGAGAGGAAAAACTCTCTTGCTCGGGATGAGTGAGTTTAAAGGGCTAGAATAAAGTGATATGAGAGCAAGAGCGATATTCCATAGTACTTTTAAACAGTTCTCCAAGCCCTGCTATCAATGGTAAGAAAACCCTAAGGAATGCCAACAACATATCTTGACAGTTTTGAGTGGTAACACCCAAAAAACAATAACAACATACTCTACAACATATAATAATATCTATCTACCAGACTACAAGGTCCTAGCCAGTTGGAGAGATTAGGTGCAGAAATATTAGACATGGTGATTAGTATATTAGTTTTATTACAAGAAAAGCTACATTAGAGAATGTTCTCAATACAAATGACTAGGATAAAACTTCCTAATATTTTACTGTACCCTCAGGCTCAGACAGTTATAGAAGCACAGTTCTTTCTTACAAGGGTGGGCTGCTTGGCTTAGAAGTTCCTACATAACACTTTTGATGAACCATTGTGAGGAGAGGAGGGTCTTCCTCTTTATTATCTGCCATTTCACAATTAGTGGATGTAGGCTTGCAGCTTGCAGTTCTGAAGGATTCATTGGTGAACCTCCCAGGTTTCAACAAGCCCATGCATTCCAAGTGATAAAGCTCAAGTTATATAACAGGAGAATCGTAATTATTTCCTTATTTTACAAAATATATTTCCTTGGAATGAGTTCAGGGACATTTTCAGCTTCAGATCTAGCAACCCCTCATTCAGAAAGCCAAGGTTCCCTGTGACTCAGGACATTTCTTGCAAGCACCTGCTGTGTGGAGAAACACAAATGCTTTGTTGCTGGGCTCTGCTTACTTCTGGGCGATAAAACAGAGGATCCCAGCATGAGTTAGCGTTGTGTCTTATGCAGTAGTAATACTGTATCTAGTTGAAGAGCTCATTCTCCCAGAAGGCTCTAAAGCAATACTGCTCAATGTAGAATTCTATTTACCTGGGTGTTAATCCACACTCTGTAGTGAGGGGAAAGCAAAGGACTTTTGGTGATACAGAAAACAGATTTTCTTGGTTTAAGTCTTCTCAGGGTCCTTATTTTAATCCAGTCCCGTCCAGCCCTCTCTGTAGAGGATACAATAAGTGCTTTTTTTTAATTTGTGCATTCCACAGGACCACTTTTCTAACACAATTTGAAACATTGCTTTAAACTTAAAATAAACAGTGGTGATTAGAGTAATGACAAATGATCAAGTCCGTAGATCCCACATAGAAACTAGCTTCCCTTTATTTAGTAATGGTTAACTAAGAGATCCAAGGGAAAAATCCACTGTGTTTAGAGAAAGGCAGTAGAACAAGGAACTCACTTTTGAAGAGAATAAAATCTGGATTTGAAGCACACGTGAGTTGAATAAGATTAGCATTCATCAACTCTCTGAGCATTCGTTTCTTTGTAAAAGTGATGGTAATAATTCTTAATTGGTAGAGATGTTCACATGGTTAAGACAATTCTGCAAACACCCAGTGAAGTGAATGCGGCATATTGTTTTAAAATAAATTTTAGCTACTGTTCCTCTCCACAGCTATTTCTCCATATCTCAGGGGTTAAATTTGAAATACCAGGAAACTTTACTTCCTTATATGTTTAGATAGCTTCTTGTGCTTTTATTTTAAATAATCTACTATATAATGTGTTCATACCAGTTTCTATGATTCATTTAAAGATATGAATCTATCTCATGTCATATTTAGACAGATACACAAATACAATTATTATAAATAGTGATTTATATTTTCGCAGTACATTTAACATCTTATTTAATCTTTATAAAAACCTTTTGAAATAGAGATTACTATTTCTACTCTTGAAAGGGTTGGCTAGAGAACTTGACCTTGAACAATGTCCAGGGTCATCCAGCAGATCTCTCCAAAAGCATAGACTTGCATCCAATTCCTTCAGCTCAGATCCCTTGCCTTTTTTACTCGATATCATACAGTGAAAGTACTTATACTTTTCAAGTGAAAACTTCCTAGGGAATTCTTCTCAAATGAAGACCATAGGATTAGCAATCAAAGCAATGACTTACTGTCAAGTATCATAGAATACTTGCTTGCTTAATAAAGCTAATAATTTCAACTGTAGCATGTCTTTTTAAATGTCCTTGAAAGGTACATTTTAGTAAGTTTGGGGACCTTCTAGCCCATACTATGAGCTATACGTGTGGCCCTAAAATGTAATCTCAAAACAGAAGCCTACAGGTATTTTAGAGGATATGAAATTATATATATATATATATATATATATTCTAATTTTTAAGTATTATCATGAATGTGGAAAGCAGTGATAATATGAAAGCAATGAACAGCGTTGTGTTGTAATACATTTTTGCTGGCAGGAATAGTATCTATCATTAACAATCTGCTTATCCTGGATGTTTACTAGTGTCTGGAAACTAGAGTCAGATTTTGGACTTGAGGGTTTTAAAGGCAGCATATTACTTTAATTGACTCCAGTTCCAACCCTTCTGAGGGTTTATTGAGTCAGCACTGTTTCTAAAATAGGAAGCCCCCATTAACAATAAAGTTTTATAGTCATTTAAAGCCCTGTGGGATAATTTCTTAATTTGCTGAAATACCTGGAAGATCAACTATCTTTGTGCTGAATTGTTTGTTTATTCCATATAAAGCATCAAAAATTTCATGTTTAAAGATTGATTCTTTCTCTTTCCCTCCTTTATTGTTATCTTTTAAGTAGTTGTGTAAGGAGTTGCCATTTAACAAAGTAATGTATGAATACAATATATCTTGATCAATGAACTCTGTGACTTAGGGTAAGAGCAGCAAGATTTTTCTAAGAATCCTTATTTTTGCTCCCACCTAGTTCTCTTGTAGTGGGTTTATCTAAATTTTCTTTTTAGTTGTATATTTTTAAAACTAGTACCCACTTGATAAAAATGATAAAACTTACTGCTTCCATAGCTCTAGGTAATCAGAGGGCAGCCTTCGATGATGTAACTGACAATATTTCTTCAATAAACATTAAGCACTAACTCTGGACTTTTCCTTAGATGGTGACAAATTAATGATACGGGTTTTGCTTTTAAGGAAAAGAATGCATAGAAAAATTAGTAGAAAGTTACCACTCTGTACAATGAGTAGAAATTAAAAACTAGACAGTTCCTCTAAAGAGGCAGTCAAATAATTCAGCTTCCCACCCTGTGGTAATAAATCCAATCTAGCTTCCATGAACATCCAGGTGGTAATGTAGGTCTAAGGGAAGGACTACCCACTTACTTTGGTGACATTTCTTTTTTACTTTTCTTTTATGGACTGGTTCTGGGTCTTAAGCTCAGAGCCTGGCACTGTCTCTGAACTTCTTTTGCTCATAACTAGTACTCTACCACTTGAGCTCCACTTCTGGCTTTTCATTGATTAATTGGAGATGAGAGTTTCACAGACTCTTCTACCCAGGCTGCCTTTGAAACATGATCCTCAAATGTCAACTTTCTGAGTAGTTAGGATTACAGGCATGAGGTATAGGCCCCTGCTGGGCCAGTGAGTCAGTTAGACAAGCTTCTTTCAGGAATAGAGAGACTGTAAATCCAGGGCTAAGTATAGATGTATTTCTGGCTACCTGAAATAAAGAATAAAGTTGGTTGAGATCTTAATGTACAGATGAGAAATAGAGAAAAAGGTCCTTGGTTCCTGGATCTCAATATGTTGCCCCTTCCATGATTTGGTTACTAGAGACAACTAATATTTTGTGTGCTTTGCCAAAGTTTGCTTCTTGTTACAAGGTGAGCAATATAGACTTTAGGAGTTCTGATGGCTGTATGAACTACAAAATTACCCAGAGCTGAAGAAAGAGTAATTTCACTCTTGGATACATAGTTGATTTTTATTATTTGCAGGTTTTGTACTTGTGGATTTTCCTCCCCAAAATGCATTTATCACTCAGTCAATACTCAACTATGTAATCCTAGTCACTCATAGAACAAGGTGACATGCTGACTTCTTATTTTAGTGTTCACATCATAAACAAGTGCCTCTTCCATGGCCTATTAAGTAGTATGCTTTGTTGTTGTGGATAGTGATGATTTTGCAGGGTAAGTGGTCCCCAAGCATGGTATGAGAGTACAATTGTCCCTAAGTGCAAAGAGGCTGGTTTCTATCTCCCTGAGAAAATCTGTGAACTAGAAAAGCTTCATCTGGACATGAATTACTGCTGTTGGCATGAGTCCAACGTTAACAAATCACCTATATATGTTAAGCATGTATCTGCTAATTTGGTATTAATGATGACTTTGTAGACTGTAACTTCTCAAATAACAAATACTCTATACTTGTTATATAAAGTTACCTTTATTTGAAACAATATAGTTTCTAGAAGCACTATTTACATTAGTTAGTAGCTAGAAGAAAATTCAACTGGCCAACTCATGAAAAGTAGTATAACTATTATAAATAATGAATATCTGGGTATATATATATATATAAGCAAATATTTATGTATATACACACATATAGTGTACAAATGTATTTAGAAAAGTAAAGTGTAATTGAGACAGAATGTACTGGCATGAAGTAACTTAAAAGCAGGAGCCATGCCTTCTAGATATTTCTAACTATATTGATCAGCCTCACATGCAGTTGTTGTGGTAGATAACATATTCGCACTTCTTACTACAGTGGCTTCCCATGTGACAGGATTTTGGCCAATGGACTATAGTGCCTGTTGCGATTCAGATGCTGTTTCTTCCTCAAAGGTTTATGTGTTGGAAGCTTGCTCTTCAGAGTGACAATGTTGGGAGGTGGGGCCTTCGGGAGGTAGAGCTTCATGGGAAGTCATTAGGTCATTGGGAGTGGTGACCTCAGAAGGGAGGTCACTAGTTCCACTGGGGTATGGCCTCAGAGAGAATGATAAGAACCTAATGCAATTGTAATATCTTGTTTGGATTTTGTGATCTCTTGCCCCCACATTCCTAACAGCTAGAAACCATCAGGCCAGGAAGACAGATACAAAAATATTCACAGCAGCATTTATTAGTGCTAGTCAAATATGGAAACAAAATGTGTGTTCACTGAGAGAAGAATGTTTATGTAAGACAAGGTACTGTATAGTAATGAAGATGTCATCCTGCAAATGTGACTAAATCTCAGACACACAGTAGTGAATAAAACAGTACTGTAGATTATATATTACATTTGAACACTTGTATAAAATGGATTATGAGCACTGTTATAGTTGGTATAACTGTTTTTTAGGACCTCTGGAAAGAAACTTTTGAGATAACTCTTGTAACAAAAATAATTCATACATTAGAATTATTTCAAAACAACTTGGGCCAGTTGGGTGCTGGTGTCTGGTGGCTGATTATGGGCTGGTTCCCATAATCCTAGCTCTTCAGGAGGCTGAGATCTGAGGATCATGTTCCAACTAGCCTAGGCAGAAAAAGTCCATGAGATACACCTCCAATTAACCAGTGTAGATCAATTGGTAAAGTGACAGCCTTGAGTAGAAGAGATAAGCACGAGTGAGAAGTCCTAAATTCCAACCCTAGTTCCAGCACACACACACACACACACACACACACACACACACACACAGACAGACAGACAGACAGACAGACAGACAGACAGACACACACACACACACACACACACACACACAGCAAAACAAGCAAAACAAACACAATTCTTAATACTGGAAGAATAAGATAGCAGTCGCCATAACAGTAATGCTCTTTGCAATGGAAATTCTATTTGCCCCCACTCCATCCTTAGTCTTTTTTTTTTTTTTAATTCTGTAGATCATGGGGCATGAAGTCTGGGCCTGGGCGCTGTCCCTCAGCTCTTCAGCGCAAGGCTAGTGCTCAACCACTTGAGTCACAGCACCATTTCCAGCTTTTTTTTTTTTACTTATGTGGTGCTGAGTAATCAGACCCAGGGACTCATGAATTCTACACAAGCACTCTACTACTGAGCCGCCTTCCCAGGCCCACCCCTAGTCTTCTTAATGGAGGGGACTAAATGTCTTCTCCCAGACAATAGTGACAGGAATATTCTATAGTGATTGGGCACTGTGAGTCCCAGAACATACAGAAGTCTCTGCTATACATTCAACAGCCTTAATAATTTCTTAGCTTCCTAAACTATATTAAATTTTCTTGTTCATTACCCCCAAATTCAGACATATCTACAAAATAAAATGCATACCTAACCCTATGAAGCTATGTGAGGATCCAGCCTCATACAAACCAAGTTTTGGATGAAGAGAGACAGACAGACAGGCTTGTGTATTAGTTTTAGTAAAAAACCAAACCAAAACAAAACAAAGTAAGCCAAATTAATATGGTGCTAATTTGTACTAATTTCATGAGTGTCTATATGCTTCAATTGTTATACTAAACAAGTTCACACCAATACAGGTATGAAATTCTAGAAGGAAAAATTTTCATGTAGCCAAAAATAAAACCCCTTCTTTTTATTTTATCTGACTGTATTTCACATGTCCAGGGTACATTTAAGTTCATGTATTTGACAAGAATTAATTCAGCACTTGTGGTTTTAATCGCATTGAGATCAGCTACATATAAGTAGAAATATAAAGTTTTAACAGCATCAAGTCAGGGTTGCCTGATGTGTTCAATGTCCCACGCTCCTTATATCTTTCTTCCATTCTGGGAATATACTCTTTCCAAATAGTACCAGGTCAGACGAACAGTCTATTTATAAAATAACCACACAGAGGAAAAATACACAGAATTAATTAACATAAATAAAATTAATCTGTGGGACTCTACAGTCTATGCCATAAAAAGGACTTCATAGATGAAGTCCCTAATCCTTTAAGTTAGTCTTTAAGTCCCTTCATATTCAGATATTTTATAATATAAACAAGAAATCCTCCTAAATCTTTTTCTACAACTTGAAGTGGGCACAAAAATCCTTATAGAGAAACAAAATATTGTGGATCACTGTTCTGATAATCATGGAATAATATTGAGTAATTATTAACAAACTTACTTAAGCAAGCTATTAACAAACTAATATACACACTGAAATGGGAGTTTGGAATTATATACTTACATCTCAGCTGAACTATTAATGTGATAATACATCTACCATAGTATGATATAGCCATTTTGCTAAGGTGTTTCAAGACAATTACTTAAGATTGAAAAAAAGTTATTTATTATTTCTATAATAAATAACTTTTCCTTAAATATTATTCTGATGTATTTCTATTTTTATTTATCCTGGATGAATGAAGCACCATATATAATTTTCCTTTTTGTATTTAGAAGCTAAGTCTTTTTATTTTTGCATGAATTTTGCCATAAATATCTCTAATAAACCTGTACTCAATAGTTGAATTGTTCTGTCAACTACAATAATTGTAATCCTAGCTACTCAGGAAGCTGCGATCTGAGGATCACAGTTCAAAGCCAGCCCAGGCAGGAAAGTCTGTGAAACTCTTAATCTCCAATAAACCACTAGAAAACCAGAAGTGGTGCTGTAGCTCAAGCAATAGAGTGCTCGCCTTGAGCTGAAGGGTGCAGAGACAGCGCCCAAGCCCAGAGTTCAAGCCCCACGACCGACAAAAATAACAACAACAAAGTCTGCTTTATATACTTCCTGAGTACTCTCCTGATTTCAGAGTTTGTATTGTTTTACTTCAAATAGTAGCATAATGTTTTTCCCTGGATGTTTTGAAGTATTTATTGATATTTTAAGTCACTTTGGACACTTACTGTTCCCTATAAGCCCCTGTCTAACTCCTGGTACAGGTCTGTGAGTGGTCAGCATTTTTAGTGTTTTGATGCTGTCTAGTATTTTCCTTTTTATCTCCTTTATGATTAATTTGTTATATTCTTATTTCCAATTAGCACTCTGAAGTGCTAATAATGAAAAGTCTACTTTTTCACAATAATGAAAAGTCTGTTTTGCTGTGATTCCTATCCATATAGACAATTCTCACTTCAGCTTATGCTTTGTTTCACAATATCTTATAACATTGAAAGCATTTTCCTGCATCTGAATACCCTACATTAATTACTGTAATGCTTTTGCATAAGTGATTTATAAGAGCTATATAATCAATAGTAGTTCAAATTTTGAAAGTTTTGTTTATTATTTGCTTTAATATAAATTTCTTAGTATATTTTGATTTATTTTTGTTTTTGGGCTTGTGTGTGTATTGACTGTACCAGTTGTTTTGCTCACTACTGAACCTCTACCACTTGAGTCATACTTCTACTTTTATCTTATAATTTTGTATGCCCTTGATGGCTTTGAACCTTCAATTCTCAGAACTCAGCCTCCTCAGGAGTTTGGAGTGAGCCTTGTTATATTTACAAATATAATCTTTCATTTTTTCCATATTCATCTCATTCTGATTCTGCCTTTCTATTTCCTATTCCTTTTCCTCTTTACTCTTACTTCCGATGTGTTACCACATATCATTTGTATGATTGTCTCCTTTTTGGTCCAAGCACTGTGCCTCATACCTACAATTCCACCTTTAAAAAAAGCCACCTTAAACAAAAAGTTGATGAGACTCTATCTAAACAAATAAGCTGGGCATAATCCCATCTTTAATTCCAGCATAAGTAGGAGGAAGATGCTGGCTTAAGGGTGCTTCCAGACAAAATCACAAAACCTTCTGAAAACAGACAAACAGCTAAAGTTAAATGAACTCCAAGACATGGAAACAAGAGGGTTTTTTCTTTGTTGTTGTTGCTTTTAATGCACTATGTGATTTCTTTTATCTTTTGTATTTTTTTTCTTTTCCCCATGGTTTATCCCCTGTTGTCACTGTATTTGATTCTGGTACCATGGGTATTGTATGTAGGTTTATCTGAATTAGGGAAGGGAAGGGGAACAACAAAATGGTGAACCAATTCAACAGCGATACTCACAAGACAATATGTTGGAAATGAACTGTACAGTTGGGGGAATTGGAAGGGGAGGAAAAGTGGAGAAAAATGGAGGAGGTAACAGTGTTCAACAGGGAATGAACTCACTACCTTATGTATATAACTGTAACCCCTCTGTACATCACTTTGACAATAAAATTAAAAACAACAAACAAAAAACCACCAGGGGAATGGCTTAAGTGATAGGCAAGTATGAGGTCTGAATCCAAACCCCAATACCACCACCAATCAATGTTTCCATCTGAACTATTGTGGTCCCCCAAACAAATGCCAGATCTTACAACTAAGATTTGGGGCTTGTGTCTCAAGCTATATGGGGAAAAATTAAGCCATCACCTAGTAGAAACACCTTCATGTTTGTTCATTTGTTTGTTTTTTGTCGTGGGGCCTGAACTCTGGGCCTTGGCACTGTCCCTCAGCTCTTTAGCTCAAGGCTGGTGCTCTACCACTTGAGCCACAGCGCCACTTCTGGCTTTTTCTGCTTATATGGTGCTGAGAAATTGAACCCAGGGCCTCATTCATGCAAGGCAAGCACTCTACCACTGAGCCACCTTCCCAGCCCCACCTTCATGTTTTAAGACTCCGTGTTTCCTCTGATCGGCTTTTATAACTGCAAGTGAACTGAAGAATGAACCCTTTCTGAGTTGAGGATAGGTGATGGTGCTCAGACCCCAGATATGAGCAGGGACTACATCTCCATTGCCCTCTCACTCTCTACCCTACGGTATTTTTATTTCCTATGAAACACTTAAGTTTTCTTTACTCCCCAAGAACCAAACCCTAGGCACCATTTCACCTCTTCACTCTGTCATCTCAATTTCACCACAGATACTTAACTATTTTTCTAGTTGTTTTCTGCTTGTATTTTTTTTTTACTTTAGTTTTCTTGTATTTGTGTGTAGAGGGAGTGATTGTGCAACTTTGGATGGGGAATAGTTGGAATTCTAGGAATCATGGTAATTATTAACTATAGCTCCATTATACACAGATATTTATAATATATCAATAAAAATCAATTCCAGTAGATGAGCAAGAACAGACTATTAAGAACCTTATATTTTCTAAATTCTAATGTTCACATAGATTAATCCTAACATATATAATAAAACTATTATTGTAATTTGGCTAACAAAGAACTGAAATGCTAACAGCTTTTAAATCAAGGCAACAAAATCTCTAAAGAAGCTAGGTGGCCTGTGTTACAAATAAACAGAAAAAAAAAGCTGATGGTACAGTGAATAATGGATTCAGAAAAGCTAATAATATCACAGTTCTTGTCTGTTTTCTAGTTTTTTCAATTAAAAATTTAAACAAAACTCATGAAGCAGTGAGTTAAATAAAGTTCAACCGAAGGGAAAACAGGGTCTTGGTTTAAAATTTTTTTAGTTTACCTTAATCTTTATTTTAATAATATTATTTTATTGCATTAAATACTTGTACAAAGAGGTTTTATTTAAACATGTCAATGTATGATCAATGTCTTGATCAATGTCACTATTTCCATTGTTCTCCCTCATCTATCTCAAGTTACCTGCTACCATTTTCACATAGGTACATTGAATATTCTGGCTGCATTTCGACACCCTTCCTCTTTCTGTCTTCCCTCCCTCCCCCTAGCCTCCTCCTCTCTCAAGAGCACATGATTCAGCTTTCTGGTATTCATTTTGTTGACCTTGGGCCCTGCTGGATACTTCTCCTTCACTCAATCCTGTATCTGCAGGTAAAGGAGAGGAATTAATACTGTATTCAGGTATCACTACTCTTCACCAAAACTTGCTATCACTGTGAAAATGCTATCAACTGGTTCTTTAATTTGGATCAATTCTTTCCAGAAATGCACCAGACTAGAGTATCTGTATGTTTCCAATTGCATAAGTGAATATACAAAAACATATACCACATTCTTCATAGAAAAAAAAACAACTCACAAATTATACACCATTCATCACTCTATTCCAGAGTGCAAACCATGAACCAGTTGTCTCACATAAAACTTCTTAGACTACATATTTTATTTAATAGTCTCTTCTTTTCCACAACAATTTTATATTAACACACATTAATAGTGCAGAGGGATTTCAGTGTGATAATTCCATAGATGTGTACAATGAACAAGTTTATTCCATTATATTTCCTCTGTTTTGAAACAGTATTTGGTGGGTTTCACTATGCTATCCCATATACCTCCATACATAGGCTATATATGTAATATTTGATATTATTTTATTTTTTTTTGTCGGTCGTGGGGCTTGAACTCTGGGCCTGGGCGCTGTCCTTCAGCTCTTCAGCTCAAGGTGAGTGTTCTACCACTTGAGCTACAGCGCCACTTCCAGTTTTCTGGTGGTTTATTGGAGATAGGAGTCTCACGGTCTCTCCTGCCCGGGCTGGCTTTGAACCGCGATCCTCAGATCTCAGCCTCCTGAGTAGCTAGAATTACAGGCGTGAGCCACCATTTTAAAGTAATACCAATTACTTGAAAGTTATCAAAATATCAAGTTATCAAGGAAAGTTATCAAAATATCGGTTAAACTGATATTTGTCTTGGCATAATTTCTGGTGGTTTATTCTGACCTGTACCAGAGAGTGACTCAAATCCTGAATACTTCTATGGTTACTGATTCTATATTCAAACTATATTTCAAACTTCCTGAACTCTGCAAATTAGATATACTTTTGTTTCTGGTTTATCCAAATTATTAATTTAAAAAACCCTTTTGAGCCTGACATGGAGGGAAAATCTCTGTAGCATGAAGCCAAATACATTTGATTAAAATGACATCATCATCATTATTATTATTATCCTTTATGAATGGACCCTTGCTAGTCCTAGAACCAAGTCCAACTCTATCTGCCTATAATAGTATCAGCTTTCATGTGGGTAGCTAATTCAAAATATTTGCAGAATGATAAGTAACTTGCAGCTGTCTCTTTATCTATCAGTTTAAGAATGGTTTTTAAAAATAAAGTTCAACCAAATGAATCTGGACTGACTTGTGAGCACACAAATGCCTTTGTTGTCACCTTTTCTAGTTAATAACTGAGTAAGTGGAAAGTTTGATGAGTCAGAAACTGTGATGGTGGTGGTCTCATGGCAGATGCTGTGATGGTGACAATGATTATGGTACCATCAGGAGAACTCTAGGGAGCATATGGTCATCGTCTTTAGGTCATGACTGGGATGCTTTCTGCCTTTCCTCCGACATGTCCAATTGAAACAGCAGGCCTTACTGGAGCACTTGACTCCTTAAGAATGACAACTGTGCCATCCACATCCTCCCCTCTGTAACCTAAAACCAGAGTCATGTGACTCTGGTTTTTGCTGATATTACCTGGTGAAGTGGAATAGGATTTTTTTCCCTTTATATATTCCTCAGTCCTTTGCCTTTATGATTGCATATAGACAGAGATCAAAGTTCTAGGCCGTGACTCCAATTCCTGCATTTATAGTCTGTGTCTGCAGTTATGGAATTGCCTTCATCCATCTCCTTATGCTCACCAAGTGTCGATTTTCTCATCTATCAATGGAAATAATATCAATAGGCATTGTTACAGGATGGCTGTGATAACTGAGAAATTGTATGTAAAACATTCAGAGTTCTTGGCCTGTGGTAAACTCCTTATCAGTATTGTTTAAATTGTTATTGTTGCTTGAGAAGAATATAGTACATCTCAGTTTGGAGGAATATTGGTTACTTGAGGGCTTTAGTTTGGTGTTGGTTAATTGAAGATGCCTTGTACACATACTATTAAAATTATTTCCGGTCATGATAGCTTAGCTGTTCAGAGAATTGCTGAACTAGTGACAAATATTAGGCAATATGACCCTGTTCTAGTAGACATTGCTTAAAAATACCAGTAATGGCTGGTTTTTTTTTTTACAAAGGTCCTCTCTAGCTAACAAGCAGAAAACACTCTGTGAACATTATCACATAATGATTTTGAGAAGTTGCTAGGTTGCCTACGCTTTTGTTTCTGCTTTGTGCAAGGATGCTAAATAATGTGCTTGTGTTCATGTAGAAAGACAGCAACATAACAAGAAGAATCCTATTACATACGTGGTTCTCCACAATTCCACCTGAAGATTTGGACTCTAAAGCAACTAATTTTAGTATATTTAATAATCAAAAATCACTTGGCAATATGAAATGTGACAGGATGACATCATTAATTAAATTTGAATATATTCATTCTCAGCTTAATATAGTAAGTCCACTAATGACTGAATTCACCCAAACTCATGCACTTAACAGTTGTGAGGCCCACTCACCATTTCTGTCTATTTGGCTTTCAGTTCAGTTGAACAAATACTATTTGCCAGGCACCATGCTCACTCATTTAAGCCATAAAAGTGGCTTTTAGAGACTTGTTTTAGTGTGAGTTAGTTAAGATTAGGAAATAGCGATGGAGAGAGAGAACATATAGCCAAAGTAGATAGACAGTCATATAAATGCAACATTGTAACAAAGACATCAAGTGTAACAAATCATAAGGCAAGGAGGTGTTATTTTTGGCTGGAGCCTGGAAAAGAGATGATTGAAATGAGGTCTAAAATAACAGGCAGTGGGAGAGAACGATGGTAGGGGTGACATTAAGAAGCATTGTTCTCATAAATTCTTGTGTTGAATTGAAATTCCTCTGTACAACCACTTAAAGATAATTTTTTAATTAAAAAAAACCTACATACAATAACAGACAGGTTGGAAAATGCACTAGGCATTTCTCCACTGTAAGAAAACACCCTTTAAAGCAGGTAGAGGGAGATTTTGCAAAGTTTGGCATGGAACATATAGTTAATCATACCTTAACTGTCTGTTCTCTAACGTTATTAGCTACTGCAATTTTGCTTCCACACAAGCTTAAAACCAAATGCCCATTAACCTATAAGGGAGCAAAAAAAGAGAGAATTGGAAAAAAAGAAGAAACTGTTTTAGTTTTCCTTCAAACTTATTTCAGAGGAAGAGATACAATTCACAGCTCAAATATGCCTAGACTATTACACATCAGCTCATTATTAGGTGGCTCATTTCAGAAACTAAATCTGTGTGACATCTCTTTATTTCCTTGTTTAAGACTATGGTGGTTGTGAGTTTTGCATTCATCATCTCACTGATGAGACATTACAGTTCTGCAGAATTCTGCTAATTGCAATCCACTGTTGTATCCGCTGTGGGGAGCGTGTGGATCAGCACTAATTAAGGGTACTTTTCAATTCACGTTGCTATTACCTGGTTTGAGAAGAGATGATGAGAAATCCATTACATAACCTAGGCTCTTAAGAGACATACAAAATATTTCTGCCAGTCTTTCAAAATTGAAAAGATACTTAAGGACTTTTCTGTACAGGCCGGCTTTGAACCATGATCTCAGCCTCTTGAGTAGTTAGGATTACAGGGGTGAGCCACAAGTACCCGGTTTGATCTATCTCTTGATAGTAGGGATTATCACAAATTACAACATAGTTACAATTCATAGACATATATGATAAAGAATAAATTATTTATATTATATATCCATTATATATATATGTTACATCACTTAAAAAGTAACAGGAAGTCCTGGGGTTCATGAAGATACTTTAAACTTTTAACTCTTGATCCACAATTTAGTCCTCTTACTTGCTTTATTTATGTCTCAGTACTTATTTCTGTTTGATTCCTCTACACTTAAATCTTTACTAGATTTTCATATTGAAAAGGTGAATGAATGTATCAATTCCTTCATAGTTATTAGGTAGTAGTTGTGTGAGAGAATCAGTTTTTCTTCATAGGATTGTAATAAGTTTACACACTCATATTTTAAAATAGATTTCATCAGAAAAATTGCCTCTATAGGAAAGGGCCCCAAATCAGCTCAATGAATGAAAATGCTAATATTCTGGGAATAGTGAAAGTTGAGGATAATGATCTTATTACTCATAGTTTTGGGAATTCTAGAAATGTGTGCCAGTAACCCGGTGATAGTCTAGAAATCCTTCATGAAAGGAAGCACAAAAACACACTAAGGAGGTAAGAGACTTGGCTCACATATGTAATGACATCTTTTCATCTGGTAAAATAATAATGGTGATAATAGAGATAAGTAATTTTGAAATCTCAGGATAGAGCTAACATTTTAATGAGACTTCCTTACCAGTCATTTGAAAATTACAGTCATTGTCCAAAACTCACCAGATACCGTTTTCTCATTTTTATTTTTTTTTCAAGTAGTGAAGCTATTACTATTCTTCATTTGGAAAACATTCCTTCCAACCATGCTAGACATTCACCCCTGTACAGCATTTTCTTCGGTCTCATCAGATACACTTTAACTGCAAGAGCATGAAGAAACTGTCTAGTTTCTCATGTCATCGTATGCTTGAATAACCTATGGGTTCAGACAGAAAAATCTAGCTAATTGTAGTATCTTGGGTAAATGTAAATTGGAATGTAAATCTATCCTTTAACACTGTTTTTACTTTTAACTTTTTAAATAAGATTTACATCAAAGGGAAAAGGAGATTTTGAGCTGACTCTGGCTTACCTCAATGCTGGGCTTTCTTGACAGTCTTTGCAATGCAAATTTAGACATTTGTCCATGGTTTGAAAGGTAGGATACTGGGAGCTCTTTGGACTTATCGAAATGTCAAGTGATGATGAGGTCATGTTCAGTCTCAGAGGATGCATGTGTGCTAGAATCAGGGTGGGGGCCTGAGACGGGGGTGGGTGGGAGGGTACTTCTTTCCTCAGTGTGAAGGGCCAACTACAGGACAATAAAAAGGGAAAATGGCTGTTATTAAGCTTCAAAGAAGACTAGCTCAGAGGAAACCAAGATTGTGGATTCTTGTAAACACTAGTACTGTTCCCTTGCCGGAGGTCTCCATGTCTCTTTTCTTCTAGCTGCTGCTTAAGTGCAACAATGTAAGCAGTATTCATATCTCTTGAGAGAGCCTAGAGAGTTAAAGATGTGTAAGTTGTAAGCACAACTATGACTAATGCTACCAGCAGAAAGTGGGGCATTTAAACATTAGAAATGTTTAATAGAAGCAGAGTCCTCAGGAAAAGAAGCTAAAGGAGGAGTGAAAAGCTTTTTACAATTTCAAAGTGTTTTAGACTACATAAATTCATACGTTGAATTCCTAACCCCCTGTGGACTGGTAGCAAGTGAATGATGGACCTTCTACCTCAGAGGTTTTGTTGGTAACATTGACTATAATTCTAGCTTAGAAGACGGAATCAATACATTAAACATACTACCACGAGAGGTCATGGCCTGGGTCCTGTTCCTGATCTCTTTGTTGATCAAGTCTAGCTCTTTGTCACTTGAAACAGTGCCACTTCTAGCTTTTTGGTGGTTCATTAGAGATAAGAGTTTAATGCAATTTCCTGCCTGGCTTAGCTTGAACCATGATCCTCAGATCTCAGCCTCCTGAGTAGCTAGGATTACAGGCATGAGCCATTGGCACCCAGCTGTTTCAACTTTCTTTTATTTCCAAATGGTATTTGTTAAAGCACATTTGGTAGCTAAAAAACCTGCTAGAGATGTTAGAAAAATAAGTAGACTCCATGCTATGTTTTGAAAAACAACAATTGAACACTGTGCTGCAGGAGTGACCACACCGGATTCTGGCTGCTGCCTCCACCTCCCAGCTTATAGGAGCTTGACCTTTCTACAATCAACTGTGCTTAGTACTTCTGCTGCTGGACTTGACCCTCTCCACCCATGCCAGCAACAACACCCTGAACAGCTTTCATATTCACATTGCTCATTTCCAAATTGAAATCTGAAGATCAAATTGGAATACAGGAGATTCTACAAATGTAAGGAGGATGTTCATGACATATTGCGCAGTCACACATGACAGATGTCCCTGAGCTGCCTTACAAGATGGATGTGAATATTAAATGAGCTGATGTTGTAAAGCATTCTCCACTATGCCTGGCAGCATTTACCCTTCATTCGATCTTCTGTGAGAATTCAAAAAAAATATCACTGAACAGAAGTTTGAAGATTATAACTATTAGTGTGACTGTAACTTTGAATTTCATTGAAACAAAAAAATAATCCCCCAATCCAAAAAGCACCTGCATCTCTTCAGCTTTTCTTTAATACTTACTTGGGCTTAGGAGCTAGTCAATACAAAGGATTGAATTGAACATAGGCTGAATTTTCCTATGTGGCCCCAGGGAGGTAATCTCCTCTGAATAGAAAGGACCCAGGTTTGCCCTCATTTCCAAAGCTTCTGGGAAGTGAGGCCCAGGTAGGAGTGGTGCCTTCAGATTTATTGTTGCTTTTTTCCCTTCATTAATTGAAGACAGTCTGTCAGATGGATCTGCCCAGGCTGCGTTTTGAACCAAGAGTCTCAAATCTCTGCCTTATGAGTAGCTAAAATTTTAGGCTTGACAGACACCCTGAAAACATTACAGGACGGAATAGGAGAAACCTCAGGTCTCCTTGGCACAGGCCGAACTTTTCTTAATAGAGACCCAGAAACACAACAAATCAAAGAAAGGTTGGACAAATGTGACTGCATGAAATTGCAGAGCTTCTGCATGGCAAAGGACATAGCTAGCAAGATCAATAGAAAGCCCATGATTGGGAGAATATCTTCACAAGGGTCTCATATCTAAAATATACCTGGAACTCAAAAAATTAAATCCCCCAACAACAAATCCTCAAAGAAACAACTGCCCAAGAAATAAGTGGGCTAAAGACTTACAGAGAAACTTCTCTGAAGAGCAAAGAAGGATGGCCAATAGACACATGAAGAAATGCTCAATTTCTCTAGCCATGAAAGAAATGCAAATCAAAACAACACTGAGATACCACCTCACCCCAGTTAGAATGGCTATAATCAAGAACTCTAATAACAACAGATGCTAGAGGGGATGTAGACAGAAGGGAACCTTACTGCATTGTTGGTGGAAGTGTAAACTTGTTCAACCACTTTGGAAAACAGTATGGAGGTTTCTCAATAGACTCCACATAGAGCTCCCCTATGACCCAGCAATCCCACTTTTGGGCATTTACCCAAATAATCACAAACAAGACCATACTAAAGCTACCAGCACAACTATATTTATTGCAGCATTATTTACCATAGCTAAGATATGGAACCAACCCAGATGCCACTCAGTAGATGAATGGAACAAGAAAATGTGGTATATATACACAATGAATTCTATGCCTCCATCAGAAAGAATGACATCACCTCTTTCTTAAGGAAATGGAAAGATTTGCAAAAAATTATATTAAGTGAAGTAAGCCAGGCTCAAAGAAACATAGGTCCCATGGTTTCCCTTAGTTGCAATAACTAATATATTTCTGAGACAAGCATAAAAGGTCATGTAACATGATGTTAGGTGAAATGAACCCCAAGATAAGGACATAAGCAGTTTTTTCTTTCTTGCTATTGTTTCTACATATTTATAAGGTGATTGTTTTGTTGTTTTGTATGTCCCTCCCCCATGGTATAACCCCTACTTTCACTGTATTTGATGTTGGTATAATTTGGGGAGGGGAAGGGAAAAAAACCAAAATGTTTAAATAGGGGTACAGGTGGACCCATTGCAACAATGAGATGTACAAAATGCTACTTTCAAAAATGAACTTTACAACTTTATGGGGATGGGGTGAGAGGAAGTTTAGTGGTAGAGATGGGAAGGCAGGGATGGTAGGGGAAAAACAAAGGAGGAGGCAATACTGCTTGATAAGAAATGTACTCATTACCTTGCTAATGTAATTGTAACTCCTCTGTGTGGTATTTTCACAATAAAAACTTATTAAAATAAAAAAATTAAAAACATCCTTAGGCTTGAGTTACCAGTACTTGGCTCTCCTTTGCACATTTTCAAGTAGACCACTGTCTTTTGTTATTGAATTATTATTATTATTTTATTAAAGTAGTTGAACAAAGGGGTTACCATTCAACAAATCATTTTATATGAACAATGCATCTTGATTGATGTTATGGCCTTTCATCATTCTCCCCTATCACTCCAACCCAACCCCTCCCCTCAGTTTTCCCTACATTGATATCTGTCTTCTGCAACTAGGATTATTCAATATATATCTACTCTTTGGACTGCATTATAATGGTTTGAAAAGTCATCCTTTTTCGGATGAATAGTTGGCCAATTTCTTTGCATTCTGTTGGTTATGACTTCATTCTGTTGAACATTTTCTTGACTGTTCAGAAGCTTCTTGATGGATACGATCATATTCATCTCATTTTGCTTCTGGTTAGGACTTCTCCAACATCTAAACCCAGACATGAGAAGAGAAGTTCCTACTTGCTAGTTTGTACACTCACTACCCCTTGCAGCGGACTGTGTCTGTGAGTGCCAGGGCCTGGTACTGTCTTCTGACACTTTCTCACTGTGGGGCTTCTCTCCTCATGACAAGCTGTGAACCTGAGCAACTATTTCTCAACATTGGAGAGTCACAAATAACCTACCCTTGGCCTTGCACACTTGATGTAAACTTTCAGCTTCTTTTTGCTAAAAATTCTTTCCCTTTAAATGGATGTTCTTGAGGGATTCAAGACATCCACACCTGGGAATCTTCTTCTATTCCAGGAAAACCCCACTTGCCTTCATGATGTGTGTGGCATAGCTATTGCAGACTTCCCTGGTTCCCCCTTCTGGGCTGCCTCCACCCCTAGGTGGAGAGAACAGCAAAGATGTTTGAGAACCAGAGAAGGCATTTCACCAGGTTTGAGTAAAACGGTAGCTCCTGCCTGTGATAGGGTGGGAAAACTCACCATTTGGCAAAAACAATCCCCACCCCCAAGAAATTTTTTGACTCTCGTGCCCAACTTCTTGTGTTTCTACTTCTGAGCAGGCTGAGGAACTGAGTCAGGGGGCCACTTCATTTGGTAATGTGCCTCGTATAACAGGGGAATCAGTCTCGCGGTTGAGGTAGCATCCCAAATATCTGTAAAATTGGCTCCTTCATGGAGCTTGATGCAGACAAAAATGTCTTTGAACCTTTTGTTAGCTATAGTAGCCTGGCCTATAATGAGGTCCCAATGGGGACCTTTGGGCAGGAATATAAAGGGTCAAACTGTCCCTTTCCTTAGAGGAAAGAGAGTTGCAATCCCACTAAGCTACTTTCATATTCTGTGTTTGTAAGATTTTCAGATGAATTTAGTGTATCATCTTATCCTATGCTGACTGAGAGCAAGGTCTTTATTTTTTCATTGACTGCTTCCTCATAGTACCAGTGTAGCTAGCCAGAGATCAAGGAATGACCTTTGTGAAAGTCCTTGGAAGTATAGTGATCTTTCCCAGTTTGGCAGGTCTGTGGATGAGAGCTTCCTGGGGACCATTCTGCTTTTGAAGTCGTGCATGGGCTGAGTTGCCTGATGTCACAAAGTAGTAACTTCAAACCACAAAAGCCTAAGTTCAGAGAGCATCCTATTTTAGCCAGTCTTCAACACTCCATATGTAGTATAAAAGTCAAGGTCAGTCAATCACAGACCTTTTCATTTTAGTTTCTTCACCAGCAAGAAATGAACACAGATTTTATGTGCCTTCCTTCCACACGTTCTGGCCCCCAAACATCTATCCACATGAGCACCCTTGCAATTCCTTGAGACCAAACAGCCATTTCCAGCTTAGTCTACATTCACAAACATAATATACTTTTCCCCCTAAGTCTCTCCCAAGGCTACAGAAGTCTGGCTCAAGTTTCAACAATTACATAACTTAATAAAACCTTCCCTTCTCCATCTAATATATGAACATTAGGTGACTCTAAACTCCTCCCCAGGGATGATTTGTACGTGGGTACCTTTTATAAACTGTCTTCTTAAATTACAAGACTCACCCAAATTAATTTTTTCCCTAAATGAACTGGACAATTTAAATGTACATTTCACTACTTTTGGGTGTAGATACGGAGGCAACAGTGCTGGATAAGAAATGCACTCATTACCTTGCCCGTGTAATTGTAACCCCTCTGAACGCTATTTTCACAATAAAAAAATGTAAAAAAAAATAAAAAAGAAAATGGTTTGCTACTTCACAATAACAGATTTTTGTTTAAGCCTCCTGGAGGAAAATGTAATTCTTAAATAAAGGTATGGGTTCTGAAACTTTAAACTCCTTTTAGTAATAGAGGCAAATATTTGTTTTAAAGCAAAAGAGTTGTAGGTCTGCTTGTGTGAAATCATACCAATGAGCCACAGAATGGAAGGATTTGGCTGTCTTTAGAAGTTTCTATTAAAAAGAATTCTCTCTCCCCTCTACCCTACTCTTGCCTCTTTCTTCTCTTGTCTGGTCTCCCTCTTACCCTCACTCCTGTTGGGTGCCAATGGCGCATGCTGCTATAATCCTAGCTACTCAGGAGGTGAGATCAAAGGATCAAGGTTCAAAGCCAGCCGAGGCAGGAAGGCCCATGGGACTCTTATCTCCAATTAACCACCAAATGACAGAGTGCTAGCCTTCAGCAAACAAAGCTCAGGGGGAGCACCTAGGTGTGTGCATTTGTGAACAGATATATTCTCTCTGTCTCCCTCCCTCTCTATTTTGAGCAATACTTAGGTTTGAACTCAAATCCTTTCCATACTTGCTACTGATTTGAATTCAGAGACTTACACTTGCTAGACAGGCACTTGTTTTCTTTGCTGGTTATTGTTACCATAGCGTCTTGCTTTTTGCACAGACCTCTGTCCACCTATTTTAAGCTTCCTGTGGTAGTAGGGATAGGCATGTACCACAATGCACAGTTTTTCCCCTTGAAATGGCATGTCTCACAGTTTTCTCCCCAGGCTGGCTTAGAATCACAGTCCTTCCAACCTTTTTTTTTGGGGGGGAAGGGAGGGTCCAGTTGTGGGGCCTGAACTCTGGGCCTGGGCGCTGAGCCACAAAGCCACTTCCAGCTTTTTTCTTTTTGCTTATGTGGTGCTGAGGAATCGAACTCAGGGCCTCATGCATGCAAGGCAAGCGCTGTACCACTGACCCATCTTCTCAGCCCCAGTCCTTCCAATCTTGTCCTCCACAGTAGCTAGGATTATAAGCATCAGCCACAAGAAATTATACTCATACAATTTGTAGACTAAAGTAATATAGCTAAAATGACTCAATACTTTTAAGCATGTGAGAGAAAATTCAATGTGTTCCTTTTTTATGCTAAATTTAGACTCAGACAGTCCTGTTTTTTAAGCTAGATGATCTACATTTGAGGATTTGGGTGGAGGGTTGAGTGTATGGTGCTGAGGATTGGATCCAGGGCCTTGAACACTCTACACAATATTGTACCACAGAGCCATACCCTTATCCTATTCTTTTTGAAACTATAGAATAAACAATCCTCAGAGTCTGTTAGAACCAGTTTTGCCTGTGGACTTAATGTTTTAGAAGAGGAAGCTTATCTGGATATTGAAGGGGAAAGACAATGAGGAAAGATAGAGAAGGGAATGAATATGGCCAAAATACATTATAGGAACATATGGAAATGTCATAATGAAACTCCTTTGTATACTTGAGATATGCTAATACAAGTCACATCTGGTTTAATGAGAAAGTTAATTCATGACTACTTGATAGGCTCCTGAATTGTGGAATAAAAAGCTTTGTTTCTCCATTGTAGTGTGGAAGCTTAAATGCAGACTCACTCTAGGATGAAGAAATATTGACTGCGTTTTCTCTAGAAGACATTTAAATGCATAGAGGCTCAAAAGTAAATAGAAGCTGTCTTCCATGGAGAGATCTGAATGTATAGTAAATAAAGCTAGTGACAGCATTTTTCTCCTTTCAATATTTCTGTGGTGTTTATCCAATAGAACTTTCAACTGGTCTTAAATGAAAAACAAAACCAGTTTACTTATGAATTTAAATAACCTCACTTTGTTTATTTTATTTGAATTGAAGACTATTTGAGCAATTTTTCTCTGTAACTGAAGAGTCAATGCTGAAATGTAGAAAATTTGGAAAAGTGGCCATAGAAAAGGACCCTTAAAAGCTAAAAGAAATAGAATGGAAGAAAAACAAACTGTTCAGTAAATGGTGCTGGCAAAATTGGTTAATCACTTGTAGAAAACTAAAGCTAGATCCTTATATGGCACCCTGCACCAGAATCAACTCCAAATGGATCAAAGACCTCGGAGTCAAAGCAGACACTTTGAAAATATTACAGGATGGAATAGGAGAAACACTAGGTTTCTTTGGCACAGTCCTAAATTTTCTTAATAGAGACCCGGAAACACAACAAATCAGAGAAAGGTTGGACAAATGTGACTGCATGAAATTGCAGAGCTTCTGCATGGCAAAGGACATAGCTAGCAAGATCAATAGAAAGCCCATGGATTGGGAGAAGATCTTCACTAGCCA